>NC_138774.1:200248096-200318096 GCF_965119305.1 Pelophylax lessonae | reverse complement strand
TTGAAGGAAATAGGAATATATACAGAATACGTATGTTGTTTTTGTTTCTATTCCTTCTATATGCCATGGTGAGATTTTCCTGTTGTCTGATCGATAGAGTCACCAAAGCCTTAGCAGACGACCTTATCCTTATTGCTGAGATGAGACTCCCTGAAATCCAACCCATGCACCAGATGCTGAGGATTCCAAACCAACCGACGATCAAGACAACCCACCCCCTCATATCCTCCCTCTGAGTCACCTCCCGAAGAACGGAACCTACGTGTCAACATTCGTTTTCTTTTGAGTCTACATGTCAACACTGATTCCCTTATCTTTCTTTTTAACTTTTTTAAATGGATTGTTTTTATGTATGAGAACAGCTTTTCTGTTTATTTAGAAGAAGAAGATCAAGATTCATCAAGGAACACATAGGATCATATGACAAAGAGAGGGGGCTTTTATGGAAATTTTATTAGGACTAGTGTGGACATTTTTTCAGGATGTGTTTTATTTACAGTGGCGGCCGGTGCGTTGGGGGCACAGGGGCGCCGCCCCCCCCTAACTACATTCGGGGCGCCGGACGCATGGAGTTCAATGGGGCTTTTTTTTTTTAATTACCTGATTAGAGCCAGAGGCTCTAATAGGCTTCAGCAAAGGGTGGACCCGGGGCACAGAGCAGTGCACCCCGAGCCCACCCATTGTGTGACAATAGCGAATGGAAATTCGCTATTGTCACACGGATCCTCCTCCTGGCCAATCAGAAAGGCAAACCCCATGCCATTGGCCGAGGAGGAGGAGGGAGGACTGAGGACTCGAGGAGACGCTGGGGGGACTGAGGAGAAGCCGCCGCTGCCTGAGGTAAGTGCACTGGACTCGCGGGGGGGGGGCACGCTTACGCTGGTCACTCTGCATTGAAAGGGGGCACGATGATCTCTGCATTGAAAGGGGGCACGCTGGCATCTCTGCATTGAAAGGGGGCACGCTGATATCTCTGCACTGAAAGGGGGCACGCTGGCATCTCTGCATTGAAAGGGGGCACGCTGGTATCTCTGCATTGAAGGGGGCACGCTGGTATCTCTGCATTGAAAGGGGGCACACTGGCATCTCTGCATTGAAAGGGGGCACGCTGGCATCTCTGCATTGAAAGGGGGCACAATGATCTCTGCATTGAAGGGGGCATGCTGGTATCTCTGCATTGAAAGCGGGCACGATGATCACTGCATTGAAGGGGGCACGCTGGTCTCTGCATTGAAAGGGGGCACGCTGGCATCTCTGCATTGAAAGGGGGCACGATGATCTCTGCATTGAAAGGGGGCACGCTGTTATCTCTGCATTGAAAGGGGGCACGCTAGTATCTCTGCATTGAAAGGGGGCACGATGATCTCTGCATTGAAGGGGGGCACGCTGGTATCTCTGCATTGAAAGGGGGCACGCTGGCATCTCTGCATTGAAAGGGGGCACGATGATCTCTGCATTGAAGGGGTGCCTGGTCTCTCTGCATTGAAAGGGGGCACGCTGGTCACTGCATTGAAAGGGGGCACGCTGATCTCTGTGCATTGAAAGGGGGCACGCTGGTCTCTGTGCATTGAAAGGGGGCACGCTGGTCTCTGTGCATTGAAAGGGGGCATGCTGATATCTCTGCATTGAAAGGGGGCACGCTGTCATCTTTGCATTGAAAGGGGGCACATTGATCTCTGCATTGAAGGGGGCTTGCTGGCATCTCTGCATTGAAAGGGGGCACGCTGGTCTCTCTGCATTGAAAGGGGGCACGCTGGTAACTGGATTGAAAAGGGGCATGCTGGTCACTGCATTGAAAGGGGGCACGCTGATCTCTGTGCATTGAAAGGGGGTACGCTGGTCTCTGTGCATTGAAAGGGGCACGCTGGTCTCTGTGCATTGAAAGGGGGCACGCTGGTATCTCTGCATTGAAAGGGGGCACGCTGGCATCTCTGCATTGAAAGGGGGCACAATGATCTCTGCATTGAAGGGGGCACGCTGGTATCTCTGCATTGAAAGAGGGCACGCTGGCATCTCTGCATTGAAAGGGGGCACGCTGGTCTCTCTGCATTGAAAGGGGGCAAGCTGGTCACTGCATTGAAAGGGGGCACGCTGGTCACTGCATTGAAAGGGGGCACACTGATCTCTGTGCATTGAAAGGGGACACGCTGGTCTCTGCGCATTGAAAGGGGGCACGCTGGTCTCTGTGCATTGAAAAGGGGCACGCTGGTCTCTGTGCATTGAAAGGGGGCACGCTGGTCTCTGTGCATTGAAAGGGGGCACGCTATACCTTAATTAATGAAGGCCCCTTTCACACTTTTGTGACCTCAAAGTCACGCAATCTTTTACAGCGTTTTTTGCCGCAAAGCAATGCCTATTACATTTTTCTGTTTGTGCCCCCCCAAAAATTTTGAGCACCAGCCGCCACTGTTTATTTACCTTGTCATTATGGCTCTGTCACGTACCTGGTCAGTGAACCTGACGTGTAGAGTAGAGCCTCTCGTACAGCAGCGGCTCAGGGGTTACTGATATGGAGACAGCAGCCACAAGAGCACGGAGACGTAGAAGCGCCTGCAATCAGTACAGTTATCTGCATGGCAGCAATCAGCAGGAGGTTGTGCAGCAGACAGGCTGGTGGTAGGTACGCTGGCACAGAGCTTGGCAGACTGAAGAAGCAGCTAAAGCAGACTGGAAGTGCAGGTGCAGAGTCAGATGAGCCGGGTCAGTAATGTTCAGGTAGATCAAGCAAAAACAGCAGGCAGAAGAAGAATCCAAAACAAGCCGAGTTTGGGGTATTAAGCAGACAAACGTAAGTCAGGAGTAAGCCGGATCAGAATCAGAGGTCAGCACAGGGAACAGGAATAACACAAGAACCTGCAGACCAAATAGCAACAAGTCCATACTGCAGCCAGTTTGAATAGCCCGCCTGGCACTTGCATTTGCGAGTGCGTGCGCATGCGCGTTCGCCTTTGCACATTACCTGGTCTACAACCATGTAATTTTGCCTGAGCAGTTGCTGTCTTGCGCATGCGCGTTTACAGTATATGCCCTGCAAACCTCTTTGTTTTGCCCTTTTTTTGCTCTGTGAAGTCAATATCGTTTTGACATCTATCTGCCTTTATGAAGGGACACACGCTCATGTCTTTCTACTGTGCCTTATCACCATAGTGGAAACAGCATGGCTCTTTCCCTGTGCATAGCCTCACGTCTATGGGAACAGTAGTATAATCCTATTAGGCATTGTTCTCTGAGCTTTGCTGAATGGTATTCATGCCAGTAGTAGTGGTGGGAATACATGCACAAGTTTTATCAGAGCAGCGTTCACGGTTCTACATGCTGGTTTCATTGTGTAGTGTTAGGCAGGAAGCCGTGCACGCTGTTCTGCTCATTCACGATCATGTACTCCCCCTTTCTATTGTATATTTGAATGTATACAATTGTATCTTTGGTTGATTCTATGTGAGTAACTTGTGTCATGTGACTATACATTTGGAACTGATTGGCTGATGTTGAATAGTCATTACTTCCTGTTGTTGCCCCTTTTGATGTCCCATAAATAAACTGAGCTTCATGCCTTAAGGAGGACATTCTATTGAACATCCAAATGTAATAGCAGCCTTTGTGTCTGTATTACTCGGTACTACTGAGCGCGCTCAATTACTTTATACAAAAGAGCTTGAGCTTGGCATATATTAATATCCAAAAGTGCACTTATTAGTGCAACAGAGTTATTCGTGCATCAAACGTACATTAATGTCCAAGACAGGGACTTTTTAACCACTTAAGCCCCAGCCCTATTTCGGACACTTTTTGTTTACAAGTTAAAACCAGTATTTTTTCCTAGAAAACTACTTAGAACCCCCAAACATTATGTATATTTTTTTAGCAAAGACTCTGGAGAATAAAATGTCGGTCATTGCAAAACTTTTTGTCAAGCGGTATTTGCGCAGCGGTCTTTAAAACGCCATTTTTTTGGAAAAAAATTGAAAAATCACATTTCACTGCATTTAAAAAATACTAAACAGTAAAGTTAGCCCATTTTTTTTGTATATTGTGAAAGATGATGTCACGCCGAGTAAATAGATACCCAACATGTTACGGTTTAAAATTGCGCCCCCCCCCCGTGGGATGGCGACAAACTACGGTCAATAGAGATCTCAATCTGCGACGCTTTAAATTTATTTAACGGTTACCAGTTTAGAGGCAGAGTGTAGCTCTTTTTTTAAATTATTGCGCACGCTCTGGCGATCGCGGCGATACCTCACATGTGGGGTTTGAACAGCGATTTCATTCGCGGCTCGACTTGCGTATACATTTTTTTTTTGTGCGCGAGCTAACGGTGACGGGGGCGGCGAAATTTTATTTTTTTTTTTTCCTATTTATTTTTTATTTTTTTTAAACTTTATTACAGGTTTTTAAAAAAAAAATAAAATCTGATCACTTTTATTGCTGTCACAAGCAATGTAAACATCCCTTGTGACAGCAATATGTGTGACAGGTACACTTTATGGAGGGATCGAGGGTCTAAAAGACCCTAGACCCCTCCACTACACTTCCCTGTATGCAAAACGCCGAAAACGGCATTTTTGCATACAGCCGTTTTTTAAATTTGCCGCCTTTTGCAGCACAGTAACCCGGAAGTGACGTCATGGACGCCGCCTCCGGGTTACGTCATCGGAGCCCCGATCGATGCCGTTTCCGGCATTCATCGGGACTCCATCCAGCCGGCGGACGTGCCGGCTGGGTGCTCGGGGCTCCCGGTGGGACGGGAGCCCCGGGCAAAGCCACGGAAGGCAGCGGGAGGGGGGGGGGACGCCCCCCGGGTAACGATCGAGCCGCATCGGTCGTTACCGACGGAAAGCCGACCGTCGGCTTCAAACCACGGTACCGGGATGATGCCTCTAGCTAGAGGCATCATCCCGGTATAAACCCGCAAAGTGTACCGACGTATCGGTACGTTACTATGCGGTAAGTGGTTAAGGACTGGAATGGTACCACTGGATTGGCGTAGGGCCAATGTGGTGCCTATATTGAAAAAGGGATAAAAGTCTTTACCAAGTAACTATAGACCTGTTAGTTTAACTTCTATAGTTGGGAAGATACTGGAAAGTTTAATAAAAGATCACATAGATGAGTTGTTACTAGAAAAAAAATATTTTAAGCAAGAGACAGCATGGATTCATGAAAGACAGAAATTGATTTATTTTTACGAGGAGGTAAATAAAACCTTAGACAAGTAAAGTTGATCCAGGGATCATTCGATTGCCTCCCAGGGGATCAGGCCGGAATTTTTTCCCCTGATAGAGCAAATGAAATCGTGCTTTGCTGGGGTTTTTGCCTTCCTCTGGATCAACTGTGGGTAAGGGATTGTGTATATAGGATTGTAAAAAAAAAAACTTTTGTTTTGTTTTTTTTTTCCCCTTTTTATTGGTTGAACTAGGTCTACATTAAGCCATCCACAACGCCTTTAAATAATATGCATAATCATTCATGATTATTCTGCACCATTATATCATTGTTTTAGCAGGTTGTAATGTAACAGAGAACAGAATGTGAATCCCAAGTTCTAAGACAATTCACATTGGCATTACACATTTACTAAGTTCTCAAAAACAGCTCCAAGGAGTGGTAAAAGTCCATCAATTACACAGCTGGCATTAATATGCATCATTGGCTTATTATAAGATTTGCTGAGGGCTGTTGTGGCAGCCGGCAGACTCAGCTACAGAATGCACGCAATGCGTCCCTCTTAAGTACTAAAGCCATTAAGGAATATTTTCACAACTGAGAATGAGCAACTTTCTCCCCAGGAGATAAGTATGAATATGTATCTGAGTTAATGTCTAAAAATAAGAATGCACACAATCTTTATCACATAAATACTACTATATTTTTTGTTGGGGGAAAAAAGACTTTGTGTACAGATAAAGTTTTTATTATATTTAAAGTGATCCAGCAAAGGTAGAAAAATAAACTGCCATTATTGGTTGGGTGATATGACTGACCCTGAGTGATTCAGCAGGACAAGTGCTCAGGCTTTGCAGGCTTTACTGGCTCAGTGCAGGACAGTGGCTCTCTTTAGTAGGTAGCCATGACAAGTATCTGGAAGGACACGCTTTTGCCATTTTTTTTCATGGCATTGACACAACGACGTGCTGGAAATGTTAGTAGAGATCTTGGTTCGTGCCAACTTGGTAGAATCACACATCTCCTTCAATTTTGCTACCCACACAAGCTGAGAATCTTCCATTCCCCCTCATCTCAAATGTGTTTCAGATTTGGTGACTGGACCACTGAGATACAGTATGTCAATAATGTCATCATCATGTTTATGAAACTAGCTTGATACAATGCCTACTGTATGACATGGTACATTATCTTGTCAGAATTGATCACAGGAATTGGGACAATGTACAAAGTACATGGTACTGAGTGGCCATTATTAACAGACAAGAGATAAGATAGTTCCATAGATTAGTGTTGGGTGAGACACATTCCAACCATCTGAATCCTACAGTAGAAATTCATATTCGTGAAATCAGACAACATTTAGATATGGAATTGGTGATTTGTGCCCCTTTGTGGCCTCACTTTTCTTAGATAACCGACAAGGTTTCATCTGCTTTAGGCTATCTCTTTAAAGCGGAGTTCCGGCCCCAAAATCGACATAGTCGATTTTGGGCCATCCGCTTGCTTCTAGGTCACCTGAAACAGAAATGGATAATTACGATTTTTTTTTTTTTACTTACCTTGTAATTGCAGAAAAATATACTCACCTTTCTTCCACTTCCTCCCTCGGTGGCCGCGGCCTGTGCCGTCACTTCCGCTTTGCAATGATTCCTGGGAGCTGAACGTCATCGCTCCCAGGAATCAATGCGCCTGCACCGGCCCCGACGTCAGTTCCGGTGCAGGCGCGTCATACCTTGCTAAACAGCTTCTGGGCATGCCCAGTGCAGGCGCGTCATACCTTGCTAAACAGCTTCTGGGCATGCCCAGAAGCTGTGCAGGGATGACGCTGCAGACCTGGAAGTGACGGTGCGGCCGGCGCAGTGCATCGTGGAACCGAAGAGGATGGAAGAGGATGCAGAAGAGGATCGCGCTAGCTTCAAGCTGCTCACACCAGCGCTGGAAAATAAATTTTCAAGGTAAGTATTTCTTCTAAAAGGTAAGTGTGAACCGGGACAGATCAGAGGCTATCCATTGCGGAATGTACTAGCCCTGACTGTCCCGGGGGTATTTTCATTGAAATTTTTTTAAACTCCACTTTAAGGCTCAACATGCATTCATGAATGTTCTACAGAAGTTATCTGAGCAGCTTCTGACTTGCAAACTTGAAAAACTGTATTCCTAGTTTCGTGATCTCTCTCGTGTAAACACTCCACTGTATGTAAATCCTCCTAAAGTCTCAGGTCAGACACCTATGAGATACTACATCCACCTAACACTAAGAATCATTTCATGGTCAGATTGTTTAGCACATGTCACCTCTTGACCACGTCTGCATGTATTGAGTTGTTGCCCCATGATTTGTAATTTTGATTTTCACACTAATGAACAGGTTTAGGTGGAAAAAGTCATAGATAATACTGCCGATAATTTTTAATAAGACCCATGGGAATAATTTAGCTCAGTTTCCAGGTTAGTACTTTCCAAGTGGTAAGCCCTTGTTTTAGACAAGTTTGAGTTGCAAACTTACAATTCCAGTAGCTGTATCAGAAGGACTGGGGGTCTGTAAAATATATCATTATAGATTGGTCTAGGGAATTATTAATTAAGGTTAACTACAGTTCATAAGGTCTTTAGTTAGCTCTGTAAATAATGATTTGCAGATTAACAGAATGAAATGCAAAGAAGGCACTTTTTAACAAAAAATCTTAGTGGCAGGGGACAGATTTTAAGATTAAAATTTTAGTTTCTTAGATTATATGGGTGCATACACAAATGTATGACCTAACGTGACCCTGTTGAAGTTGTCCTTGGTTACAATTTTTTTTTTTTTGCAAGTCTGTGTTGGAGAACAGATATGTTGTAATAGGGGAGCTGCACTGTAGAATATTGAAACACTGTGATTTTCCGGTTTGGAAACCCTGACTTCTGAGTCTGAGAACAAGGAAAATTAGGGGGTCCCTAAACAATGACACACTGGACCCTAAGGGTCTCTGAACAAGGGCACACTGACACTTGGGAGTCCCTTAAAATTTGACCCCCTTAGGGTTTACAGTACAATGAGATGTTTACACTTGGAGCTCTCATTACAATAATAAACTGACACTTGGGGGTCAAAAACATTGAAATGTGGACACTTAAGCTGGGCATACACAGGTCATTGTTTTTTTTTGATCAGCCAAGGGGCTGATCGAAAAACTGAACGGGCTCCCTCATCCACATAAGCGAGGTGGATACAGAAATCCTCTCCGCTGTGTTATTGTTTTCTGACAGCAGGGACTCCTTCGCTGTCGATTGGCTGCAGTGCTGATCAAACAAAATATTTCCAACAAGCTCAATCATTAGATCAACTTTTCCTGAATAGGAACAGCCATAGATAGATTAGAATTTGGCTGGTCCTTGCTTAACCGGCCAAATTTCCACCCATCTATGGCCAGCTTTAGGGATTCAAGAACAATGAAACATTCCCACTCGGAGGTCCCAGAACAATAACACATTCATTCTTAGGAGTCCAAGAACATTGACATGCTGACACGTAAGGCTCCTTTCACACGGCCGCTCCGTGTGAAAGGTCCGCTGCGGGACTTTTTTTTTTCCACGGAGCGAATGACATTTCTGTCATCCGCTCCGTGTGCCCGCATATCATCCCATCCATTTGCGGATGATATGCGGACCTAATGTAAGTATATGGCACTGCGGATGTCAGCGGATGACACCGCTGACATCCGATTTTCCTTCCTTTCCGTTTTTTACACGGATGGAAAAATGGGGTTCTGTTCCGTTCCAAAAAACGGAACAGAACTGAAAGGAGGAAAATCGGATGTCAGCGGATGGTATTCCGCTGACATCCGCAGTGCCATTCACTTACATTGATGTCCGCAAATCATCCGCAAAAAAATAGGATGATTTGCGGACACACAGAAAGCAGCGCAGCGGCCGTGTGAAAGGACCCTAAGGGTTCCAGAACAAAAAAATACTGACACATGAGGGTTTCAAAATAATGACACATAGGTGTTTTGGTTTACCAGAACAATGACTTGCTAACACTTGGGGGTTTCAGAGCAGGGACATTATGATGCTCAGGGTCCCCGACTAGTGACATAATGACCCTCAGGGACACAGAACCACTGGGATTCCCAGAACAGTACTCTTGGGGTTCCAGTATAATCAAACTCTTTTATCTGAGATTTCAGTTTCAATAAAATGTTGACAGAGTTGTAGCAGATGATTATTTTTTCATGGGCGCCATCACTTTAGATGTGAACTTACCTTTGATGGTTGGGTCTCCATAGTAATGAGTATCAAAGTTGACATCCTGAATCCTGAAGCTCTTCACAGCTGATCAAGCACTGCGTGGTTTCTAATTTAAAATCTCATAGTGAAAAATGAAAAGGAGGATCACATTCGCGCAATTTGCAACTTCTGATAACTGCTACTCACATCCTTCACACCAAGTCAGACAGCCTAATGATGTGCTAATAACAGAGATCTCACGATCCCAGCGTATATTTCTGCACCTTTTATGATTTATTTATTAAGCACAGAAAATATTGGGATATATTAGGATGCTCACTTAGCCACTGCAAAATAAGCAAAGGAAAAAAAATCATAAACAGCCACAGTTGCATGTTTGCTCCATAAAGCTGAGGCTCTCTTGTATGATGCATAGTGAATATTAAGAAATAATATCTGTGCAAAAAGTCTTTCAGCATATGATATATTCTTATCCCACCATGCTGGAAAGTTTTTGCTGTTCTTTTCCACAGTGGAAAATATCTCTCACTCTTTTAGCATTCTGGGAAATAGTTGACATTTAACTTGCTGGGCAGCCTCTGACTGTTGAAGTGATCCTTCTGATGGTAAAAAGTCATAGTTATTAGTGAAATTCAACATTCCTATGCCAACTCATCTAACATTAAAGAGCAAATTTATAACGCAGTAAATCTGACATTCACTAAACATTCATTAACATTCTTCTTCCTAAAGCTAAACTCTGCCCATTTTCAAGGCTAATGGGCTAACTGTTGTCAGAAAATGCCATGTAGAGTTGAGCATGCTATGAGGGATATTTCAAAAGCCAAACAAAAAAATGTTTTTCAAAATACCATACAGTGGTAAATTATTCCTTTTAACTTTTCAGCTCTGGAGGATTTACCCCCCCCCCCCTTCATGACCAGGCCATTTTTTGCAATATGGCACTGCATTAATTTAACTATCAATTGCACGGTCATGCGGCGCTGTATCCAATCAAAAATGATGTCCTTTTTTTTCCGACTCTGCGTTTTTTATTTTTTGCGCTATGAACAAAACAAGGCTGACAATTTTGAAAACAAAACAATATTTTTTACTTTCTGCTATAAAGCATATCCAATAGAATAAAATGAAAAAATCAAATTTCTTCGTAAACTTAGGTCAATATGTATTCTGCTACATATTTTTGGTAAAAAAAAAATCCAAATAAGCGTATATTGATTGGTTTGCACAAAAGTTATATGGTCTACAAACTACGGGATATTTTAATTCATTTCTTTTTTTAAATTATTTTTTTACTAGTAATGGTGGCTATCATGGACTTATAGCAGGACTGCGATATTGCAGTGAACATTCGGACACTAAGGGCCTTATTCACTATAGCACCTAGTCGGCAAATGGGTGAACAAACGGTCACACACGTTTAAAACTAGTCAGAAACCGTATTCACTATAGCACATGGTGAATATTTTCTCATGCAATCAAATTCACTATAGGTCATATAAATCAGTGACCGTCTAAATCTGTAGTTGTGCTAGAAGCAGGTGAATTGCACATGGAAATAATGTTTAGAGCTTAATCTCATAGATTAAATGGTTCCTAAACATGTGGTATATTGTTTGGAGATGATCTGCTTTTACATTTCTTGAACTATTGTTGTGAAAGCAGAAATATGCTTGAAAGTCTGAGAAGAGATGAATTCACCCTGTTTTCAGAACTCTGTACTGACACAACTGAGCATGCCCAGACTAGAAAACTAGTCACAAACCTACTCTCATGTCATTTTAGCCCCGTGCTTTAGTGAATTCTGAAATGTGTGAATGCCTAACAAGCGTGAGAGCTAGCAAACTATGTACTATTTACAGTGGCGTATTTAGGTTTTGTGCTGCCCTAGGCCTGACTAAACTTGTGCACCCCCAAATTTAAATAGGGCCCACCCCTTCCTGTAAAGGCCACACCCTTTCCTGTTTATGACCCGCCCTGTCATCTGTAAACCACAACCACAGTCTATCAGTGCAGCCTCATCAGTGCAGCCTCATCAGTGCCCATCAGTGCAGCCTCATTAGTGTCCATCAGTGCAGCCTCATTAGTGTCCATCAGTGCAGCCTCATTAATGCCTATCAGTGCAGTTTATCAGTACCCACCATTGCCGCCTCATCAGTGGCCATCAAAGCAGCATATTAGTGCCCATCAGTCCAGCCTATTGGCGCCCATCAGTGCAGCATATGAATGCCCATCACTGCCAGGGGGTAGAGGAGAGTAGGTGGAGCATTTGGCTGCGGTGCCACACTTATTAGCATTGGCAGCCGTCGGGCCAGTTGTATTAAGTGTGGTCCGAATGTCCTGACCGGCCGGTATTATCATACTGGTAGGTAGCAGTGTGACCGCTTTATGGGGGTACCAGATTGATTTGCTTCCTGGACCCTGCCCTCCAGGCCCAATTCACCACATATGACTGGCACTATACAAAAAGTTTAGCCCAAGCCGGCAGGGACCCTTTTCATGCCAGGAGGAGGCTGTTTTTTTTTTTTTCGTGCAAGGTGCAGCTTTTTGCTGTCCACCTGCAAAGTGCCGCCCTAGGCCTGGGCCTTGTTGGCCTAGGCTAAGATACAGCACTGACTATTTATATATAAATCCAAGTGTCAACCATTGAATCTCATTGTATAACTGTTACTTCCACAAAAACATACATTTTAATTTTGAGATGAACTCTTTAATTCCTAAAATAAATTGTCCTTGCTGGGTTTTTATGTTGCTTCTTATTCCTTTTTTTTTAAACATGGCTAGAAATTAGTAATGTTTTCATGTTTTTGGAACAGATATTATTCTCTCTCTCCCAACATATATATATATAATGTGAATAGAAGCTCATTGATTCCCTGGTCCAGACCTGGGAGAAAATACCCCAGGACACCATCTGTCATATCTTTAAGAGCATTCTCTGACATTCTCAGGCATGCATACAAACACATGGGGGCCATACAAACTAGGACCATTTTGAGTTGCTGCAATTAAATTTCAGCAAAATGGACTAGTCTGCTGCCTCATTTTTTCTCACGTTGATTTTCAGGGTGTCTTTGAATTCAGCCCTCTGTAGGTTGCTCATTTTCATTTCCATTAAACAATGTGGCATCCTTTAATTCCTAACACATTACCCAGTCCATATCAGTATAGATATAGAGATCTAATGTGTTTTCAAAGTGTTCCTTTAATTTATTGGAGCAGTGTATATATATATATATATATATATATATATATATATATATATATATATATATATATATATATATATATATATATTCAGTGTTGGGGTAGTTACTCAAAAAATGTAACTAGTTACTAGTTACTTCTGTAAATTGTAGTGAGATTACTTTACTAGTTACTGCATTTGAAAAGTAACTTCACTACTTATTACTTTACTTTCCTCTTTCTTAATTGACCGTGTAGAAGAAGATATATGACACTCTTTCTGCATAGAGTTTATTGTATAAACACAGGCTTTGGGAAACATGAGAACAAAACCTGAAAAAACAGAATAAAACATAAAGTGCAACAAAAAGTCATAAACTTCATCCCTCTCTATTCTTCGAAATAACGATTGTATCGCACGGCTTGGGTAACGCAGGAAAGCGCGGTCCTATAGTCTAGTAAAGTAGTGTAGTTACCTTCTATAGCCTAGTAAAGTAGTGTAGTTACCAATATTAGTATTGTAACTAGTTACTTTACTTAGTTACCAAAAAAAGTAATGTAGTTACTGTAATCAGTTACTTTGTAACTAGTTACCCCCAACACTGTATATATTCATAGATATATTTTGTTACACTGAGCATGCTCAACCACTTTGTCTTTTGAGCCTTGTCTCTGGTTAAACTGAGCATGCTCAGAGACGTAGCTGTCTGACATCTGATAAGTAAATGGTAGATAATGCACTTGTTCTCCATCTCACATAAATTCAAACCAAAACTTCCACAGCTGTCTTCACAAACCACACACGATATCATTGCTGATGCAAATTTAAAATGAGTAACAATTTTGTTTGTTGTTTAGTATTTCCAAATTAACATAATTTTCACCACAAAAATGTAATATGTGTACCAACATCATTATTCCAAATCAAAATGTCATTACCAATATTCAGAGGGTAATAACACTATTCTAAACTCACACACCAATAAACACCAAATATCACAGAATAAATCAAGAAACAGAACTTCTGCCTGATGGAATTCCATCACCTATAGGTAAATGCCTAAAGAAATGTAGTATTTAGGTGTAGGAGGATTCCACCACCATTGCAAATCTTGCCATATGTGTTCCACAGGGATGGACAAATAGCAGCCTTAAGAATTGTACACCAGCACCAATTGCAGCCTCTTACCAAGCAAAAAGCCCCAAAATTGGAGATGGTCCTATAGGAGCATACTGACAGTAGTCAGCGATAAAGAGCCTTGGAACCAGATGGCATATCACAGAAACAGGTTGGTCAATGGCACTCTGGACTTCCAGGGTACATCTACATTGATTAACTTTTTGCACCCCAGAGACATAGGACTGTTTAACCCTACAGAGATGGAGGCTCTGTGCATGTGGAAGCACAGTGGTTAACTGGTTAGCACATTTGCCTTGCAGCACATGGGTCATTGTTTTGAATCCCAAGCATGCCACTATCTAGTTAGAGGTTCTTCCTCTGTTGTGGTGTTCTGATGGGTTTCACATCATGGAAACAAAAGAAATTACATTGTAAATAAAGCGAGTGTGGGTTTTACACCAAATCTATAACCGTTTTTTTTTTTTTGGTCAGATATGGATTTATAAGTATGGTGGGATCTTGCATCTATATTTAAATGTTGGATGCTGATGACAAATGTGTTTTGTCAATAATTTGTGTAAAGCAGCCCTCACAAAGTTTACATTTCCTGCTTTGTTGTATCCTCCACATGCCAAACAAATTAGAACTTGAATTGTTTTGTTTTTGGTATCACTGATCATGGCCAGAGACTTGGTCATTTGATCATTTCCATTATACACTGTACAGATACATACGCTTATATAGTTGATGCATTCTTTCATTTGCCAAGAGTGTGTGCTTCTGATCAGCAGGTTTGAGTACTTGATGCATACATGAAGAGACAGAATTAATTACATTGGTGGGCATGTCCTATACTGGGTGAGTGTAGGTGTGCTATCAATCCAACCTATGCTATATAAAGGCCTGCACTAGTGTGGTTTGCTTTGCTTAGAATAGAGATATAACACTTTTGACGATTTAGCAATGATCTTGCATTTGTATTTTAGAGGAATATAGATTCTCTTGATTTATGTTCATTTGTTAACCATGGTACTACTATATATTCTAAGCATAAGCGTGCTCATCTCAATGGCTTACTGGGTAGCACTCCTACCTAGAAAAACTCAGACCATGGGTTCAAATCCCAAGCATGGTATCACCTGCTTACTTTTTTAATAACAGAGTATGCTGAAAATAGGCGAACAACCTAACTGCCACTGCCACATCAGCATGGTTGTTTCCATAATTTGCATGCTTAATTGCTTGCAATGGTATGTTATTTAGCAAAAATATTATTGTGTGGAAATAAAATAATAAAACACTAGTGAACGTGCAGAGTGCTAGCATGTTTGGGATTTGAACTCATGACCTAAGAGCTTCTTGCTCATGAGCACAGACCACTAAGCCAACGTACCAAGTACAATTAGTTAATTGGATAATTAATTGGATAATTAATTGGATAGAAAATTGGCTAAAAGATAGAATTCAGAGAGTCGTGGTTAATGATTCTTACTCTGAATGGTCTAAGGTTATCAGTGGTGTACCCCAAGGTTCAGTGTTGGGACCCTTACTTTTTAATATCTTTATAAATGATATAGGGTCTGGGATTAAAAGTACCATTTCAGTCTTTGCAGTGGAATAACTTCCTTACAGGATGTCTCCAACATACAAGCTGATCTCAATGCACTGTTTCATTGGACAACTATATGGCAAATGAGGTTTAATGTTGATAAATGTAAAGTTATGCACTTTGGGGCTAAGAATATGCATGCATTATACATACTAGGTGGAGTAGAACTGGAGGAATCCATAGCGGAGAAGGACCTGGGTGTTCTAGTAGATCATAAGCTTAATAATAGCATGCATTGTCAAGCTGCGGTTTCCAAAGCAAGCAAAGTCCTTTCTTGTATTAACAGAGGCATGGACTCCAGAAAGCGAGATATCATTTTGCCCCTGTACAAATCATTAGTAAGACCTCATCTGGAATATGCAGTTCAGTTTCTTAAAAAGGATATCAGGGAACTGGAGAAAGTGCAGAGAAGGGCAACCAAACTGATAAGAGGCATGAAGGAGCTCAGCTGTGAGAAAAGATTAGAGGAAATGAATTTATTCTCTCTTGAGAAGAGGAGATTAAGGGGGGATATGATCAACATGTATAAATACATAAGGGGTCCATATAGTGAACTTGGTGTTGAGTTGTTCACTTTAAGGTCAACACAGAGGACAAGGGGGCACTTGTTACGTCTAGAGGAAAACAGGTTTCATCTCCAAATATGGAAGGGTTTCTTCACCGTAAGGGCTGTTTAAATGTGGAATAGACTCCCTCCAGAGGTGGTTCTGGCTAGATTGCTTTAAAAAAGTATGGATTCTTTCCTGGGTGTACTTAATATACGGTAAGTGGGTACTAAATTTTTTTTTTAGGTAAAGTTGATCCAGGGAATATCCGATTGCCTCTTGGGGGATCGGGAAGGAATTTTTTTCCCCTGCTGTAGCAAATTGGATCATGCTTTGCTGGGTTTTTTCGCCTTCCTCTGTATCAACTGCGGGTATAGGATTGTGTATATGGGATTGTTTGGTGGGTTTTTCCGTACTATTTTTTTTTTTTTTTTTGGTTGAACCGGATGGACTTTTAGACATGCATAAAAGTTTAGTATGATTAAAGAATGAACATTTTAATTAGAACTCTATAGTCTCCTAAAAAATAAATGTAACATGAAAAAAAAATTAACATATAACAGATATGTAACTGTAAATGATAAATACATGTAACCCCATGGAATAGCAGACATTACTTTGTAATAATCTTTCAGAACAGCATTAGTTAGTTAGCAAAAGAAGAAAACAAGCAATTTCCAGTTATGGAACCGTGACTATGCCGATGTGGAATTCACTAATGCATTTTTGTCTAGTTGTACTAGTTGTACTACTTTTCCATTCACATGTTCGCCTAGTTGAGGTCTCAGTTGTTTTAATTAGCAGTAATTAAATGTAGAATTACTTTTGTGTCTCCTTATTCTTAGTGAATTAGGCCCTGACACTTTTGACACTTTTTTGGGGACCAGTGACATGAATACAGTGATCAGTGCTAAAAAAAAATATGCACTATCACTGCACTAATGACACTGGCTGGGAAGGGGTAACAACAGGGGTGATCAAAGAGTTAACTGTATGCCTAGCCACTGTTTTACTACAGTGTGGGTGGTACTTTACCAGGGTAAGATATGGATTCATGTCCCTTCTTTTCAGAGACGCAGGATCCATGCCTTCCCTCCTGTCAGAACAGTGATCCGCCGTTCTGTGTCTCTGCAGGATGATCGGCAGGTGCCGGCGGAAATTGAGTCTGCGATACCAGCTGTGTATAATCATATAATAATATATACGTGATCCGGCTCACAGCTGCTGCCCTGTATTTGTTTTACTCAAACAAATACAGGTAAAGCCTACAATTTCAAACAAACTGTCCAGTGGTAAAATTAGTTAAATGTATAGTTTTAAAGCTTCTTTTTCACAGTACCACCCTGCCTAAATATTGGATAAAATCAAAACAGAGTGAACAAAATACCTAAATTGGTTAGCATCGGGACAGTATGTGAACACTTTAATAGGCAGCACATAGAAAAAGACTAGACAGGTTTTACCTTGTAATAAAGGCAACGGTGTAAAGTCTTATAGCCAATAGTCACAAATGTTGTTAATGTGACTAGACAGTATGTAGCAGTAGCAGCTTGGTTAGGCCACAATATAAGAGGGAGAGACAAAGTAGGTCTATCTTGAAATCTTAAAATAAATATTTTAGTTAGTTATTTGAGAGACAATAGCCACAAATGTTGGACATTGAATGGACAGTAATTAAGCAACAAGGTTAGGCCTTAGTATAAGATAGAGAAATAAGACAGGTTTCATCCTGAAATAGAAAATGAAAGTGTATTATATGAGAATAAACAACCACAAATATTGTACTGTGGCATGGAAAGTGTAACTTCAGATGGTAGCATAACTCAAATTAAAGATACATTGTAACTACACCTAAATCCTGAGGTCTGAGCTCAACTTTTTCAAAGCTCTTTGAGCTGCAAACCCTCCCCATATATTCTAGTGGAAATTACCTTCCTAGGTTGCATAGCATTCTTGGGTGCCATTAAAGAAAAGGAAAGTTCTGACTGGAAGGCAGAACAGCAATGAGGTGGAATTTTGTCATGGGGCAGGTTGTAGAGGACTGGAGGGAGTAGCCATCCCAATACATCTGGATTATTGCCCCATAGGTGTAGGTAACTGCTATCTCCAGACTCGGGTCCACAGTTTTGCAGTGTGAGCCTTTTCTAACATATCTGCTGCTGGAGTGGAGGGGAAAATGTCCTCAAATCACCCCATGTCCAGCATCTTAATGCCATCCTAGCAAAACTGCTACTTTTCAACTTCTCAAATTCCAGTTAATTAAATCAGTAAGTTTATGGCCTGTTCCACCTCACAATGACAGATACCCAACTACCATATTTTACCCAGAAGTGTATTTCTTCCCTCCACCAGCATGTTGAAGGTAATGTGTTTGAGTCATTGAACCACATTGTCAGTGGCAGGGTATAAATGACCATGGAAATGTGGTCCACTAAGCATGGGCAGGGACATAGGCTACATTTCTCTTTACAGTACACTGATTCTGGGAAGTTATGCAGGACAGGGCACAATAATGAAGCTTGTGGTACCCCCTTGCGTCTTTTTTGATGATGACAATGCAGTCACTCCCCCCTCCTCACTGGCCTTATCCTCTGACTCCTTGAAACCAGCATTTTCCCTTAAGTGCCCAAAGTATATACAACATCCCAAGCTAAACATTGACATGCTGTGCTGCAGCTTGTATACCTTGGTGACAGGAGCCACATTGGATGAGCTGCTGGCAGCTGTATGGTTCCAGCCTGAAAAGTGGCTGACCCATGCAAGGCAAAGACATGTGTGGCAGCAGCACCAACCTTCTAACTAACTAACTGTTCGCCTAGGAAAAAAAATTACATTTTTGACTTACCGTAAAATCCATTTCTCTGATGTTCATTGAGGGACACAGCTCCTGATCGTCATAACCATTGGGTTATACTGTCCACTACAGGAGTAGGACACTAGGCAGAAAAAGAATCTGGCTACGCCTATTGGCAGGCCCAGGGTGTATACTCCCTCTCTCTGCTATACTGTAGGTACTCAGTTTAGTTACAAGCAGCGTCAGAAGAATTACAACTCCACAGAGGGGTGGGTGCTGTGTCCGTCAATGAACATCAGAGAAATAGATTTTAAGTCAAAAATCCCATTTTCTCTTTCATTCATTGATGGACACAGCTCCCGATCATCATACCCATTGGAACGTCCCAAAGCAGTGTTAAACATGAGGGGTGGGAACAGCAAGAAATTCCCAATATTAAACAGTAGCCAACCAAGCAAAAGAAGCTCAACCAAAACAATTGGAGCCCATCTGAAAAAAACAATACACCCTCAAAGAGGATCAGGTTCTCTAAACAGCAGCCTGCAAAACCCAAAAGAAGCATCTGCAGATATCAACACATCCATTTTATAAAACTTTGTGAAAGTGTGCACCGACAACCAGGTGGCCGCCTTGCAAACCTGCGTCACTGATGCCTGATGACGGAAGGCCCAGGAGGCACTAAGCGCCCGAGTAGAGTGCGCCTTGACAGGGAAAGGAGGAACCTGACCCCTGATGAAATAGACCTGAATAACCATGTGTCTGATCCATATGGAAATGGTTGCAGAGGAAGCAGACAACCCTTTCCGAGGCCCATCCATAAGCACAAATAGTAAGTCTGACTTCCTAAAAAACTCTGTAGCTGCCAAGTACACCCTAATTGCCCAGACCACAAGGCATGCAAGGCAATTTGGTTGTTTAGGCCTGGGACGCAGGGAAGGCAACACAATGTCTTTACTCAAATGAAAATCAAAGACAATGTAAGCAAGGGAATATCGCGAAGATTCTCAAAGGGAGGCTTCTGGAGGACCGAAAGCACCAAACTGAGGTTCCCAAGGCGGCAACAGAGACCGCACTGGAGGAACCAAATGTCGGACACCCTGAAGAAAGGTACGCATCAGGGAGTGCATGGCCAAGGATCGTTGGAACAAAACCCGCCAAAGCCGACACCTGGCCCTTAATGGTACTCAAGGCCAATTCCTGTTCAACCCCCCGCCCCCCCCCGTTGAAGGAAGGTCAATATCCGACCCACTGAGAAGAAGCGAGGATGAACACCAAGAGACTCACACCACACATTGTACATCTTCCACGTACGTTGGTAGATCTTCCTAGAAGTAGATTTCCTAGCTTTTAACAGCGTAGAAATCAGCAACTCATATAAACCTCTATCCTTCAGCTCCTGGCGTTCAACAGCCGACTGGGGAGGCCAGTCCAGAGCCACTAAGATGACCAGAATCCCTTCTGCCTCGATCTTGTGTAGAAGTCTTGGCAGAAGCTGAGAGGAGGGAAGGCGTAAATCAGACGATACTGGCCCCACAGGGCCACCAGCGCATCTGTGGCGTCTGCCAGAGGATCCCGTGACCGAGCCACAAACCTCTGCACCTTTCTGTTAAGCTGAGACGCCAACAGATCCACCTCAGGGATGGCCCACCAGAGACACAACTGAGGAAAGACCTCTGGATGAAGGGACCACTCCCCTTGGTCCAATGCCTGCCGACTGAAGTAATCCGCCTGCTAGTTTTCCACCCCGGGAATGTGTACGACGGAGAGGGCTGGAAGGAACCGTTCTGACCACCTTAGAATGCCGGCTACCTCTAGAGCCACCAGGACACTTCTTGTGCCCCCCCAGTGATTGACATAAGCTAAGGCCATGGCATTGTCTGATTAAATGCACACTGAACATCCCTGGGGATGAATTGTCCAATGGTCCAGACACAGTCTGATGGCTCGGAGTTCCAATACATTGATCGGTAGCTTGGACTCTTCCAGTGCCCACAGCCCCTGAACAGAGCGTTTGCCGAGGACGCTTCCCCAGCTGGACAGGAAGGAGCACTCTGGTTAAGGCTGAGTCCAAAGTCAGACCCAGATTGTCCAGCTTTTGTGGATGGAACCAGAGCAGACTTCTGAAAATTTAGAATCCAGTCCTGTTAGCATACAAGGTTTGTATTTAATCAGCAACAACCACTGTATGTCATTGCTGTGTGCCTATTTCATTGTATGACCACTAGATGGCAGTGTTACATTTGTGAGTTCATGTTTTGTCTATGCCTCAAAAGAGTAATAAAAAGAATAGTTCCTGCTCCGAAAGAAAAGCAGCGTTCAGTGAAACAACAGACTGTCTGCCTGTACTTTGTTTAGCCCCAAAAGGTTATATCTAACAGGTTATGGGCCCAGGACATGTTACAGAAGCCCAGGATATAATACAGATTACCCCTGGATATAGCCAGATACAGTGAGCTAAAGCAAGTGAGTACAGGAGACAGCAACAAAAAGACAAACAACAGAAATGGCTGCTGCCATCCCCTCAACAAAGTTCTCCATTGCAAATCTTACAAATCAGAACTACCAATCTTGGAAATTCAAGATGAAAATGCTGCTTATAAGAGAAGGTACGTGGAAATGTATAAATGAATCAAGACCTGCACAGCCCACAGAGGAGTGGTTAGACAGAGATTAGAAAGAACAGAGCACAATCTCCCTGTGCATAGATGATGATCAAATCGTACATATATGTAACTGTCAGACTGCTAAAGACATGTGGGAAGAGTTACAGAAAGCACATGAAAGAGTTAATCTCAGCAATAAACTGTATTTAATCAGAAAGCTCTATCAAACTAAGCTACAGAAAGACCAGGACATGCAGGACTATATAAGACAGACCTTAGAGATGGTGGAGAGACTGAGAGGGATTGGAGAAGAGATAAAAGATTTCCATGTTGCAGCGCTGTTATTAAGTGGACTTCCTGAAAGTTATGAGACACTTGTCACAGCACTAGATGCACGTCCAGATGATGATCTGACACTGGAATATGTTAAAGGCAAGCTTGTGGATGAATACAAGCGCAAAACTGAAAGCATGAGTAATGTGAGTGCGTGTTCAGAGACAGCTTTAAAGACAAAATTCAAAAATAAACACAGTAACGTGCAGCTAGAAAAGCGGGAATGCTTCGTGTGCAAGAAACCAGGACACCTAAAAGCAGATTGTAGAATCTGGAAAGCTAGAATGCAAAAACAAAGTGCATTGCAACAAGCTAAGAATGTCATAGAAACAAAGGAGTATGCATTTGGATCCAAAAATGGTGTCACCTCTGTGCAAGCATGGTGTGTGGACTCAGGTGCTACAAGTCACATGACAAATGACCGAAGTTTCTTCGCTCAGCTTGATGAAAGCAAAACAGAAGGGATAACTACAGCTAATGGACAATTTATGAAATCAGTGGGAATAGGAGATGACTTTCTATACTGTCCTATCTCTCCAGATATCACTAAAAATATCCATATGAGGAATGTTCTGTATGTGCCAGATCTTGAAAGCAACCTTTTGTCAGTAAAGAAACTCACTAACCAAGGCAATGTAGTCACATTTCAGGGTGACAGTTGTATCATAACAAAAGGGGATTGCTTGTTTGCAAAGGCTAAAATCATAGATGAACTGTATCAGCTGAACTGGAGTGAAATGGTTAAAATAGCCAAAGAGGATAAACATTCAAACTGCATCCACACTTGGCACAGACGATTGGGGCACAGAAATTCTGATACAATAAAGAAAATAGTTGAGAATAACTATGCAAGTGGTATTAAGATTAATCCATGTGTTGACATAATGATTTGTACCAGCTGTATTAAAGGAAAAATGGCAAGGACACCTTTTCCCAAGCAGACCAACAGCAAATCCCAAAAACCTCTGGACTTAATACATTCAGATCTTTGTGGTCCAATGAAAACTATGACTCCAGGAAAGAAAAAATACTTCCTGACCTTCATTGATGATTACTCCAGGTATACCACAGTATTTCTACTTCACAATAAAGATGAAGTGCCAGAGAAATTAGAAGAGTATCTCGCTCAAATAAATAATATTTTTGGCGGAATGCCCAGAGTACTACGAACAGATAATGGCTCAGAATATACAAGTGGTAAAACACAAGCCATTCTCAGGAAGCATGGAATTATGTTCCAGACAACAGTTCCATATAACCCAGAGCAAAATGGAGTTGCAGAGAGAATGAACCGCACACTGTGTGAAAGTGGGAGGAGCATGCTATTTGATGCTGATATGTCAACTACATACTGGGGAGAAGCTATCACAACTGCATGTTATCTTCAAAATCGTTTGCCGGGAAAAGCAACAACAAAAACTCCATATGAACTGTGGAACAAAAGGAAACCAGATTTAAGACACATCAGAATGTTTGGAAGTAAAGCCTATGTACACATTCCAAAAGAAAAACGTACAAAATGGGATGCATGTGCAAAAGAAGGTGTGCTTGTGGGGTACAGTGAATCTCAAAAAGGATACAGGATTTTACATCAAGACACGAACAAAGTAACAGTCAGCAGAAGTGTGATTATTGATGAAAGTTCTGTGTGCTCAAAGTTTGAACAACAGACTCAAACTTTTCAAACTGAGAAAGAATCAACATCAGTCACTCAAGAAAATAAGGAAAGTGATACAGAAATAGAAATAACTGCAGAAGAATCAAAACCTGAAACTGAACCAGAAATACCTTCAGTCAGAAAATCAACCAGAATCAATAAAGGTGTTCCAGCTGAACGTTTATCTTACATAGCTCGCAGAGCTGTTCGAACTGAACCAGGTTCATGGAAAGAGATGCAGAAACTGCCAATGCATGAGAAACAAGTATGGTATAAAGCCGCTGATGAAGAAATGACATCACTCAAAGATCTCCAGACATGGACACTTTCAGAGCTACCTCAAGGTAAACATGCCATAGGATGTAAATGGGTTTTTAAAACCAAATGTAACTCTGAAGGGAAAGTCTGTCGGTACAAGGCAAGGCTGGTTGCTAAAGGTTACTCACAGAAGTTCGGTGAGGACTATGATGCTACTTTTGCTCCAGTTGCTAAACAAAGTACTTTCAGAACACTAATGACAGTGGCTGCCATGCGTACAATGATTGTGAAACATCACGATATTAAGACAGCTTTTCTTAATGGTGATATTGAAGAAGAAATTTACATGTCACAGCCAGAAGGATATTTGAAAAAGGGACAAGAGCATCTTGTCTGCAAGTTGAATAAATCTCTTTATGGCCTTAAACAATCAGCTCGAGCATGGAACCTGAAGATTAATCAAGTTCTACTAAATGAAGGATTTACAAGAAGCAAAGCTGATCCGTGCCTATATGCTAAACAAGTAGACACTGAGTGGATGTATCTGCTAATTTATGTAGATGACCTGATCATTGCTCACAAAAACGACAATGAAATTGCAAAGTTAACAGGAGTACTCAACAAGCACTTCGAAACGAAAGACCTAGGTGAAGTGACATACTATCTTGGAATTGACATCCAGCGTGAGAAAGATGGAAGTTTCCTGTTGAATCAGAGTGCAAAAATTGAATCTATTCTTCAGCAATTCAACATGACAGAGGCGAAAGGAGCAAGCACACCTATGGATACAGTCTATCCAAAGTTAGAAGGAGAAGATGATCTTCTCACATCCAATGAACAATACAGACAAGCAGTGGGGGCACTTCTCTACATTGCAACCACTACACGTCCAGACATTGCAGCCAGCATGTCTCTTCTTTGCAGGCGAGTTGATAAACCACGTCAAAGAGACTGGAATGCGATCAAAAGAGTTATGAGATATCTGAAACAGACAAAAGACTTAAATTTGAAACTATCAGCAAGTGGTGGTTTAAACCTCGTGGGATATGTGGACTCCGATTGGGCAGGTGATCACAGCACACGCAAATCCACAAGTGGTTACTTATTAAAATTGGGAGACAGTCCTATATCATGGTCCAGCAAGAAACAGATGTCAGTGACATTGTCCTCTACAGAAGCTGAATACATATCTGCAGCTTATGCCAGTCAAGAAGTTGTGTGGTTACAGCAATTACTCAAGGATCTTGGAGAAGCAACATCAGAACCTACCGTCTAATTTGAGGATAATCAGGCTTGCATTAAGCTTGCAACAAGTGAGAAAATTAATGGAAGAACCAAGCACATCAATGTCAGACATCATTACATTCATGACTTAGTTGATCAGAAAGCGATTGTACTTGTGTATTGTGAGTTGGAAAAAATGATTGCTGATGCTTTGACAAAGCCACTAGCTAGAACCAGATTTGTGGATCTTAGATCAGAAATGGAATTGACATAGATAGTAGTTGTTGAGTGGGGGTGTTAGCATACAAGGTTTGTATTTAATCAGCAACAACCACTGTATGTCATTGCTGTGTGCCTATTTCATTGTATGACCACTAGATGGCAGTGTTACATTTGTGAGTTCATGTTTTGTCTATGCCTCAAAAGAGTAATAAAAAGAATAGTTCCTGCTCCGAAAGAAAAGCAGCGTTCAGTGAAACAACAGACTGTCTGCCTGTACTTTGTTTAGCCCCAAAAGGTTATATCTAACAAGTCCAACTTCCACAGAGTTTGTATTGTGATTTCCAGGTTGTCCACCAGAGCAGTAGGAGACCTTGCTCGCAGAAGGAGGTCGTCCAAGTAGCCCAGTACCGGGATCCCCCATTGGTGTAACAAAGCTAGCACCTGGGCTAACACTTTTTTGAAGACCCGAGGAGCAGAGGCGGGAGCAAAGGGTAACGCCAGAAACTGATAATGCTGCTCTCCCACGGCAAAGCGGAGGTAGCGCTGGAGACAGGCACATATTGGAATGTGCAGGCAAGCATCCTTGATGTTGATAGATTAAGGAAAATCCCCCTGATGCAGGGATGCCACCACTGTGCGAATGGACACCATTCTGAACTTCTGCGGTCCAGGATAGGACGCAACTTGCTTTCCTTCCTGGGAACTGTAAACAAATGCAAGTTGGAAGGAAAGAACCTTGCGGGGGGACAAGAGTGAAACTCAGCTGAAGGAGCCTTGTCTGGTGGTCTGGAGAAGCCTGCTCTTGGCTTGCCAGACAAGGTTCATTGGGATCCTCCAGAGAAGGCCCTGAAAGGTTACGAGCCCTTGTCTGTCGACCCTAAGGGACATAAAAACTTCTTATGAGCCGAGAAGGAGGGCCCACATCTACGACGAGGTTCCTTGCCCTTAGTAGCCTGCGGAAGAAAGGAAACACTTTTGCCGCTCTGGATGGCTTGTGAGTGCCAAAGGGAATCTGCGTCTCCATCTTCAAAGTCTTACACACAGATACAATCAGTGCTTCCACCAGTGCCTTTTCGTGTGTGGTTGCAGATGTGGAGGAATCATCCTCACTGTTGGAGGATTCCGGGCACATGGTTGCAGACCCAGCAGGGAGACCCACATCCGCGGATCTGATGAGACAAATGAGCCAGGGGGCGCTTTTTGCTAGCCCGTCGCCCCAAAAGCCACCTCCACTCGGGACACAAAGAACTCCATGACCGCAGTCAGTGCATCAATGGATAATTGGGACCCGGAGGGCCCCCCAGCCTCAGAGAGGGGATCAGGTGGGGAGATGTGCTCTAAAGACTCCATGAGTCACCAGGGGGACCCCACAAAATGTGTAAAACACTGCAAAGGCAAAACCCCCACTGCACTGGCAGCTCCACCTGGTCGCCAGACACAAGCACCAAGCGATCCTCAGCATAGAGGGAGAGAACCCCACCAGACTTCCACCCAGCAGAAAGGGGCACCTGCAGCCACCAGGATAATCTAGTCTGCACTTAAAATGCGGTGATCAGGCAATGAAAAGATCCAGGTGTCAGCACCAGGGCATGAGAAGGGGGTTCCCACCACCGAAATCGCCGCCCACAGGACTCCACTGTCATGGCCGCTGCTATTTTCAATGGCAAACCAACACAAAATGGCCACTGGACTACACAAACAAGACCACCGTGCATAGAAACACACAGGCTACAGCAAAATGGTGGCTCTGCGTGGCACCACAAGGCCTCCAGGGACCTAGGGGGGATCCCTAGGCCTCAAGCACAAGCCCAGGCAGGACGGGGGGCCACCCGCACAGCCGACCGTCCGGTCGCTGGCAACACACCCTCCCGGCCCCCATCCCCAGCATAGCTCCCTGCCCCCACCCCAGGAGCTGGACCAGACCACCCACACAGCCCCAGTATATGTGGAGAGAGGTTGGGGGGTAGGTATGGGGGACAGATGAAAGGGGGGTGCCTGATGGGACGCAGGGGAACCTGGGGGTCCGACCATCCCAAGGAGGGGCCCACGTCAGCCCTAAAACCCTCCAGGGGGAGAGGGGGGCAGCTACTCAGCATAACAGGACCCAGGTAGGCACCGCTCCAGACAGAACCCCTCGCCATCCAAATGGAGGGCTGTCGGCCAGGAGGAAGACTGCGACTCGGGACGAGACCCGGTCATATGCGATCTTGCGAGGTGTTTAACTTGCAGGCCAGCCCCCGTCCAGCGGGGCTATGTCGCAGCCGACCTAGCCTGGAGCTGAGGTCTGCAGGTGCTCGCTGGCCTGACTGGGGTGACCACTGGATCTAGATTATCCAGTCCATCGCCCATTCCGGCAGTTGATTGTAGATCTCAAGGAAACACCAAGAGAAAAAAGTTCTATCTAAAAAGAAAAAAACTGCCAGGACCAGAAATCCCAGCAAGGAACTAGGTAGAAAAAAACTGAATACCTATAGCAGAGAGAGGGAGTATACCCCTGGGACTGCCCATAGGCGTAGCCAGATTCTTTTTCTGCCTAGTGTCCTACTCCTGTAGGGAGCAGTATAACCCAATGGTTATGAAGATCAGGAGCTGTGTCCGTCAATGAATGAAAGAGAAATTACACGTTACTTGCCTAGGACATGTTTTTAAGCTAGTGGTGCAGCAGTTCATCATGAAGCACCCTGGCTTCCAGGAGGCCCTTCTTCAGGTCAAAAGGGTGTTGTGTTCACTTTAGGCAGTCATACCCAGTTAATGTTCAATGTTCACCTGACATAAATTCAGCTCCCAAATAAGCTGCCTACCAATTGCCTCATCCAAGCAAGTGGCAGTTAGAATGTTGAGACAAACTATTTAACAATGTCGTGGGTGCTTATAATTGTTAGCTTTTATTCATTTATGTAAAACCCTTATCCCAAAAGCAAAAAAAAAAAAAAACTGCTCCTGCAGTTGCTTTATACTTGCTAGCTTGAGTTTGACTTTAGTTCATTAGTCAGGTCTATCTAAATCTGCTACTGCATCTAACACCACCCTGTCCCCAGATTAGCAATGTTGCTTTCCAAGGGTCTCTCTGTTGCTCCGTCATCTAGAGTGGAGACATAACACAGGTAGTATGTTACTAAACAGATCACCAGGTGAAAATAAAGAAATAAAAGCCTAACTAAACATTTATAGTAGCCATTACATTATTTAAGCTGCAATATATAACACTTTGGTTCTAGGTTTAGTACCTCTTTAAGCATACAATTTTACAGCCATAGGCTGCCTGCCCTTCCCCAGACTGAAGCCTTAAAACTTGAAACACTTCTCTCCCAATAGTCAGCCCACATTATCCTGTAAGAATGATGCCAGGTTTTTACTGGAGTGGAATAATAAAATGTCCCCAATCCCCCCATGCATCCAACATCTGTATACCATATTAGCACTTCCATACCAGACGCTTTCCTCGAGTTCATGGCCTGGGCCTGTCCCACATTAACATTTTCCCCATACGGTGGATGAATACCTGGGAATGTGCCAAGGCCATGTAGTTTAATTATTAATCTTGCAACTAAGTTTTTTAATCAAAGAAAGTTGGGAAGGTGGTTTAGAAGTTTGGTACATCTACTGTAGATTCAATGTTGTCCAGCTAGTCATTAGCAACTTACAGTTCTCTAGGTAGGAATGCTGGGGTTTGTAGCTCCTGAACCGCTTGGGGACCATTGCTTGGTTCATAGACTTGTTCCATTTGTTAAATGCAAAAAAGCTTAGTGTGTAAACTACATATCACACAAAGGTGATCATGCAGCAATTTTTATGTTTTTATGGTCTTGTAGAACAGTCAAGAGTAGACAGGGCTACATTCCCAATATTCTAGCTGTTAAAGTGACTGTACCGACCTGTTGGCTCAGTAGGGTATTTATATTTATTAGGTTTGCAAAAAAAAAGAAAAAGATGGGACCCATATTCAGATGTCGTTTAAAGGCCTTAGTCTGAAAACTGACCACAAAAACGCAGTCACTTCCACTGTTAAACACTGGATTACATTTTCAGGTCGTGTCATACAGTAAGAAAGAATATAGAGAGATTCTGAACCAACAAGATTTATAACTCCTCTTTAATCAGTCCCAATTGGGTCTAGGTTCTCCTGGCTTAGCCTTCAGTAGCCATTCAGTTTAATACCAGCAAATAAATAGCCAGCGTCTGGTACCAAAAAAGTGGGTGTGCTCTTTCCATGGTTTACCCACTCTCAGTCATTCTATGCCTGGTACTAGTTGTACAGCTCTCTATAACTCTATTATTATATCATTTCTAAATAGCGTTGTTTCTTTCTGCATGTTCTTATTGAATCAAGCACCATAAAGTAATATTATTTTTGACATGAAATGTAATCCTATTTTTGTTAAAATTTTCAATTATTTGCATGTTACCATTGTGCTTGATATGCTAACCAGGACAGTCATCAACCTAAAAGATAAAGGCAAAACGCTCAGCCACTTATTAGCTGATACAACCAATCACAGAATATAAGCTTTAGCTTTGGCACCATAAAATAATAATTTTTGTTTAATGGGGATGTACAGTTTTTCAATGTTTTTAAAAAAAAATCTTGTTTCTAGGTATAATTTATAAGTGCACTGCGCTTTAGGTTCTGTTAGCAGTTTGATGATGTCCAGCATAATGTCCACATGACGTTACATGTTTAGTTTATGTAGCTCTTTTACGGTATACTGTATAGTTTCATTCTTAATTTTGTTTTTGTTTTTTTTTATTTTTTGTATTTCAATTCTGATAATAATTTCCATATCATTATTATAGCCCTGATGTGCTATGAAGCCCAAAACCAATTGATATGCTTCCAAAGATCAAATAAGGAGTCTTTGTATAAGAATCAGTTGTCTCTGGTTTGCAGTAGAGTGCTTACCTTTTGCTGTACCATATTAGCAATAAAATTGTAATAGAGGTTCTAAATGTTCCTCAATGGAAAATTGTTATTTTTGCTACCTGTGTCTTCATTTACTCTCCGACAACCATCACATAGAAGGAAGAAAGAAGAAAAAGAAAGAAAATATTGAAATAACTCAAAATATGATAACCTTTCGAAAATATGTTGTACTTTCCTATTAAAGACAGATGGATTTATATTCAGTAAATGATGCTCTGGTTGAAAATACACTGTTCTTGGATACTTTAGTGAATTTGTTTATTCAGCCTACTCTGCCATAGACTAGAGCGCTGAATTACACATGAACCACTAGAGGGCTCCTGTACCACACATAAAAGTCATCTTGTCCAGGACTGTAGCCTTTAATGCCTGGTAAAACCTTTTATATTTTATTGAAAGAAGAACTCCATTCAAACACACATAATTAGTACATATTCTATTTCCTAATTTTCCATTATTAGGAACTATACTTTCATTTTAATCAGAAGCTTGCTATGTTTTTCTAAATCAGGGGTCAATAATCTTTTCCACAATAAAAGGTCTATTTATAATACACTATATTACCAAAAGTATTGGGACGCCTGCCTTGACACGCACATTAACTTTAATGGCATCCCAGTCTTAGTCCGTAGGGTTCAATATTGAGTTGGCCCACCCTTTGCAGCTATAACAGCTTCAACTCTTCTGGGAAGGCTGTCCACAAGGTTTAGGAGTGTGTCTATGGGAATTTTTAACCATTCTTCCAGAAGCTCATTTGTGAGATCAGGTACTGATGTTGATGAGAAGGCCTGGCTTGCAGTCTCTGCTCTAATTCATCCCAAAGGTGTTCTATCGGGTTGAGGTCAGGACTCCACCCCAAACTCGCTCATCCATGTCTTTATGGATTTTGTTTGGAACAGGAATGGGCCATCCCCAAACTGTTCCCACAAAGGATTTCTCTTCACTGGAACTAAGGGGGCCAAGTCCAACCCCTGAAAAACAACCCCACACAATAACCCCCCCTCCGTCAAATGATTTGGACCAGTGCACACAGCAAGGTCTATGAAGACATTTATGAGCGAGTTTGGGGTGGAGAAACTTGACTGACCTGCACAGAGTCGTAACCTCAACCCAATAGAACACCTTTAGGATGAATTAGACTGAAGACTGTGATCCAGGCCTGACCTTACAAATGTGCTTCTGGAAGAATGGTCAAAGATTCCCATAGACACACTCCTAAACCTTGTGGACAGCCTTCCCAGAAGACTTGAAGCTGTTATAGCTGCAAAGGGTAAGCTAACTCAATATTGAACCCTACGGACGAAGACTGGGAAGTATTGGCAGGTGTCCAAATACTTTTGGTGATATAGTGTATTATAAATAGACCTTTTATTTTGGAAAAGCTTATTGACCCCTGATTTAGAAAAATTCTGGAAGAATGGTCAAACATTCCTGTAAACACACTCCTAAGCCTTGTGGACAGTCTTCCCAGAAGAGATGTAGCTACAAAGGGTCTCTTAGGAAAGTACATTCTTAATGCTTCTCAGATACCTATAGATTGTTACTGCGTTTAGTCACGTTAAAAAACAAACATTGGCTGAAGCTTTCAAAATGTCCTTCAAAGAAAACAATTTAAAGAGCCAGATACACAGAGCGATTTACTTTGAGGTGTGGTTAGTTTGTGGCATGCGATGTGCAGTTTGTGGAGTCCTCTTCCACTCCTCCATGACGACATCATGGAGCCAGAGGATGTTAGAGACCTTGCGCTCCTCCACCTTCCGTTTGAGGATGCCCCACAGATGCTCAATAGGGTTTAGGTCTGGAGACATGCTTGGCAACCTGTGAAGCTCTGGTGAACTCCATGCCCAAGAGGGTTAAGGCAGTGCTGAAAATAATGCTGGCCACACAAAATATTGACACTTTGGGCCCAAATTGTATATTTTCTCTTAGGGGTGTACTCACTTTTGTTGCCAGTGGTTTAGACAATAATGGCTGTGTGTTGAGTTATTTTGAGGGGACAGCAAATGTACACTGTTATACAAGCTGTACACTCACTACTTTACATTGCAGCAAAGTGTCATTTCTTCAGTGTTGTCACATGAAAAGATATAATAAAATATTTACAAAAATGTGAGGGATGTACTCACTTTTGTGAGATACTGTACAGTTATAACAACAGAAAAATGAATTTTCGCAATAAGGGGCTTGGCTTCAGTATATCTCATGATCACATGATACTTTTTGGCATACTACACAATTTGTCCATAACAAATTTACCTATCAAGATGTTCTTATGTAAAATATTTCTGCAGAGTCAGACACAGCCGAACAAACAAGATGTTATGACTATAAATCAGGCATAATAGAGAAGAATATACAACATGAAAACACCATTACCCTTCACTCTCTTCTCTTTTTTGCAAGCCCAAGATTATATGTTTATAATGATGAACATAGTTGTGCATTTTCCAGCAACATTCACATATCAAAGAGTTGGAGATAAGAGGGGAAATAGATTGTATTTTTTGCAAGTTTTTAGCAGCAAGCCGATCTTTCTGTTCCCTACAATTCTATTTCCTATTGAACAAAAGTCACTGTACACTACATTGTGTATAATACCTGTTTTGCAGCTCGTTGAAGGGTATTATAATGACAGAGTCAACAGAGGAATAATAGCTGGAAATCTGCAAATAATTTGAAAAGAACAGAAATCTCCCCACTGTATTGGAACATTGGATGGCCAGATTATTTACATTCAAATGCCCCCACATATCGGGCTCTAAATTTTATAAATACAGGAAATATTTCTCAATTGTACTAATGGCAATTTTGGATAGCAAATAATAATTTTGTTTCTATAGACATGCTGAATTTGAAAGTTTATCTGAAGTTTTTAGAAAACCTTTCATGGAAAAGAGTATAATTGAAGGAGGGTTTATCATTTCAAGTGCAAGGCCTTTAACTGAAAATGGCAATTACTTTCCTTAGGTGATAGTGGTCGATGAGGCACTTGCTCTGTTGATGTCCATAATGAAGCCTTTTCCAAAATGAGGCCTAGATAAGAAAATAAAGATTTTCTAATATTATCTAACATTTGCTCGGCAATTTGTGGAATGCACCTTTGATATAGTAGGCAATAAGTGTAGAATTTTTAGAGGTGCCCTTCAAATAGATTCAGACAATATTGACACATTTGTCAAGAGTGGTTGTGCCCTTTACAATTTTGTGCACCAGAGGGAGGGGTACAATTTTGAGGGCTCCCTTGTTCATGACCTGGAGGATGTTTCCTGGCCCCCTGTACAAAGCACTGAGAAGCCTTGGAATATTCAATTATTTCCTGTCACATGATGGAGAACTTTAATGGCAATATTCAAAAGTTTAAAATGTACACTTTTAGTTTATTTTTTTTTTTTTCTCTTTTTTCCTCTCATTTATCTCCAAGGACAATCTTCACTTAATAAAACAAAGAATGTGTGCAGTAAAAAATGCAAATATCCTTTATGTTTTTTTACTCCTGATGGGATTGTGTCATCACATTTCACCTTGTAAAGTGGATGTTCACTATGCAAAGTTACCAAAAATTTAAAAAACTGTGTTCACTTTGAACATTCAATTATGTTTGAGGGAAAGTGTAAAGACCACAAGATTTTATGTTTATAATGAACACAGCTGTGCCTTCTTCCAAGTCATATAGCAAATTGATGGAGATGCAGAGAGAAGAGATACGGAGAGGGAGAATATCCTCATTCAGGTGAAAAGCGGACACTACCTTCAGTAGAAAGGAAACCTGTGGGCAAAGAACCACCTTATTCTTGTGCAAGACCATAAAAGGGGGCTTAACCACTTTACCACCGGAAGATTTTGCTGTCTTACGTCCAGGCCACTTTTTGCGATTTGGCGCTGTGCGACTTTAACTGACAATTGCGCGGTCGTGCAATGCTGTACCCAAACGAAATTTACGTCCTTTTTTTCCCACAAACAGAGCTTTCTTTTGATGGTATTTGATCACCTGTGTGATTTTTACTTTTTGCGCTATAAACAAAAAAAGAGCGTTTATTTTGAAAAAATAACAATATTTTTCACATTTTTTTTATATGAAATTCCCCCCCCAAAAAATGTAAAAATCTAAATTCTTTTACATTTTTGGCCAATTTGTTTTCTGCTACCTATGTTTGGTAAAAAAAATCACAATAAGCGTATTTTGATTGGTTTGCGCAAAAGTTATTGCGTTTACTAACTAAGGGAAAGATTTCTGTTATTTTTGTTTTTTTTTTTAACGCGTAATGGCGGCGATCTGCGATTTTTTTTGCGGGACTGCGACAATGCGGCGGACAGATCGGACCCTTGACTGACATTTTTGACACTTTTGGGGGTACCAGTGACATTTCTATAGTAATCAGTGCTATAAATATGCACGGTTACTGTAAAAATGACACTGGCAGGGAAGGGGTTAACTTTATTGGAGAGGGAGGAGTTAATGTATGCCTGGTGCTTACTAACGTGTGTGGGGGGAGGTGACTGAGTGACACAGGGACAGATCGCATGTTCAGCTATGCTGAACACTGCAATCTGTCACTCCTTGTCACTTAGGAGATCCGCCAGCTCTGTTTACACAAGCGGGCGGATCTCCAAACTCGATTCCCCGACGATCGGGGAAGAGCAGCGGCGATCGCCACCGCTCCTCCCCTGGCCTGACTCCCGCTGTGACTGAAAACAGCAGGAGCGCGCCTCCGGCGGCGCGCGAGCGCTGCCTACAGGGGGAGGAGTCCAGCGGCGTAGGTCTACGTCGCTGGACGGAATCGAGCCACTTTGCCGCAGTACGGTCAACGTGACCGGTCGGCAAGTGGTTAAAGGACATGGTAGCCAGCTTTGAAACCCTAGTAGCAGAGGTGATGGCAACCAGGAAAGCAATTTTCTGTAAAAGAGCCGTTAAAGGGATTTCCTGAATATTTTCAAAGGGAGGCTTCTCTAGGACAGAGAGCACAAATTCAGGTCCCAGGATGACATCTGTGGTTTGACCAGAGGAAACACATGTATGACACCTTGGAGGTAAAGGTATGAATCAAGGAATGCACAGCCAGAGGCATTGAAGAAATACTATTAGGGCTGACACTTGGCACTTGATGGTACTTAAAGCAAACCTCTGATCAACATCCTGAAGTCATGATCTACAACACAGAAAAAGAACAAGGATGAACCTTCAGCATGGTGGAAATTACCAATTCCAAGAGGCCCCTGTCCTTCAGCACCTGGCTTTCAATAGCCAAACCATGAAAGCCATTAAAACGGGATGGAATATTAGACCCTGGCCATGAGGTCCCCAACAGGTGCATCATATTGGCACACCCAGCGTCCCTGTAGATATCTGGCTGCCAGTGGGACACTGTTCTATAAAGCTGACTGAGGAGATGTCTTTTAAGGGAAAACCTATTCTTGCCATCCTCAATCATTTTCCTCTTTCTCTATCTTACTCCCACACTGCACACTGAATGATGCAGAATTCCACTTTTTACTGAATTCTCAGACAGGATGGCTGCAGTTTGCAGGATTTCAGTATCAAATAGAATTGCTGTCCTCCGCAAATTGGCTGCTAGGAGCCCAGAACAGGAAACAATTATCCTTCAATGGGCCCCTGCCAGCCTTAATAAGGGCTCCATGCCACCTTCAGGTTGGAGGATATATTGCAGCCTCTACCTGCCTACATTCAGAAGATGTTCAAATTTCAGAGGGCATTTGACAGGTGGTGAGGAGGCGTCTCTTCACCACCTGATTTAACCTTGAAAATGCCACAATACCACTCCGCAGCCACAACTTTCATGAATCACGTTCAGTAATGGTAACACCTGTCAAATGCAACATGCCGTCTAAATTCTTCCACAGCCGCAAAGCACAGCGCCGTGGCTGTGGCATGCATACAGCCCTGAGCGGCTGCCAGTCAGTGTAGAGGCAGGTGGTCAGGAGGCTGTAAAACTGTGTCTTAACCACCTGTTTTTACAGTCTCTAGCTGCTTGTGTGAATGAGCTCTTAATGTCTGCAACAGCACAGCATACAATGTAAGTAACACACAAAGAAAAAAAAGGAGGCATCAGGAAGCATTACAATTTTCAACGAGAAAAATTGAAACAGAGGATGGCTACTAGTTTCTAAGCTGTAATCTTGTTCATTCTGTGTTTCCTCCTTGAGAAGTTCACTTCAGAGCATTCAGCATTAGGGATGATCGAACTTTTGAAAAGTTTGGTTCGACCAGAACACCCGAATTTCCCTAAAGTTCGGTTCGGATTCCAGAACCCCATTGAAATCAATGGGACCCGAACTTCTGGAATCAAAAAACACAATTTTGAAGCCCTAAAACCCAATAAATGCCCCTAAAAAGTGCCTAGGGTTCTGGGTCATGCCCCAGGGACTATGAATCAGGCAAAAAAAAGTTCTTAAAAATTGTCGTTTTTGATATATATATATATATATATATGTATATATAATGTGAAATAAGTGGTGCGCTTTATCCAAGTGATTATGTACAATTCAATGTGCATATTGAATTGTACATAATCACTTAGATAAAGCGCACCACTTATTTCACATTATACATTCATTTTCATCTGGGAGCAGCTTATTACAGATCAGCGCACTTTTTTTCACATATATATGTATAAACCCAGAATCTGCATAGTGGGGTCACCCTGATATGGCAGAGTTCGGTCACCCTGACATGGCAGCATCCGTTCACCCTTAACTACACTACGGTCACCCTGCCATGGCAGGGTTCGGTCACCCTGCCATGGCAGAGTCAGTTCACCCTAAACTACACTACGGTCACCCTGACATGGCAGAGTCAGTTCCCCCTAAACTACACTACGGTCACCCTGACATGGCGGCGTCAGTTCACCCTTAACTACACTACGGTCACCCTGACATGGCAGAGTTCGGTCACCCTGCCATGGTAGAGTCAGTTCACCCTAAACTACACTACAGTCACCCTGAAATGGCAAAGTCAGTTCACCCTAAACTACACTATGGTTACCCTGACATGGCAGCGTCACTTCACCCTTAACTACATTACGGTCACCCTGACATGGCAGCGTCAGTTCACCGTTAACTACACTACGGTCACCCTGACATGGCAGAGTCAGTTCACCCTAAATTACACTACGGTCACCCTGACATGGCAGAGTCAGGTCACCCTAAACTACACTACGGTCACCCTGACACTTAAAGCTATCCCTACAAAAACTAGATTTTTGAATCTAACTATAGTGGTATATAGTACCCTAACTACACTGCATATCCCTTTCCTGACACTAATAATTGCAAAATGACACTGGAGCAACACAAATGCTTCCACTCTCTTCCACAGCCCCTGTATTACAGTACTAGAGTTTTGGCGGGGCTATGTTATATATTGGGGGGGGGCGTATGGAGGGCGTATTCACTCCTCATTGGGCTCTGGACCCCGTAGTCACTCCAATCACATTTTACTGATGTTTCTGGGCCAATCATGGGCTTTTAAAGCCCAGGTCCAGTCCCATTGCATTTTGTGCAGTTCTGGTGAACTTTTACCGCAAAAAGTTCGGAATTCGGCCGAATTTCGAACACCCAATGTTCGGGTCGAACCGATGGTCGACCCGAACCGTTCGATCATCCCTATTCAGCATCAGTGTTGAAGGCCAGCCAAAAGTTATCTGTTACTAACCTGTACATTCCTTATGCATCTTTGGCATTACACTGAACCTCACAATAGGTTAAAAATATCTATACCACCTGTCTAGAACCCAGTTAAGTGGTGCTGTACACATTTCACAATTGCAGAAAACGTGGTGTTATCAGTGCAGCAGACACAATGACATAATTACAATTCCTCGACACACCCTGCTGGGCAAGGCTCACCCACATTTGGCTCTCCCAGTCTCCTGATTTATTCTTTTATTTATTTGAACATGTGTAATGTCCGTTTTCCAGCACTCTGTATACAAAATCTTGCGAGCTGCGTGATAATAAATTATAAACGTGTCATAAACTGGAGAGAGAAATCAGAGCTGGGATTTTCCTGGGGTTGCAGATGGGCTCAGCACTGTGTAAACACTGGTGGGAGATTGAGGAATTTGTACAATACAGATCTGTTTTCCATATGCTCCCCGCTGATGTGATGAAATGATAGATTAGAAGGAGAAGATGGAAAGTTGTTACGATCGGTGACCTAGCCTAACCTCACAAATCCAACATAGGAGTTCATCGCACAGCGGGCCTGACACCCACAGGAGCTTCTATGCCAAATTTTCTGAACATTCATTGTCTAAGAATGGAGCTATAATCTTTTTGAAGTTCTTTTTTTAGATAAGAAGGAAGACCAATGCTGTGTTATTCAAATTTGGATTTTAGGCTAAAATCGTAATTTTCTGTGTTTACAATATTGGCCAATGCCTAGGGAGGCAGAGTGAGATGGCATAGCACCAAGCTTCAAAATGTACAAATTGTGGTAACTTTAAGCTGGCCATACATTATAAACGTTCAAATGAACATGAAAATTCCCATCAGTACATTCAATGACAAAATGAATGTCATTCAAACATGCTTTCAACGCTCAGTTTGGAGTGAATGGACTTTACCAAATGAAAAATATATTCAATGTTAGTAATTGTTCGAGAAACTGCTCCTTCGAGTTTTCTCATCACTGCAGTCGAAAACAAACTTTGATATGACCCCCAATAACATTTAGAAAGTCAAATAAACATTCTTAGGGAAGGAAATAGTCAAATGCAATTGTAATAGTGTTTAGCCAGCTTTATTATCTTTCCCTCTCCTGGTCATTTCCTAAAATTTGTGGCTAAATAGGGAAATATTGGGCGCATAGTTACCAATCCTCATTTGACGGCACTGTCTTTTTTTTTTCCTCTTCAAATGTTCTTTTTAGCTCTGGTATATACATTTATTTACCATTTAACTGCCAAAGATGTATATATTGTCCTAACAATTGAATTCATCCTGCAGATGATTTTTATATGTTATTATAGAGGAAAAGTAGAGGGCATAACTCCCCAGTAGGTTTAAGTGAAGCTTTAATTCATCATGGTCCTTTTAATGACAAGGATAGATCTGTCGCCTAAATATTCTGGGCTACAAGGTGTTCCCTCGTTTTAATTTTCCCCAGAAAGTTGGAGGGTATGTGAGAGAAGCCAGTAGGTTCACTATAGTCCAAGAAATATGAAACAATCTGCTTTCTCTTGTTTGGTGGTATGTATAGTTAAAAGGAGCGGTTAGTATGAGGGATTGTGTTTATGGGTTTTGCTAACCGCTTGCCGACTGTAAAACTTACATATACTGCGGCAAGACAGCCCTCCTGCACAGGATCACGTACCAAGTAGGAATAGACCGATATAATTTTTTCAGATATTTTGGTCACAACGTATCGGTATCGGCCGATATGGGCCTATATTTTGTACATTTAAAATTTTGAAAAATAAAGACAATTTTTGACAGAAATCTGGTACTGAACATGTTAAGTTTTGTTTAATGCTTAATGGCTGGCTTGCTGGCACCCTGTGGTGGGTGGCTGCCTGGCACCCTGTGGTGGGTGGCTAGCTGGCACCCTGTGGTAGGTGAGTGGCTGGCACAGGGACTGTGGGTGGCTGGCTGGTACAGGGCCTGTGGGTGGCTGGCTGGTACAGTGCCTGTGGCTGGCTGGTACAGGGCCTGTGGGTGGCTGGCTGTCTGGTACCCTGTCTGTGGGTGGCTGGCTGTCTGGCACCCTGTGGTGGGTGGCTGGCTGTCTGGCACCCTGTGGTGGGTGGCTCGCTGGCTGGCACCCTGTGGTGGGTGGATGGCTGGCACAGGGGCTGTGAGTGGCTGGTACAGTGCCTGTGGCTGGCTGGTACAGGGCCCGTGGGTGGCTAGCTGGCTGGTACAGGGCCTGTTGGTGGCTGGTTGGCTCACTGGTACAGTGCCTGTGGCTGGCTGGTACAGGGCCTGTGGATGTGGGTGGCTGGCTGGCACCGGGCTGCTCTGGGGGAGTGTATGGCTATGATACACTCCCACGAGGCTAGTCCCAACTGCAGACGAGGCTGTCCAAGGCGAGGGAGGTGGCCCAAGAAGGCAGAATGACGTCACAAAATCGGCCAATTCCTGGGCCGATACCGATATATCTGGAAAAGTGCATATCGGCCCCCGATATATCGGCCTTGCCAATAATCGCTCTATCCCTAGTACCTAGTATGTGATTCTGCACTTCAGGGTCTGTGGGTGGCGTGTGCAGCCCTGCTCCTGCTGTGATTAGACACAGTGGGAGCTGATCATCGGGTACAGCGGACTCACTGTCCGAAGGTACCCAACGATGCTTCAGTACACAGGCAGATCAACATTCTGTCAGTACAGAAGGCATGGATCCTGTGTCTCTGCTAAGCAGGGACACCGATCCATGCCTTCCCCTAGTACAAGCACCTCACCCACAGTAGTAAAGCACTGGTCAGGCACACATTTAACCCTTTGATTGCCCCTGATATTAAACCCTTCCCAGCCAGTGTCATTAGAACAGTGACAGTGCATATTTTTTAGCACTGATCCCTGTATTAGTGTCACTGGTCCCCAAAAAGTGTCAAAAGTGTCAGTTAGTGTCCCGACTGTCCACCGTAATATCGTAGTCCCGCTATAAGTCGCTGATCACCGCCATTACTTATAAAAATAAATATATCCCATAGTTTGTAGACGCTAAAAAATTTGCACAAACCAATCAATATACGCTTATTGGGATTTTTTTTACCAAAAACGTGTAGCAGAATACATATTGGCCTAAATTGATGAGGAAATTTGATTTTTTTTTTAAATTTTATTGGATGTGTTTTATAGTAGTGTAGCACCCTCCTAGTCAGGTGCTAGTTAGAGAGTATAGTTTTGGCTCTGTCTGCCTATCAGAGGAGCAGCACACAAAATCTATATTGTTTGCTGCTTAACAGAGGGCAGGATCTGTGAGTAAGGTCAGCTCAGTGTGCCCAGTGTGTGATGCATCTGGTCTTAGGGAGTGTCCCCAGCTGATCCAATGGGGAGGCACATAGGATGCTGGAGGAAACCTAACCAATGACACACAGGCTTTTGGTACTGCCCCAGGGATTGGCACAGACAGTTGGCCTCTGTGCATTATGGGGCATGGTATAAAATGCCATGGGCACATGAGGTAGAGGTCTTTTGGTGGGAAGGAGGGTGGCAGCTGCCTCCTCCTCTGCTGCAGTTGGTGATGGTCACAGGCAGATGGCCTGGTGAGCCATTGGAGGGAGGCTGAACCCAGAGGTCCAGGAGAGCTGATTGGAGGAGTTGGGGCACTGCCAGACTCTGGAAAAACAGTATTGTGAGTACAGAGGATCTTGCCCAGTGGTCTGCCCAGGAAGGGGACCACTCCAGAGTGTACAGTCAGTGGATGGGTGTCAGCTAGAACAGAGAAAGGGGGTACTGGGGGAGTACCCTGAAGAGAAACACAAATAGGAACACTTACCTCATCTTCATTCAAGTGCAGGATGAAGTATCAGCCTTGCCGCATTCTCAAGTTAGAAGTCCTCTGAAGTGTGAATAGTTAACAGTTGAAGTAGCCCACTCATCCCTTCTCCTATCCCAATATAAATAAAACAACGAAAACAACAACCCCTAGACTGATCATTAACTGAGCCAACAACTTAAAGTATTAAGATTTCTGCAAGCAGTTGCTACGAGTAACCCAGGGGAATCCAAAAGTGTCATTCTTCAGCAGTCCTCTAGGGGGCAGTGCTACAGTAGAAAGTAAAAAATGTTGTCTTTTTTTCCAAACTGTGTTTTTTTTTTTTATAGCGCAAAAATTAAAAACCGCAGAGGTGATCCAATACCACCAGTAGCGCGGACCAAAAAAGGGGTCCTGTACCCTTTTGGTCCGAAGGCGATGCAACGCACAGACATCGCATGTGATCTGCACAGCAATGCAGTGCGAATCACCTGCGATGTCTAGCATCGCACTAGTGTGAGCTGGCACTCAATGAGGATAGTCTAGTGAGGGAGAAGCGGTGAAGATGAGTAACCCTATTCTCTTCAGGGGACGTGCCTGATGACATCTAAAAGGTTAAGTATAACCCCCCCCCAAAACAAAGAACAAGCACAGATTAAACCTTAAAGTGCATGCTTCAAATGCAAACTAGAAGTGACCTATAGTGAGATTGCACAATAGCAACTGTGCCTTATACATGCAGCAATGTTTCTGTTGAGTGTTTGTTGCAGAAAGTAGTGAGGACTGATTGTGGAATCAATCATATTCCTCTTTCTTAATAAGTCTAAAGCACCCTAAATATAAATATTCAAAATGTGAGTTTATTCTTGCTGGGGCCAACCATTGACTGAACAGGGAAAAAAAAAAACTTTGACAGATAGATAGTGGACTTTCTGGGTGCTTGAAAAAAAAGAAAGGAATTTTTCTTTTCAGAACATCTGAGCGTTGTTGCTATTTAAGGCTCACATGGCCTGCAACACGACAGAGCACACAGCAGTGCGTGATACCATCGCGTGTGGTCCGGATGCCGCCCATGCCAGAAGCACACAGATCAAACCACTAAGGGGTGATCAGAATATGTCAAACTGTCTTTTAACAATGCCAGAACACGGCGAGCTAAAGTAGAGCCGCTTCTAATAACCTAAACAACCGGAGAGGGTGAGAATGAAGCTCAAACAAAGCGACACTTTTCCATTGTCTAACATTTCACGTCTTTCTTCTCCAGGCTCTCAGCGCAGTGGGTGACATTCTTTCCTAGATCTTCCTAACCAGCAATGTATTTGGGTTAAAGGTATACAGCTGTCAAGATTAAAAACTAAGCCTTGAAATGCAAACTTGGAATATGGTTTACCTGCCCATGGCTTATGTTCCTTAATCCAAAAATAGTTGTAGTGCATTGGGTCAACCCTGCTACTTAAAAATCTGTAATAAGCCAACAGTTGGTTCCTATCTCCCACACATTGCAAATGATGTGCTACCTGACTCAGCACTGATGTTCTAGCACCCTCTGGCAAGGCCCTGTCTCCTCTGATGTTGGGTGCACCCCTTTAGATGTACCATAACATCACCTGCTGGCAAGGATCTGTAGGGTACTGCAGCTTGGACATACTCAAAGACACCTGTGGCATCAGCTACTGTAAAATATTAATTATACCCGATGTTAAAAGGGAATGTAAAGTGGTTTTGTATGTGTTTTCTTTCTTTATAATGGTTGGGAATAAAAAAAAAAATAAAAAAATATAAAAAATTGTCTTTTTTGGTTAAAAAAGTATGAAATACTTGAAATAAATATTTTGTATTTTTATATGAAGGCAGCATGAGGAGCTATTGGCTCTTTTTCATATGTTTTTCATGCTATCCTTCTCTGCATAGCTAGAAAAAAGAATGTTTTTATACAGTCCAATAGTTCAAGCTGATATTTGCTCATATGGGATTGCATGCACTTACGTAGACCTCAATCAAAGTGGTCAATTTGAAAAATTGGTCACCTGCAATGGGTCACCCAGCTGCTGCAAGCATTCAACTGTCCGAAGAGCCGGCACACGGCAAAAGGGACGGGCAGGCAGGATGCTAGCCAGGTACTGAATTGAAGAAGAGCTCTGTCCAGGAGACCCTCCATAACAGATAAAGCATCTAAATGATTGGTTACAGCAATTTCTGACTAACAACCAATGCAGATATGCTACCAGACTTGTTCCATAGTGACTGATGTTACTCATCGTAACCCAGTAACAGGGTTCATCCAAAAAACTGGCAAATTTAGAAGGCAGGAGCAACAGTCCCCATTAACTTTCTAGATGCCCCAACTTGGATGAAACCCGTAGGAATCAATAGGAAGGGCAAAATCAAGATGGAGTTTTGGTGGTTTTAAGGGTACAGGGGGATTTAAATGGATTCTGAGAGTTACAGAAGCTGCTTTCAACTACCCTGGACTTCTTGTGCCAAAAATGGGCCCTCATAATTTTATGTTTATTTTTTTCACATAAAAAAAATTATACCACAGTACACAAGTACAAATCAAATACACAAAGAAAGGGAAAAAAAAACACAAAGAACACTAAAAGAAATTAAATTGAAACTACCTTTAAGTGGAACTACACTGTATCTGAGCACCACAAACCAAGAATGCTATTTAATTCATTTTTAATATTCAAAGCAAACTCAGCCATCCATCAATGTTTCCATGCTTTATTTTGCTGAGAAATCACTTTGAAAAATACCCCATATCATTTCTTTCTGTAGCTATCTTGAGTAAGGATTCATGTAGCATTTACTTCCTGGAATCCATCTGGCCTTAGCACATAGCTGGGGAAACCCCTTCTCCCCTCCTAAAACCTCCTGGGATGTTTGATTTGGTTTGCTTAGGCCAGAAACCTGGAAGTAACAAAAAAAAAAAATAAAAAAAAAAAGTTGAAAGCAAGTAATTATGCTATACTTTCTTATCTATTTTCTAATGTTAGCAGCATAAGTATTAAAGAGAGTGATTTTCTGCTTTAAAATACAGAAGCTTCTTTCAACTATCGTGGACTTGCAACAAAAACTGCCCCCATTAGCCTCACTATTTTATGCTTATTTTTTTCATATAAAAAAAACGTAATGCTACAGTACAGAAGTAGTAATCAAATACTCAAAAAGAACAAAACACAAAGAACTCTAAAATAAATAAAAACCCTACCTTTCCTATACTCCAAAACTCCCTACACCCTATAAAAAAAAAAAAAAAAAAGAGTAGGTTATTACTTTTTCATGAACATTTTGCCTTAGCAACTCAAAAAGCAAAAGTTTCCAATTTGGTGACTGACTGCAAAATTGGTTCGACAAAATCGCTCAGTTCGTCCTAATGTCCGGTGTTTCACTCCAAGCTCAACTATTATTATTATTATTATTATTCAGGATTTCTATAGAGTCAGCAGTTTACGCAGCCCTTTACAATGTTAGAGGGAGATAATACAGTTACAATACAATAAAATACAAGAGGATTAAGAGGGCCCTGCTCAGAAGAGCTTACAATCTAATGGGGTGGGGCAGGTGTTACAAGAGGTTGTAACAGTGGGGTATGAGCTGATGGAAGATTAGTGATAGGATTGCCTGAAGAGATGAGTTTTCAGGGATCGCCTGAAGCAGCTAGAGTAGGAGATAGCCGAACAGGTTGAGGTAGAGTATTCCAGAGGATGGGAGAGGCCCTGGAGAAATCCTGGAGACGAGCATGGGAGGAGGAGACAAGGGGTCTTGTGAGTAGGAGGTCTTGAGAGGAGCGGAGAGGACGGTTTGGGTGATATTTGGAGACAAGATTGGTGATGTAGCTCGGGGCAGAGTTGTCAATGGCTTTGTATGTTATGGTTAGTATTTTGAATTTAATTCGCTGGGCAAACGGGAGCCAGTGTAGGGATTGGCAGAGAGGGGTGGCAGACACTGAGCGGTTGGTAAGGTGGATAAGCCTGGCAGCAGCGTTCATGATAGACTGAAGAGGGGATAGCCTATGAAGTGGTAGGCCTATGAGAACGGAGTTACAATAGTCGAGGTGAGAAATAACAAGGAAGTGAATGAGTAGCTTGGTGGTTTCGGTTGTTAAAAAGGGGCGAATTTTAGAGATGTTGCGGAGGTGAAGTCTACAAGTTTTTGACAATGATTGGATTTGGGGCTGAAAGGACAGGTCAGAGTCTAGCATGACACCTAGTACCCGGGCATGAGGGGAGGGATTGATGGTTGCATAACTAGTTTTGATGGAAAAGTCATGGAGGGGGGCATGGGCGGGGAGGAAAATTAACTATCTGCTTCTGTGGCTACAGCTATGCCTAAAACAAGATGGTTACAAGCAATGCACAAAATTATTATTGCTAAAAACAAAAAAAATCAAGAACCTTTAGGAGGATTTGATCTGTGGTGTTTTATTTCACCACTCAGACCCTAATCCGTGATATTCTTCATTATTGCCATAGCTAGGCCCAAACAAAGATAGCTTCCACTTCAACATGGCTTCATGCTGACGTCGGGCCTCTGAGGGGGTATGCAAAAATAACTTCACTGAGGAAAGAAAACAGAAAAACTCTAATGGACTAAAATACTTTATGATGTAACGATAAACGTAATGGTCCTCACACTGGTTACGGATAAGGATCATTTTCCAAAGCTAATTTTCTCCTTGTGTTCTCTGCTAGGGATGGTGGGGGCCATTGGGGGTACATGGACAAACAGCAAGACGCCATTTTATGCTTGGCTTTTCTCACGTTTCACTGGTGTGTCTGATATCTCAGGCTGAAATCTGCTAAGTGTTTTAGCAGCTATTTTTCCAAAGATTGCACTGTTAATGTGATGCCCTCTTTGTCACACTAAATCAGTTTCTTGCAAATCACATTTTTTCTGCAGGAGACATATAGTCATATAGTCAAGAAATCAGCAATAATATTCAAACTTTTTATTTTTTTCCTTGATTCTATATCTAGCAAACAAAATCTTCAGTCTAAGGAACAACTTTCCATAGTTTCCAAATGCAGAGTGCTTTATATTTTTAATATCTTTAAAGTATATCTGTAGCCAAAAAGAGTTACAATCCTTGGTAGATTTCTTTGCTCTTGTCTGTGTCCAATAGGGTAGATTTTTCTTAGCGTCCTGTTTCAGAAACACAGGAAGTGAATGAAAATCTCCAAACAGAAATGAAGTCCCCTTTTAGTTGCCCATTGAAAAGGTTTCCACATTGGGAGATTTTCTTCTTACCTCTTTCAACAGTGACACATGTAGCATTTTTTTTTTTTCATCCCTTTCTATATGGGGTGACAATTGTCTCCAGGAGAAATCGAGAAGGTAAAACACCGCAGTGGGGGGGCACAAACAAAATAAAAGCCTAACAGGGGATCTAACTCTTAAACACTCCATCGAAACTCAAAATAAGGTAAATGAATTGGGAGAGGTGGGGAGAGCTGGGGTAACTGACTGAAATACCTTGACATTATCTTTCACCTGCAGCTCTCCTACTTTCATATTAAAGGGAAACTATAAGGATTTAGGGTCATTTTAGGTTTATAACTTCTTTTCTGCATTTGCTTTTGTGTTATTTATATAAAACCTACATTTTTTTTAACCAATTATGTATTAGTACAGGGTACACCAATGACACTGGTGTCACAGAGAATTGTAGATTTTCTTAGTATAAAATATAGTAGAAGCTGTTTGCTTTCAGACTGTCTGTGAAAGTCTGTGAAAGCGTATGGAGCTGCCAGAACACAATCTGTAGGAGTGAAGAGGTCGTGGGGTGGTTGTCATGTCCTCCATGCTTCCCTCCTCATTGGGCGCCTTGCAAGGATCGCATGAGAGGCCTGCCCCAGGCCACATGGGATACCTTTACTTGTACAGATGATTGAACGCTAATAAACTCTCTTGACGTAATATACACCACCACGATCACTGATGCATTTAGGAGGGACACTCTGAGGCTGCGCTGTCTCCACCTGTCCAGCGTATCTTTGCTACCTCACTCCCAATAACAGAATGAGGTCCCACCATGTAACTAGCGCGGACTCCATGCGTACATTACACTTAACTCCTCCTCTTCTGGACCTCTGCGGTGCCAAACTGCTCTGGTTGCTATGGGAGACTGACCTGCGCACAGAGAGAGTGCAGACAACAACTCCTCCTGCAAGAGGCTACCCAACCTGCCACATGTACACACTTAGGACAGGCTGCTAGAGAAACCTTTGTTACCCATGGTAACCTCTTGAATGTTCACACTGTATTAACTCTTACACTAATGTCTTCATACCCCAAAGGTTTAGTTGACCCAAGCTGTAGACTATGTGTGCTGGTTAGTTGCATTACACCCCTTGAGTAACTTCAGACCACGCAAAGGCAAGGTTTCAAAAGCTTTACTTAAAAAACTTGGCATGACAGTCAAACAAAGGCAAAAATATTTCTCTAAACCCATCCCTAACACAGGTTTGTGGCTGCACTAGCATACCTGCACCTGCACAGCATACCTACAAGGCAGATTCCATCGTGGCAGATCCGCAGAACTGGTGTCTTCGGGGAGGACTTCAGGTCCCAGCAATCCCCCTACATGGTGGATGTGACAGCGGGCAGGGACTGCTCCCCCTTCTCTCTTCTCTGTAAACAGCTGAAGATTACATGCTGTGGCTTGTATGTGTCTTTCCTTCCTATGCAGCAGACAATGAGAAAGGGAGGAGACACTCCTCTAACTTATTCAGTTCTGTGGATAAATTGCAAGGTAAGCTATTGAGCTCAGTAAACAGATTTTTAAAGTGAAGCAGCTAAGAATAGTATGAAAGTTAATGGACTTATCAGTGTGTTGCTACTCCTTTATACCCCAATCAGCAGGCAGTGGGCAGGGATGTGAAACCAATGTATTTCTTGACTCTAACAGAGAAAGAGGTGTCACCCTCCTGGCTGTTATGTCTGGCAGAGGCGTAGGAATGGCAAAGGTTGCTGTACAGTTTACTATAAAGATTACAACCTGATTGTAGGATATCTGTGATTTATCTTTACTTTACCAACTATATAGTGCCACTGCCTACCTAAGCACTCATTTTGGTAAACCTCTCTCTAAAAGAAATCGCACAATCAGAGTGTGTGGTCAGCTTTAGTCACAGGAGACCCAAGCTTGCCATCCCAGGGCCTGGCCTCATTCACCAACTCCAACAATCTGTCTTTCGCTGCTTTTTATTAATTCCCCTTTCGCACTTTTCGAGCTGCTACAAGACCTCCTTTTCCTGGAAAATTCATTATTCACAGGGTTTGTCAAATATATAATTATCCCACGGCTGGCGAGGATGAAATTGTGTTTATAAGAGCCCCCGTCCAGATGGCTGCAGTGACAAAACAATGCAAATCTTAATATATACACGGCAAAGCATGCTTTGTTCTAGCGGTCCCCAGCCCACTACCACGGCTCAGGAAAACTTTTTTTCCAGCAGAAATCGCACAGACTTTCTCCGCCGTCCTCTCTGCATACTTCACTGTCATATCTCCAGAAGTTTTTCCAGAGAAGAGGCATTAAATATGTGGTAGGTTTGAAGTACCATTACGTGCAGTAAGCAACAAGCTGAATCAGGGATGAATTTATATGTTCTGTCCCCACCACCCCCACAAGCCAAATGACTCGTTCATCGCTCTTCCATGTTCTACCTTGTCATTTCAGATTTTTGGAGAATTCTATAGTACATTGAAGAATATACATGACTGGTATTTGACCCTGGCTTTTGCTTCCCCTAGGCTACATTTTTAGTCCCCCGAGACGTCACCAATTTATTTAGCAATGCCCTGTTCTTTATTTATGATATCCATTTGGACCTCTAATTTGTCCCTGCTCCGCTGTCTTGTAGTATAATACAAGGTTTTTTGGATAAAATACATATTGGATTACCATACAATATATACATAATAATGTTGGCACAATGTTGGTCTAGTTAGACATTTTTATGGGTTTCCCCTTCAAGTTAAATCATGTTTCAATCAGTTCATAATTTTATATGTCATTTATGGGTAGTATATTTATTAGATAAATGTACTTGTGAAATACACAACGTTTTATATCTAAAATGTAGCTTTTGTAAGCCACTTGTCGGCTCTAAATATGGTAAAAGAGCAAATTAGATTAAAGAGGTTGTAAACCCATACAAAATGTTTTTTTTTTTTTTTCCGACCTGAAAGAGAAACACATAATGAGCTAGTATGCATCGCATACTAGCTCATTATGAAATACTTATCTTAGAACGAGCCCCCGCCGTGCTGTCCGCTTACCTGTATGATGGGCGACATGTCCAGTCGCCCGTCTTCCGGGATCGCGGCATCCGGCCATCTGATTGGCCGGAGCCGCGGTGACGTCACTCCCGCGCACGGGAGCCGACAGTCACGGCACGGGGCTCTGAAGAAACGGCACCAGCGGCCATTCCTTCAGAGCGCATGCGCCAGTGACGTCACTGGCTGCATGTAAGGTAAATATCTCCTAAACGGTACATGTTTAGGAGATATTTACAGTACCTATAGGTAAGCCTTATTATAGGCTTACCTATAGGTAAAAGTGTCAGAGGAGGGTTTACTTCCTCTTTAACAAATGTTGTTATCTTTTAACTTCTGTTAATGAGGTGCACAGCTATTGTGGGGAAAAAAAATAGAGATTAAAGAAATTAAAAAAGAAGAGAAAAAAAGAAAGAGAAGGGATAAGAGAAAGAGAAAATATTGAAGAAAAAAGGAAAGAAAGAAAGAGGAGAGGAAGAGAGAAGAGAAAGATAGGAGAAAATGGAGTGAAAAAGAGAAGAGTGAGAAGTAAAAAAGAAGAAAAGGAAAGAGAAGAAACATAGTAGAGAAAGAGGTAAAGAGAGGAGAATGAGAAAAAAAATTATGGAAAAAGAAGAGTGACTGGGGCATACCTAGAGCATTTGGCACCCGGGGCGGATCCTATACCTCGCACCCCCCCCCCCTCGGCGTGCAGGCGACGAACCGCACATTGACGTGTCACGTGTAGCGCCTCCACGCACTGCAGCCTGGAACCCAAAATAATCCTCCTCCCTCTGCTCCCCCCGGCGACCAGGCCCCTCTTCCTTTGCAAAAATGGAGCCAATTGACCTGAGGAACCAGACAGAAATACATGTAACTGGCAGCGGCACACTTACTGTGTGCTACTGCCAGTGGTGTCACTAGGGTTGGTGTCACCTGGTGCAGTAAACCATGGTGTCACTCCCCCCCAAAAAAATGATTTTCCTGTTTTCTGAAAGCGCACCAAAGATGCAGCATGCGGGACTTTTGGTGCGCTTTCAGAAAATGCAAAAAAAAAACGCACAACCTAAAAAATCTATAGGACTGCAGTAATAACTGCGAGTAAAATGTAGGAAGACCCCCTTTACATTATACAGCCCCCGTACCCCTGGACCCCTTTACATTACACATATATAAAGAAGGGGGAAAGCGCCTCTTGAGTGCGGTATATAATTTAATGAAAAAAATAATATAGTGACTCACATCTAGGTACTCATTGACTTGTGTAGCGTGGTGTTGTGGTCCGGTGACTGGAGGCTGTCGGTCTGACAGTCCGGGAGAAGTCTGGAGGTAGTCTCTGGCGACTTCCGGGGGAACTGCGTGTAGCTTGAGCAGCGGCCGGCAGCGTCTAACGTCACATGCAGTGAGGGCAGTGTGGGCAATCCGGGCTTCACTACGCGTTTCGGAGCATGCGCTAAGTGCCAAGTTCGGGCATGCGCACTCCTTTTTCAAGTGTCAAGAGACACTGCTCTGCACACTCCGATCTGTCACTCCCTGTCACTTAGGAGATCCGCCCGCTCTGTTTACACAGGCATGCGGATCTCCAAACTAGATTCCCCGACGATCGGAGAAGAGCAGCGGCGATCGCCCCCGCTCCTCCCCTGGCCCGACTCCCGCTGTGAATGAAAACAGCGTGAGCGCCGCCTACAGGGGGAGGAGTCCAGTGACGTAGGTCTACGTCGCTGGACGATAACGAGCCACTGTGCCGCAGTAGAGGCACAGTGAGCGGAGTTAAAGTGGTTAAAGAAAGGGATAGCACCAGTGTTTCTTAAAGCGGAGTTCCACCCAAAAGTGGAACTTCCACTTTAGGGAGTCCTGACCCCCCGACATGCCACATTTGGCATGTCATTTTTTGGGGGGGGGGGAGCGGGTACCTAGTTTTGACAGGTACCCGCTCCCACTTCCGCTCGGAGCGCCGCGGCGCCCTGAGCGGAAGTTCTCCTCTCCCCCTCCCTCCCTGCAATCTTCTGGGACACATCAGAGGTCCCAGAAGAATGCCGGCCAATCACGGCGCGCAGCGCGACTCGCACATGCGCAGTGGGTACCCGGCTGTGAAGCCGCAAACTGTAACAGCCGGGTGCCCACAGCAGTGATGCCGGCGCCGAGGGAGAGGATCGAGGCTTCGGGCGGCCCGCATCGCTGAACCGTTGGACAGGTGAGTAAATGGCTGGAACTCCGCTTTAAGCAGTGTCCACTGTCATGGGAAATAGAGTAGAAAGTGCTAAAATGTAGCCTAGAGGGAAAAAGTCGCTAGGCTACATTTTAGTACCCCAGGACTTTTTTTTTTAAGCGGTGACCTTTTTTTGTTTCATAGTATCCATTTAGACCTCTAGATTTTCCCTTCTCTCTTCTCTTGTAGTATTTTTAATTTTTTTAATTTATTTTTTTAATAAATTAAATATTGTTAGTGGACTAACCATACGTTATATACATAATAATGTTGGCATAACCTTTTGGTCTGGTTAGACATTATTGGTTCAGCCTTTAAGTTTTATTATTTTCACTTTGTATTTTTCTAAGTCATTTATGGGTATAATGTTTTATAGATAATTGTACTTGTGAAATACATGTCTTTAATCTGAAATATGGATTTTGTTAGCCACTTGTTGGCAGGGCCGTCTTAAATATTGATTGGACCCTTAGCAAACATTTTCTTGGGCCCACCCAAATTCATTTATCAACTGTTTGCAGGCAGTGGGGGCTCAAGAGGCAGCTGCTTTGGGCACCACAACAATGACTGGGCCCGGGGCACCTGCCCCTTTTGCCCTGTGTTAAAGACGGCCCTGCTTGTTGGCCCTGACATATGGTAAAGGAGCCACTTTGGTTAACAAGTGGAGTTACCTTTATTTTCTGTTAGAGGTGTAAGAGGTGCACAGCTATTTTGAGGAAAACAATAAAGAGAGAAGAGAAAGAGAAAAGGGAGAGAAGAAAAAGAGATAAAAAGGGAAGAGAAAAATAAATGAAAGATAGTAGAGAAGGAGAAAGAGTGCAGAGAAAAAGAAGAGAGAGAGAGAAGAACAAAAAGAGGAGAAAGAGATAAGAAATACCAAGAGGTAAGAGAAAGAGATAAGAGAAAAAGAAAAGAGAAATATAAGAGAAATATAAAATAAATACAGTAGATAAGAGAAGAGAAGGAGAAGAAGGAAGAGGTGATAGATAGATAGATAGATAGATAGATAGATAGATAGATAGATAGATAGATAGATAGATAGATAGATAGATAGATAGATAGATAGATAGATAGATAGATAGATAGATAGATAGATAGATAGATAGATAGATAGATAGATAGATAGATAGATAGATAGATAGATAGATAGATAGACGGATGGACGGACGGACGGACAGATAGATAGATATCGATAGATAGATAAAAAATAAAATACAATTTTGATTCCCATGTTTATATGTTCACATTACCCCTGTGTATTTCAGGGAAGTGGAAGTGAAATAATTCAATTAGCTGCAAGTACACCATTCAAGTACACCATTTTAAGTACATTGAAGAGATATTGCAGGAAACTGAAGAGATTGAATAGATACTGCAAGAGATTGGCTTGGAGTTTGCAACTGACTCATCTGTATTTTTTGCTGGCTATTGCTTGAGAAGGGGAAAGGAATTTGGTCAGGTGTTTGCTATTTGCATTTGCTAATGAGACTAGCCCATTAAGGTGTTAGAATTGTTGCTGGGGGAGGAGCTGTGAAGGAGTGTGTATATATAGAGAAATACTAATTAGCTGGCCTAATTCAATTAGCTGCAAGTACACCATTCAAGTACACCATTTTAAGTACATTGAAGAGATATTGCAGGAAACTGAAGAGATTGAATAGATACTGCAAGAGATTGGCTTGGAGTTTGCAACTGACTCATCTGTATTTTTTGCTGGCTATTGCTTGAGAAGGGGAAAGGAATTTGGTCAGGTGTTTGCTATTTGCATTTGCTAATGAGACTAGCCCATTAAGGTGTTAGAATTGTTGCTGGGGGAGGAGCTGTGAAGGAGTGTGTATATATAGAGAAATACTAATTAGCTGGCCTAATTCAATTAGCTGCAAGTACACCATTCAAGTACACCATTTTAAGTACATTGAAGAGATATTGCAGGAAACTGAAGAGATTGAATAGATACTGCAAGAGATTGGCTTGGAGTTTGCAACTGACTCATCTGTATTTTTTGCTGGCTATTGCTTGAGAAGGGGAAAGGAATTTGGTCAGGTGTTTGCTATTTGCATTTGCTAATGAGACTAGCCCATTAAGGTGTTAGAATTGTTGCTGGGGGAGGAGCTGTGAAGGAGTGTGTATATATAGAGAAATACTAATTAGCTGGCCTAATTCAATTAGCTGCAAGTACACCATTCAAGTACACCATTTTAAGTACATTGAAGAGATATTGCAGGAAACTGAAGAGATTGAATAGATACTGCAAGAGATTGGCTTGGAGTTTGCAACTGACTCATCTGTATTTTTTGCTGGCTATTGCTTGAGAAGGGGAAAGGAATTTGGTCAGGTGTTTGCTATTTGCATTTGCTAATGAGACTAGCCCATTAAGGTGTTAGAATTGTTGCTGGGGGAGGAGCTGTGAAGGAGTGTGTATATATAGAGAAATACTAATTAGCTGGCCTAATTCAATTAGCTGCAAGTACACCATTCAAGTACACCATTTTAAGTACATTGAAGAGATATTGCAGGAAACTGAAGAGATTGAATAGATACTGCAAGAGATTGGCTTGGAGTTTGCAACTGACTCATCTGTATTTTTTGCTGGCTATTGCTTGAGAAGGGGAAAGGAATTTGGTCAGGTGTTTGCTATTTGCATTTGCTAATGAGACTAGCCCATTAAGGTGTTAGAATTGTTGCTGGGGGAGGAGCTGTGAAGGAGTGTGTATATATAGAGAAATACTAATTAGCTGGCCTAATTCAATTAGCTGCAAGTACACCATTCAAGTACACCATTTTAAGTACATTGAAGAGATATTGCAGGAAACTGAAGAGATTGAATAGATACTGCAAGAGATTGGCTTGGAGTTTGCAACTGACTCATCTGTATTTTTTGCTGGCTATTGCTTGAGAAGGGGAAAGGAATTTGGTCAGGTGTTTGCTATTTGCATTTGCTAATGAGACTAGCCCATTAAGGTGTTAGAATTGTTGCTGGGGGAGGAGCTGTGAAGGAGTGTGTATATATAGAGAAATACTAATTAGCTGGCCTAATTCAATTAGCTGCAAGTACACCATTCAAGTACACCATTTTAAGTACATTGAAGAGATATTGCAGGAAACTGAAGAGATTGAATAGATACTGCAAGAGATTGGCTTGGAGTTTGCAACTGACTCATCTGTATTTTTTGCTGGCTATTGCTTGAGAAGGGGAAAGGAATTTGGTCAGGTGTTTGCTATTTGCATTTGCTAATGAGACTAGCCCATTAAGGTGTTAGAATTGTTGCTGGGGGAGGAGCTGTGAAGGAGTGTGTATATATAGAGAAATACTAATTAGCTGGCCTAATTCAATTAGCTGCAAGTACACCATTCAAGTACACCATTTTAAGTACATTGAAGAGATATTGCAGGAAACTGAAGAGATTGAATAGATACTGCAAGAGATTGGCTTGGAGTTTGCAACTGACTCATCTGTATTTTTTGCTGGCTATTGCTTGAGAAGGGGAAAGGAATTTGGTCAGGTGTTTGCTATTTGCATTTGCTAATGAGACTAGCCCATTAAGGTGTTAGAATTGTTGCTGGGGGAGGAGCTGTGAAGGAGTGTGTATATATAGAGAAATACTAATTAGCTGGCCTAATTCAATTAGCTGCAAGTACACCATTCAAGTACACCATTTTAAGTACATTGAAGAGATATTGCAGGAAACTGAAGAGATTGAATAGATACTGCAAGAGATTGGCTTGGAGTTTGCAACTGACTCATCTGTATTTTTTGCTGGCTATTGCTTGAGAAGGGGAAAGGAATTTGGTCAGGTGTTTGCTATTTGCATTTGCTAATGAGACTAGCCCATTAAGGTGTTAGAATTGTTGCTGGGGGAGGAGCTGTGAAGGAGTGTGTATATATAGAGAAATACTAATTAGCTGGCCTAATTCAATTAGCTGCAAGTACACCATTCAAGTACACCATTTTAAGTACATTGAAGAGATATTGCAGGAAACTGAAGAGATTGAATAGATACTGCAAGAGATTGGCTTGGAGTTTGCAACTGACTCATCTGTATTTTTTGCTGGCTATTGCTTGAGAAGGGGAAAGGAATTTGGTCAGGTGTTTGCTATTTGCATTTGCTAATGAGACTAGCCCATTAAGGTGTTAGAATTGTTGCTGGGGGAGGAGCTGTGAAGGAGTGTGTATATATAGAGAAATACTAATTAGCTGGCCTAATTCAATTAGCTGCAAGTACACCATTCAAGTACACCATTTTAAGTACATTGAAGAGATATTGCAGGAAACTGAAGAGATTGAATAGATACTGCAAGAGATTGGCTTGGAGTTTGCAACTGACTCATCTGTATTTTTTGCTGGCTATTGCTTGAGAAGGGGAAAGGAATTTGGTCAGGTGTTTGCTATTTGCATTTGCTAATGAGACTAGCCCATTAAGGTGTTAGAATTGTTGCTGGGGGAGGAGCTGTGAAGGAGTGTGTATATATAGAGAAATACTAATTAGCTGGCCTAATTCAATTAGCTGCAAGTACACCATTCAAGTACACCATTTTAAGTACATTGAAGAGATATTGCAGGAAACTGAAGAGATTGAATAGATACTGCAAGAGATTGGCTTGGAGTTTGCAACTGACTCATCTGTATTTTTTGCTGGCTATTGCTTGAGAAGGGGAAAGGAATTTGGTCAGGTGTTTGCTATTTGCATTTGCTAATGAGACTAGCCCATTAAGGTGTTAGAATTGTTGCTGGGGGAGGAGCTGTGAAGGAGTGTGTATATATAGAGAAATACTAATTAGCTGGCCTAATTCAATTAGCTGCAAGTACACCATTCAAGTACACCATTTTAAGTACATTGAAGAGATATTGCAGGAAACTGAAGAGATTGAATAGATACTGCAAGAGATTGGCTTGGAGTTTGCAACTGACTCATCTGTATTTTTTGCTGGCTATTGCTTGAGAAGGGGAAAGGAATTTGGTCAGGTGTTTGCTATTTGCATTTGCTAATGAGACTAGCCCATTAAGGTGTTAGAATTGTTGCTGGGGGAGGAGCTGTGAAGGAGTGTGTATATATAGAGAAATACTAATTAGCTGGCCTAATTCAATTAGCTGCAAGTACACCATTCAAGTACACCATTTTAAGTACATTGAAGAGATATTGCAGGAAACTGAAGAGATTGAATAGATACTGCAAGAGATTGGCTTGGAGTTTGCAACTGACTCATCTGTATTTTTTGCTGGCTATTGCTTGAGAAGGGGAAAGGAATTTGGTCAGGTGTTTGCTATTTGCATTTGCTAATGAGACTAGCCCATTAAGGTGTTAGAATTGTTGCTGGGGGAGGAGCTGTGAAGGAGTGTGTATATATAGAGAAATACTAATTAGCTGGCCTAATTCAATTAGCTGCAAGTACACCATTCAAGTACACCATTTTAAGTACATTGAAGAGATATTGCAGGAAACTGAAGAGATTGAATAGATACTGCAAGAGATTGGCTTGGAGTTTGCAACTGACTCATCTGTATTTTTTGCTGGCTATTGCTTGAGAAGGGGAAAGGAATTTGGTCAGGTGTTTGCTATTTGCATTTGCTAATGAGACTAGCCCATTAAGGTGTTAGAATTGTTGCTGGGGGAGGAGCTGTGAAGGAGTGTGTATATATAGAGAAATACTAATTAGCTGGCCTAATTCAATTAGCTGCAAGTACACCATTCAAGTACACCATTTTAAGTACATTGAAGAGATATTGCAGGAAACTGAAGAGATTGAATAGATACTGCAAGAGATTGGCTTGGAGTTTGCAACTGACTCATCTGTATTTTTTGCTGGCTATTGCTTGAGAAGGGGAAAGGAATTTGGTCAGGTGTTTGCTATTTGCATTTGCTAATGAGACTAGCCCATTAAGGTGTTAGAATTGTTGCTGGGGGAGGAGCTGTGAAGGAGTGTGTATATATAGAGAAATACTAATTAGCTGGCCTAATTCAATTAGCTGCAAGTACACCATTCAAGTACACCATTTTAAGTACATTGAAGAGATATTGCAGGAAACTGAAGAGATTGAATAGATACTGCAAGAGATTGGCTTGGAGTTTGCAACTGACTCATCTGTATTTTTTGCTGGCTATTGCTTGAGAAGGGGAAAGGAATTTGGTCAGGTGTTTGCTATTTGCATTTGCTAATGAGACTAGCCCATTAAGGTGTTAGAATTGTTGCTGGGGGAGGAGCTGTGAAGGAGTGTGTATATATAGAGAAATACTAATTAGCTGGCCTAATTCAATTAGCTGCAAGTACACCATTCAAGTACACCATTTTAAGTACATTGAAGAGATATTGCAGGAAACTGAAGAGATTGAATAGATACTGCAAGAGATTGGCTTGGAGTTTGCAACTGACTCATCTGTATTTTTTGCTGGCTATTGCTTGAGAAGGGGAAAGGAATTTGGTCAGGTGTTTGCTATTTGCATTTGCTAATGAGACTAGCCCATTAAGGTGTTAGAATTGTTGCTGGGGGAGGAGCTGTGAAGGAGTGTGTATATATAGAGAAATACTAATTAGCTGGCCTAATTCAATTAGCTGCAAGTACACCATTCAAGTACACCATTTTAAGTACATTGAAGAGATATTGCAGGAAACTGAAGAGATTGAATAGATACTGCAAGAGATTGGCTTGGAGTTTGCAACTGACTCATCTGTATTTTTTGCTGGCTATTGCTTGAGAAGGGGAAAGGAATTTGGTCAGGTGTTTGCTATTTGCATTTGCTAATGAGACTAGCCCATTAAGGTGTTAGAATTGTTGCTGGGGGAGGAGCTGTGAAGGAGTGTGTATATATAGAGAAATACTAATTAGCTGGCCTAATTCAATTAGCTGCAAGTACACCATTCAAGTACACCATTTTAAGTACATTGAAGAGATATTGCAGGAAACTGAAGAGATTGAATAGATACTGCAAGAGATTGGCTTGGAGTTTGCAACTGACTCATCTGTATTTTTTGCTGGCTATTGCTTGAGAAGGGGAAAGGAATTTGGTCAGGTGTTTGCTATTTGCATTTGCTAATGAGACTAGCCCATTAAGGTGTTAGAATTGTTGCTGGGGGAGGAGCTGTGAAGGAGTGTGTATATATAGAGAAATACTAATTAGCTGGCCTAATTCAATTAGCTGCAAGTACACCATTCAAGTACACCATTTTAAGTACATTGAAGAGATATTGCAGGAAACTGAAGAGATTGAATAGATACTGCAAGAGATTGGCTTGGAGTTTGCAACTGACTCATCTGTATTTTTTGCTGGCTATTGCTTGAGAAGGGGAAAGGAATTTGGTCAGGTGTTTGCTATTTGCATTTGCTAATGAGACTAGCCCATTAAGGTGTTAGAATTGTTGCTGGGGGAGGAGCTGTGAAGGAGTGTGTATATATAGAGAAATACTAATTAGCTGGCCTAATTCAATTAGCTGCAAGTACACCATTCAAGTACACCATTTTAAGTACATTGAAGAGATATTGCAGGAAACTGAAGAGATTGAATAGATACTGCAAGAGATTGGCTTGGAGTTTGCAACTGACTCATCTGTATTTTTTGCTGGCTATTGCTTGAGAAGGGGAAAGGAATTTGGTCAGGTGTTTGCTATTTGCATTTGCTAATGAGACTAGCCCATTAAGGTGTTAGAATTGTTGCTGGGGGAGGAGCTGTGAAGGAGTGTGTATATATAGAGAAATACTAATTAGCTGGCCTAATTCAATTAGCTGCAAGTACACCATTCAAGTACACCATTTTAAGTACATTGAAGAGATATTGCAGGAAACTGAAGAGATTGAATAGATACTGCAAGAGATTGGCTTGGAGTTTGCAACTGACTCATCTGTATTTTTTGCTGGCTATTGCTTGAGAAGGGGAAAGGAATTTGGTCAGGTGTTTGCTATTTGCATTTGCTAATGAGACTAGCCCATTAAGGTGTTAGAATTGTTGCTGGGGGAGGAGCTGTGAAGGAGTGTGTATATATAGAGAAATACTAATTAGCTGGCCTAATTCAATTAGCTGCAAGTACACCATTCAAGTACACCATTTTAAGTACATTGAAGAGATATTGCAGGAAACTGAAGAGATTGAATAGATACTGCAAGAGATTGGCTTGGAGTTTGCAACTGACTCATCTGTATTTTTTGCTGGCTATTGCTTGAGAAGGGGAAAGGAATTTGGTCAGGTGTTTGCTATTTGCATTTGCTAATGAGACTAGCCCATTAAGGTGTTAGAATTGTTGCTGGGGGAGGAGCTGTGAAGGAGTGTGTATATATAGAGAAATACTAATTAGCTGGCCTAATTCAATTAGCTGCAAGTACACCATTCAAGTACACCATTTTAAGTACATTGAAGAGATATTGCAGGAAACTGAAGAGATTGAATAGATACTGCAAGAGATTGGCTTGGAGTTTGCAACTGACTCATCTGTATTTTTTGCTGGCTATTGCTTGAGAAGGGGAAAGGAATTTGGTCAGGTGTTTGCTATTTGCATTTGCTAATGAGACTAGCCCATTAAGGTGTTAGAATTGTTGCTGGGGGAGGAGCTGTGAAGGAGTGTGTATATATAGAGAAATACTAATTAGCTGGCCTAATTCAATTAGCTGCAAGTACACCATTCAAGTACACCATTTTAAGTACATTGAAGAGATATTGCAGGAAACTGAAGAGATTGAATAGATACTGCAAGAGATTGGCTTGGAGTTTGCAACTGACTCATCTGTATTTTTTGCTGGCTATTGCTTGAGAAGGGGAAAGGAATTTGGTCAGGTGTTTGCTATTTGCATTTGCTAATGAGACTAGCCCATTAAGGTGTTAGAATTGTTGCTGGGGGAGGAGCTGTGAAGGAGTGTGTATATATAGAGAAATACTAATTAGCTGGCCTAATTCAATTAGCTGCAAGTACACCATTCAAGTACACCATTTTAAGTACATTGAAGAGATATTGCAGGAAACTGAAGAGATTGAATAGATACTGCAAGAGATTGGCTTGGAGTTTGCAACTGACTCATCTGTATTTTTTGCTGGCTATTGCTTGAGAAGGGGAAAGGAATTTGGTCAGGTGTTTGCTATTTGCATTTGCTAATGAGACTAGCCCATTAAGGTGTTAGAATTGTTGCTGGGGGAGGAGCTGTGAAGGAGTGTGTATATATAGAGAAATACTAATTAGCTGGCCTAATTCAATTAGCTGCAAGTACACCATTCAAGTACACCATTTTAAGTACATTGAAGAGATATTGCAGGAAACTGAAGAGATTGAATAGATACTGCAAGAGATTGGCTTGGAGTTTGCAACTGACTCATCTGTATTTTTTGCTGGCTATTGCTTGAGAAGGGGAAAGGAATTTGGTCAGGTGTTTGCTATTTGCATTTGCTAATGAGACTAGCCCATTAAGGTGTTAGAATTGTTGCTGGGGGAGGAGCTGTGAAGGAGTGTGTATATATAGAGAAATACTAATTAGCTGGCCTAATTCAATTAGCTGCAAGTACACCATTCAAGTACACCATTTTAAGTACATTGAAGAGATATTGCAGGAAACTGAAGAGATTGAATAGATACTGCAAGAGATTGGCTTGGAGTTTGCAACTGACTCATCTGTATTTTTTGCTGGCTATTGCTTGAGAAGGGGAAAGGAATTTGGTCAGGTGTTTGCTATTTGCATTTGCTAATGAGACTAGCCCATTAAGGTGTTAGAATTGTTGCTGGGGGAGGAGCTGTGAAGGAGTGTGTATATATAGAGAAATACTAATTAGCTGGCCTAATTCAATTAGCTGCAAGTACACCATTCAAGTACACCATTTTAAGTACATTGAAGAGATATTGCAGGAAACTGAAGAGATTGAATAGATACTGCAAGAGATTGGCTTGGAGTTTGCAACTGACTCATCTGTATTTTTTGCTGGCTATTGCTTGAGAAGGGGAAAGGAATTTGGTCAGGTGTTTGCTATTTGCATTTGCTAATGAGACTAGCCCATTAAGGTGTTAGAATTGTTGCTGGGGGAGGAGCTGTGAAGGAGTGTGTATATATAGAGAAATACTAATTAGCTGGCCTAATTCAATTAGCTGCAAGTACACCATTCAAGTACACCATTTTAAGTACATTGAAGAGATATTGCAGGAAACTGAAGAGATTGAATAGATACTGCAAGAGATTGGCTTGGAGTTTGCAACTGACTCATCTGTATTTTTTGCTGGCTATTGCTTGAGAAGGGGAAAGGAATTTGGTCAGGTGTTTGCTATTTGCATTTGCTAATGAGACTAGCCCATTAAGGTGTTAGAATTGTTGCTGGGGGAGGAGCTGTGAAGGAGTGTGTATATATAGAGAAATACTAATTAGCTGGCCTAATTCAATTAGCTGCAAGTACACCATTCAAGTACACCATTTTAAGTACATTGAAGAGATATTGCAGGAAACTGAAGAGATTGAATAGATACTGCAAGAGATTGGCTTGGAGTTTGCAACTGACTCATCTGTATTTTTTGCTGGCTATTGCTTGAGAAGGGGAAAGGAATTTGGTCAGGTGTTTGCTATTTGCATTTGCTAATGAGACTAGCCCATTAAGGTGTTAGAATTGTTGCTGGGGGAGGAGCTGTGAAGGAGTGTGTATATATAGAGAAATACTAATTAGCTGGCCTAATTCAATTAGCTGCAAGTACACCATTCAAGTACACCATTTTAAGTACATTGAAGAGATATTGCAGGAAACTGAAGAGATTGAATAGATACTGCAAGAGATTGGCTTGGAGTTTGCAACTGACTCATCTGTATTTTTTGCTGGCTATTGCTTGAGAAGGGGAAAGGAATTTGGTCAGGTGTTTGCTATTTGCATTTGCTAATGAGACTAGCCCATTAAGGTGTTAGAATTGTTGCTGGGGGAGGAGCTGTGAAGGAGTGTGTATATATAGAGAAATACTAATTAGCTGGCCTAATTCAATTAGCTGCAAGTACACCATTCAAGTACACCATTTTAAGTACATTGAAGAGATATTGCAGGAAACTGAAGAGATTGAATAGATACTGCAAGAGATTGGCTTGGAGTTTGCAACTGACTCATCTGTATTTTTTGCTGGCTATTGCTTGAGAAGGGGAAAGGAATTTGGTCAGGTGTTTGCTATTTGCATTTGCTAATGAGACTAGCCCATTAAGGTGTTAGAATTGTTGCTGGGGGAGGAGCTGTGAAGGAGTGTGTATATATAGAGAAATACTAATTAGCTGGCCTAATTCAATTAGCTGCAAGTACACCATTCAAGTACACCATTTTAAGTACATTGAAGAGATATTGCAGGAAACTGAAGAGATTGAATAGATACTGCAAGAGATTGGCTTGGAGTTTGCAACTGACTCATCTGTATTTTTTGCTGGCTATTGCTTGAGAAGGGGAAAGGAATTTGGTCAGGTGTTTGCTATTTGCATTTGCTAATGAGACTAGCCCATTAAGGTGTTAGAATTGTTGCTGGGGGAGGAGCTGTGAAGGAGTGTGTATATATAGAGAAATACTAATTAGCTGGCCTAATTCAATTAGCTGCAAGTACACCATTCAAGTACACCATTTTAAGTACATTGAAGAGATATTGCAGGAAACTGAAGAGATTGAATAGATACTGCAAGAGATTGGCTTGGAGTTTGCAACTGACTCATCTGTATTTTTTGCTGGCTATTGCTTGAGAAGGGGAAAGGAATTTGGTCAGGTGTTTGCTATTTGCATTTGCTAATGAGACTAGCCCATTAAGGTGTTAGAATTGTTGCTGGGGGAGGAGCTGTGAAGGAGTGTGTATATATAGAGAAATACTAATTAGCTGGCCTAATTCAATTAGCTGCAAGTACACCATTCAAGTACACCATTTTAAGTACATTGAAGAGATATTGCAGGAAACTGAAGAGATTGAATAGATACTGCAAGAGATTGGCTTGGAGTTTGCAACTGACTCATCTGTATTTTTTGCTGGCTATTGCTTGAGAAGGGGAAAGGAATTTGGTCAGGTGTTTGCTATTTGCATTTGCTAATGAGACTAGCCCATTAAGGTGTTAGAATTGTTGCTGGGGGAGGAGCTGTGAAGGAGTGTGTATATATAGAGAAATACTAATTAGCTGGCCTAATTCAATTAGCTGCAAGTACACCATTCAAGTACACCATTTTAAGTACATTGAAGAGATATTGCAGGAAACTGAAGAGATTGAATAGATACTGCAAGAGATTGGCTTGGAGTTTGCAACTGACTCATCTGTATTTTTTGCTGGCTATTGCTTGAGAAGGGGAAAGGAATTTGGTCAGGTGTTTGCTATTTGCATTTGCTAATGAGACTAGCCCATTAAGGTGTTAGAATTGTTGCTGGGGGAGGAGCTGTGAAGGAGTGTGTATATATAGAGAAATACTAATTAGCTGGCCTAATTCAATTAGCTGCAAGTACACCATTCAAGTACACCATTTTAAGTACATTGAAGAGATATTGCAGGAAACTGAAGAGATTGAATAGATACTGCAAGAGATTGGCTTGGAGTTTGCAACTGACTCATCTGTATTTTTTGCTGGCTATTGCTTGAGAAGGGGAAAGGAATTTGGTCAGGTGTTTGCTATTTGCATTTGCTAATGAGACTAGCCCATTAAGGTGTTAGAATTGTTGCTGGGGGAGGAGCTGTGAAGGAGTGTGTATATATAGAGAAATACTAATTAGCTGGCCTAATTCAATTAGCTGCAAGTACACCATTCAAGTACACCATTTTAAGTACATTGAAGAGATATTGCAGGAAACTGAAGAGATTGAATAGATACTGCAAGAGATTGGCTTGGAGTTTGCAACTGACTCATCTGTATTTTTTGCTGGCTATTGCTTGAGAAGGGGAAAGGAATTTGGTCAGGTGTTTGCTATTTGCATTTGCTAATGAGACTAGCCCATTAAGGTGTTAGAATTGTTGCTGGGGGAGGAGCTGTGAAGGAGTGTGTATATATAGAGAAATACTAATTAGCTGGCCTAATTCAATTAGCTGCAAGTACACCATTCAAGTACACCATTTTAAGTACATTGAAGAGATATTGGCAGGAAACTGAAGAGATTGAATAGATACTGCAAGAGATTGGCTTGGAGTTTGCAACTGACTCATCTGTATTTTTTGCTGGCTATTGCTTGAGAAGGGGAAAGGAATTTGGTCAGGTGTTTGCTATTTGCATTTGCTAATGAGACTAGCCCATTAAGGTGTTAGAATTGTTGCTGGGGGAGGAGCTGTGAAGGAGTGTGTATATATAGAGAAATACTAATTAGCTGGCCTAATTCAATTAGCTGCAAGTACACCATTCAAGTACACCATTTTAAGTACATTGAAGAGATATTGCAGGAAACTGAAGAGATTGAATAGATACTGCAAGAGATTGGCTTGGAGTTTGCAACTGACTCATCTGTATTTTTTGCTGGCTATTGCTTGAGAAGGGGAAAGGAATTTGGTCAGGTGTTTGCTATTTGCATTTGCTAATGAGACTAGCCCATTAAGGTGTTAGAATTGTTGCTGGGGGAGGAGCTGTGAAGGAGTGTGTATATATAGAGAAATACTAATTAGCTGGCCTAATTCAATTAGCTGCAAGTACACCATTCAAGTACACCATTTTAAGTACATTGAAGAGATATTGCAGGAAACTGAAGAGATTGAATAGATACTGCAAGAGATTGGCTTGGAGTTTGCAACTGACTCATCTGTATTTTTTGCTGGCTATTGCTTGAGAAGGGGAAAGGAATTTGGTCAGGTGTTTGCTATTTGCATTTGCTAATGAGACTAGCCCATTAAGGTGTTAGAATTGTTGCTGGGGGAGGAGCTGTGAAGGAGTGTGTATATATAGAGAAATACTAATTAGCTGGCCTAATTCAATTAGCTGCAAGTACACCATTCAAGTACACCATTTTAAGTACATTGAAGAGATATTGCAGGAAACTGAAGAGATTGAATAGATACTGCAAGAGATTGGCTTGGAGTTTGCAACTGACTCATCTGTATTTTTTGCTGGCTATTGCTTGAGAAGGGGAAAGGAATTTGGTCAGGTGTTTGCTATTTGCATTTGCTAATGAGACTAGCCCATTAAGGTGTTAGAATTGTTGCTGGGGGAGGAGCTGTGAAGGAGTGTGTATATATAGAGAAATACTAATTAGCTGGCCTAATTCAATTAGCTGCAAGTACACCATTCAAGTACACCATTTTAAGTACATTGAAGAGATATTGCAGGAAACTGAAGAGATTGAATAGATACTGCAAGAGATTGGCTTGGAGTTTGCAACTGACTCATCTGTATTTTTTGCTGGCTATTGCTTGAGAAGGGGAAAGGAATTTGGTCAGGTGTTTGCTATTTGCATTTGCTAATGAGACTAGCCCATTAAGGTGTTAGAATTGTTGCTGGGGGAGGAGCTGTGAAGGAGTGTGTATATATAGAGAAATACTAATTAGCTGGCCTAATTCAATTAGCTGCAAGTACACCATTCAAGTACACCATTTTAAGTACATTGAAGAGATATTGCAGGAAACTGAAGAGATTGAATAGATACTGCAAGAGATTGGCTTGGAGTTTGCAACTGACTCATCTGTATTTTTTGCTGGCTATTGCTTGAGAAGGGGAAAGGAATTTGGTCAGGTGTTTGCTATTTGCATTTGCTAATGAGACTAGCCCATTAAGGTGTTAGAATTGTTGCTGGGGGAGGAGCTGTGAAGGAGTGTGTATATATAGAGAAATACTAATTAGCTGGCCTAATTCAATTAGCTGCAAGTACACCATTCAAGTACACCATTTTAAGTACATTGAAGAGATATTGCAGGAAACTGAAGAGATTGAATAGATACTGCAAGAGATTGGCTTGGAGTTTGCAACTGACTCATCTGTATTTTTTGCTGGCTATTGCTTGAGAAGGGGAAAGGAATTTGGTCAGGTGTTTGCTATTTGCATTTGCTAATGAGACTAGCCCATTAAGGTGTTAGAATTGTTGCTGGGGGAGGAGCTGTGAAGGAGTGTGTATATATAGAGAAATACTAATTAGCTGGCCTAATTCAATTAGCTGCAAGTACACCATTCAAGTACACCATTTTAAGTACATTGAAGAGATATTGCAGGAAACTGAAGAGATTGAATAGATACTGCAAGAGATTGGCTTGGAGTTTGCAACTGACTCATCTGTATTTTTTGCTGGCTATTGCTTGAGAAGGGGAAAGGAATTTGGTCAGGTGTTTGCTATTTGCATTTGCTAATGAGACTAGCCCATTAAGGTGTTAGAATTGTTGCTGGGGGAGGAGCTGTGAAGGAGTGTGTATATATAGAGAAATACTAATTAGCTGGCCTAATTCAATTAGCTGCAAGTACACCATTCAAGTACACCATTTTAAGTACATTGAAGAGATATTGCAGGAAACTGAAGAGATTGAATAGATACTGCAAGAGATTGGCTTGGAGTTTGCAACTGACTCATCTGTATTTTTTGCTGGCTATTGCTTGAGAAGGGGAAAGGAATTTGGTCAGGTGTTTGCTATTTGCATTTGCTAATGAGACTAGCCCATTAAGGTGTTAGAATTGTTGCTGGGGGAGGAGCTGTGAAGGAGTGTGTATATATAGAGAAATACTAATTAGCTGGCCTAATTCAATTAGCTGCAAGTACACCATTCAAGTACACCATTTTAAGTACATTGAAGAGATATTGCAGGAAACTGAAGAGATTGAATAGATACTGCAAGAGATTGGCTTGGAGTTTGCAACTGACTCATCTGTATTTTTTGCTGGCTATTGCTTGAGAAGGGGAAAGGAATTTGGTCAGGTGTTTGCTATTTGCATTTGCTAATGAGACTAGCCCATTAAGGTGTTAGAATTGTTGCTGGGGGAGGAGCTGTGAAGGAGTGTGTATATATAGAGAAATACTAATTAGCTGGCCTAATTCAATTAGCTGCAAGTACACCATTCAAGTACACCATTTTAAGTACATTGAAGAGATATTGCAGGAAACTGAAGAGATTGAATAGATACTGCAAGAGATTGGCTTGGAGTTTGCAACTGACTCATCTGTATTTTTTGCTGGCTATTGCTTGAGAAGGGGAAAGGAATTTGGTCAGGTGTTTGCTATTTGCATTTGCTAATGAGACTAGCCCATTAAGGTGTTAGAATTGTTGCTGGGGGAGGAGCTGTGAAGGAGTGTGTATATATAGAGAAATACTAATTAGCTGGCCTAATTCAATTAGCTGCAAGTACACCATTCAAGTACACCATTTTAAGTACATTGAAGAGATATTGCAGGAAACTGAAGAGATTGAATAGATACTGCAAGAGATTGGCTTGGAGTTTGCAACTGACTCATCTGTATTTTTTGCTGGCTATTGCTTGAGAAGGGGAAAGGAATTTGGTCAGGTGTTTGCTATTTGCATTTGCTAATGAGACTAGCCCATTAAGGTGTTAGAATTGTTGCTGGGGGAGGAGCTGTGAAGGAGTGTGTATATATAGAGAAATACTAATTAGCTGGCCTAATTCAATTAGCTGCAAGTACACCATTCAAGTACACCATTTTAAGTACATTGAAGAGATATTGCAGGAAACTGAAGAGATTGAATAGATACTGCAAGAGATTGGCTTGGAGTTTGCAACTGACTCATCTGTATTTTTTGCTGGCTATTGCTTGAGAAGGGGAAAGGAATTTGGTCAGGTGTTTGCTATTTGCATTTGCTAATGAGACTAGCCCATTAAGGTGTTAGAATTGTTGCTGGGGGAGGAGCTGTGAAGGAGTGTGTATATATAGAGAAATACTAATTAGCTGGCCTAATTCAATTAGCTGCAAGTACACCATTCAAGTACACCATTTTAAGTACATTGAAGAGATATTGCAGGAAACTGAAGAGATTGAATAGATACTGCAAGAGATTGGCTTGGAGTTTGCAACTGACTCATCTGTATTTTTTGCTGGCTATTGCTTGAGAAGGGGAAAGGAATTTGGTCAGGTGTTTGCTATTTGCATTTGCTAATGAGACTAGCCCATTAAGGTGTTAGAATTGTTGCTGGGGGAGGAGCTGTGAAGGAGTGTGTATATATAGAGAAATACTAATTAGCTGGCCTAATTCAATTAGCTGCAAGTACACCATTCAAGTACACCATTTTAAGTACATTGAAGAGATATTGCAGGAAACTGAAGAGATTGAATAGATACTGCAAGAGATTGGCTTGGAGTTTGCAACTGACTCATCTGTATTTTTTGCTGGCTATTGCTTGAGAAGGGGAAAGGAATTTGGTCAGGTGTTTGCTATTTGCATTTGCTAATGAGACTAGCCCATTAAGGTGTTAGAATTGTTGCTGGGGGAGGAGCTGTGAAGGAGTGTGTATATATAGAGAAATACTAATTAGCTGGCCTAATTCAATTAGCTGCAAGTACACCATTCAAGTACACCATTTTAAGTACATTGAAGAGATATTGCAGGAAACTGAAGAGATTGAATAGATACTGCAAGAGATTGGCTTGGAGTTTGCAACTGACTCATCTGTATTTTTTGCTGGCTATTGCTTGAGAAGGGGAAAGGAATTTGGTCAGGTGTTTGCTATTTGCATTTGCTAATGAGACTAGCCCATTAAGGTGTTAGAATTGTTGCTGGGGGAGGAGCTGTGAAGGAGTGTGTATATATAGAGAAATACTAATTAGCTGGCCTAATTCAATTGCTGCAAGTACACCATTCAAGTACACCATTTTAAGTACATTGAAGAGATATTGCAGGAAACTGAAGAGATTGAATAGATACTGCAAGAGATTGGCTTGGAGTTTGCAACTGACTCATCTGTATTTTTTGCTGGCTATTGCTTGAGAAGGGGAAAGGAATTTGGTCAGGTGTTTGCTATTTGCATTTGCTAATGAGACTAGCCCATTAAGGTGTTAGAATTGTTGCTGGGGGAGGAGCTGTGAAGGAGTGTGTATATATAGAGAAATACTAATTAGCTGGCCTAATTCAATTAGCTGCAAGTACACCATTCAAGTACACCATTTTAAGTACATTGAAGAGATATTGCAGGAAACTGAAGAGATTGAATAGATACTGCAAGAGATTGGCTTGGAGTTTGCAACTGACTCATCTGTATTTTTTGCTGGCTATTGCTTGAGAAGGGGAAAGGAATTTGGTCAGGTGTTTGCTATTTGCATTTGCTAATGAGACTAGCCCATTAAGGTGTTAGAATTGTTGCTGGGGGAGGAGCTGTGAAGGAGTGTGTATATATAGAGAAATACTAATTAGCTGGCCTAAT
>NC_138774.1:199985730-200247896 GCF_965119305.1 Pelophylax lessonae | reverse complement strand
GTGAAGAGATGTGTATATATAGAGAAATACTAATTAGCTGGCCTAATTCAATTAGCTGCAAGTACACCATTCAAGTACCCATTTTAAGTACAATGTGAAGATGATATTGCAGGAAACTTGAAGAGATTGAATAGATACTGCAAGAGATTGGCTTGGAGTTTGCAACTGACTCATCTGTATTTTTGCTGGTATTGCTGAGAAGGGGAAGGGAATTTGGTCAGGTTTTGCTATTTGCATTTGCTAATGAGACTAGCCCTTTAAAGTGTTTGTGAAGGAGTGTGTATATATAGAGAAATACTAATTAGCTGGCCTAATTCAATTAGCTGCAAGTACACCATTCAAGTACACCATTTTAAGTACATTGAAGAGATATTGCAGGAAACTGAAGAGATTGAATAGATACTGCAAGAGATTGCTTGGAGTTTGCAACTGACTCATCTGTATTTTTTTGCTGGCTATTGCTTGAGAAGGGGAAAGGAATTTGGTCAGGTGTTTGCTATTTGCATTTGCTAATGAGACTAGCCCATTAAGGTGTTAGAATTGTTGCTGGGGGAGAGCTGTGAAGGAGTGTGTATATATAGAGAAATACTATTAGCTGGCCTAATTCAATTAGCTGCAAGTACACCATTCAAGTACACCATTTTAAGTACATTGAAGAGATATTGCAGGAAACTGAAGAGATTGAATAGATACTGCAAGAGATTGGCTTGGAGTTTGCAACTGACTCATCTGTATTTTTTGCTGGCTATTGCTTGAGAAGGGAAAGGAATTTGGTCAGGTGTTTGCTATTTTGCATTTGCTAATGAGACTAGCCCATTAAGGTGTTAGAATTGTTGCTGGGGAGGAGCTGTGAAGGAGTGTGTATATATAGAGAAATACTAATTAGCTGGCCTAATTCAATTAGCTGCAAGTACACCATTCAAGTACACCATTTTAAGTACATTGAAGAGATATTGCAGGAAACTGAAGAGATTGAATAGATACTGCAAGAGATTGGCTTGGAGTTTGCAACTGACTCATCTGTATTTTTTGCTGGCTATTGCTTGAGAAGGGGAAAGGAATTTGGTCAGGTGTTTGCTATTTGCATTTGCTAATGAGACTAGCCCATTAAGGTGTTAGAATTGTTGCTGGGGGAGGAGCTGTGAAGGAGTGTGTATATATAGAGAAATACTAATTAGCTGGCCTAATTCAATTAGCTGCAAGTACACCATTCAAGTACACCATTTTAAGTACATTGAAGAGATATTGCAGGAAACTGAAGAGATTGAATAGATACTGCAAGAGATTGGCTTGGAGTTTGCAACTGACTCATCTGTATTTTTTGCTGGCTATTGCTTGAGAAGGGGAAAGGAATTTGGTCAGGTGTTTGCTATTTGCATTTGCTAATGAGACTAGCCCATTAAGGTGTTAGAATTGTTGCTGGGGGAGGAGCTGTGAAGGAGTGTGTATATATAGAGAAATACTAATTAGCTGGCCTAATTCAATTAGCTGCAAGTACACCATTCAAGTACACCATTTTAAGTACATTGAAGAGATATTGCAGGAAACTGAAGAGATTGAATAGATACTGCAAGAGATTGGCTTGGAGTTTGCAACTGACTCATCTGTATTTTTTGCTGGCTATTGCTTGAGAAGGGGAAAGGAATTTGGTCAGGTGTTTGCTATTTGCATTTGCTAATGAGACTAGCCCATTAAGGTGTTAGAATTGTTGCTGGGGGAGGAGCTGTGAAGGAGTGTGTATATATAGAGAAATACTAATTAGCTGGCCTAATTCAATTAGCTGCAAGTACACCATTCAAGTACACCATTTTAAGTACATTGAAGAGATATTGCAGGAAACTGAAGAGATTGAATAGATACTGCAAGAGATTGGCTTGGAGTTTGCAACTGACTCATCTGTATTTTTTGCTGGCTATTGCTTGAGAAGGGGAAAGGAATTTGGTCAGGTGTTTGCTATTTGCATTTGCTAATGAGACTAGCCCATTAAGGTGTTAGAATTGTTGCTGGGGGAGGAGCTGTGAAGGAGTGTGTATATATAGAGAAATACTAATTAGCTGGCCTAATTCAATTAGCTGCAAGTACACCATTCAAGTACACCATTTTAAGTACATTGAAGAGATATTGCAGGAAACTGAAGAGATTGAATAGATACTGCAAGAGATTGGCTTGGAGTTTGCAACTGACTCATCTGTATTTTTTGCTGGCTATTGCTTGAGAAGGGGAAAGGAATTTGGTCAGGTGTTTGCTATTTGCATTTGCTAATGAGACTAGCCCATTAAGGTGTTAGAATTGTTGCTGGGGGAGGAGCTGTGAAGGAGTGTGTATATATAGAGAAATACTAATTAGCTGGCCTAATTCAATTAGCTGCAAGTACACCATTCAAGTACACCATTTTAAGTACATTGAAGAGATATTGCAGGAAACTGAAGAGATTGAATAGATACTGCAAGAGATTGGCTTGGAGTTTGCAACTGACTCATCTGTATTTTTTGCTGGCTATTGCTTGAGAAGGGGAAAGGAATTTGGTCAGGTGTTTGCTATTTGCATTTGCTAATGAGACTAGCCCATTAAGGTGTTAGAATTGTTGCTGGGGGAGGAGCTGTGAAGGAGTGTGTATATATAGAGAAATACTAATTAGCTGGCCTAATTCAATTAGCTGCAAGTACACCATTCAAGTACACCATTTTAAGTACATTGAAGAGATATTGCAGGAAACTGAAGAGATTGAATAGATACTGCAAGAGATTGGCTTGGAGTTTGCAACTGACTCATCTGTATTTTTTGCTGGCTATTGCTTGAGAAGGGGAAAGGAATTTGGTCAGGTGTTTGCTATTTGCATTTGCTAATGAGACTAGCCCATTAAGGTGTTAGAATTGTTGCTGGGGGAGGAGCTGTGAAGGAGTGTGTATATATAGAGAAATACTAATTAGCTGGCCTAATTCAATTAGCTGCAAGTACACCATTCAAGTACACCATTTTAAGTACATTGAAGAGATATTGCAGGAAACTGAAGAGATTGAATAGATACTGCAAGAGATTGGCTTGGAGTTTGCAACTGACTCATCTGTATTTTTTGCTGGCTATTGCTGGCATATTGCTTAGAAGGGGAAAGGAATTTGGTCAGGTGTTTGCTATTTGCATTTGCTAATGAGACTAGCCCATTAAGGTGTTAGAATTGTTGCTGGGGGAGGAGCTGTGAAGGAGTGTGTATATATAGAGAAATACTAATTAGCTGGCCTAATTCAATTAGCTGCAAGTACACCATTCAAGTACACCATTTTAAGTACATTGAAGAGATATTGCAGGAAACTGAAGAGATTGAATAGATACTGCAAGAGATTGGCTTGGAGTTTGCAACTGACTCATCTGTATTTTTTGCTGGCTATTGCTTGAGAAGGGGAAAGGAATTTGGTCAGGTGTTTGCTATTTGCATTTGCTAATGAGACTAGCCCATTAAGGTGTTAGAATTGTTGCTGGGGGAGGAGCTGTGAAGGAGTGTGTATATATAGAGAAATACTAATTAGCTGGCCTAATTCAATTAGCTGCAAGTACACCATTCAAGTACACCATTTTAAGTACATTGAAGAGATATTGCAGGAAACTGAAGAGATTGAATAGATACTGCAAGAGATTGGCTTGGAGTTTGCAACTGACTCATCTGTATTTTTTGCTGGCTATTGCTTGAGAAGGGGAAAGGAATTTGGTCAGGTGTTTGCTATTTGCATTTGCTAATGAGACTAGCCCATTAAGGTGTTAGAATTGTTGCTGGGGGAGGAGCTGTGAAGGAGTGTGTATATATAGAGAAATACTAATTAGCTGGCCTAATTCAATTAGCTGCAAGTACACCATTCAAGTACACCATTTTAAGTACATTGAAGAGATATTGCAGGAAACTGAAGAGATTGAATAGATACTGCAAGAGATTGGCTTGGAGTTTGCAACTGACTCATCTGTATTTTTTGCTGGCTATTGCTTGAGAAGGGGAAAGGAATTTGGTCAGGTGTTTGCTATTTGCATTTGCTAATGAGACTAGCCCATTAAGGTGTTAGAATTGTTGCTGGGGGAGGAGCTGTGAAGGAGTGTGTATATATAGAGAAATACTAATTAGCTGGCCTAATTCAATTAGCTGCAAGTACACCATTCAAGTACACCATTTTAAGTACATTGAAGAGATATTGCAGGAAACTGAAGAGATTGAATAGATACTGCAAGAGATTGGCTTGGAGTTTGCAACTGACTCATCTGTATTTTTTGCTGGCTATTGCTTGAGAAGGGGAAAGGAATTTGGTCAGGTGTTTGCTATTTGCATTTGCTAATGAGACTAGCCCATTAAGGTGTTAGAATTGTTGCTGGGGGAGGAGCTGTGAAGGAGTGTGTATATATAGAGAAATACTAATTAGCTGGCCTAATTCAATTAGCTGCAAGTACACCATTCAAGTACACCATTTTAAGTACATTGAAGAGATATTGCAGGAAACTGAAGAGATTGAATAGATACTGCAAGAGATTGGCTTGGAGTTTGCAACTGACTCATCTGTATTTTTTGCTGGCTATTGCTTGAGAAGGGGAAAGGAATTTGGTCAGGTGTTTGCTATTTGCATTTGCTAATGAGACTAGCCCATTAAGGTGTTAGAATTGTTGCTGGGGGAGGAGCTGTGAAGGAGTGTGTATATATAGAGAAATACTAATTAGCTGGCCTAATTCAATTAGCTGCAAGTACACCATTCAAGTACACCATTTTAAGTACATTGAAGAGATATTGCAGGAAACTGAAGAGATTGAATAGATACTGCAAGAGATTGGCTTGGAGTTTGCAACTGACTCATCTGTATTTTTTGCTGGCTATTGCTTGAGAAGGGGAAAGGAATTTGGTCAGGTGTTTGCTATTTGCATTTGCTAATGAGACTAGCCCATTAAGGTGTTAGAATTGTTGCTGGGGGAGGAGCTGTGAAGGAGTGTGTATATATAGAGAAATACTAATTAGCTGGCCTAATTCAATTAGCTGCAAGTACACCATTCAAGTACACCATTTTAAGTACATTGAAGAGATATTGCAGGAAACTGAAGAGATTGAATAGATACTGCAAGAGATTGGCTTGGAGTTTGCAACTGACTCATCTGTATTTTTTGCTGGCTATTGCTTGAGAAGGGGAAAGGAATTTGGTCAGGTGTTTGCTATTTGCATTTGCTAATGAGACTAGCCCATTAAGGTGTTAGAATTGTTGCTGGGGGAGGAGCTGTGAAGGAGTGTGTATATATAGAGAAATACTAATTAGCTGGCCTAATTCAATTAGCTGCAAGTACACCATTCAAGTACACCATTTTAAGTACATTGAAGAGATATTGCAGGAAACTGAAGAGATTGAATAGATACTGCAAGAGATTGGCTTGGAGTTTGCAACTGACTCATCTGTATTTTTTGCTGGCTATTGCTTGAGAAGGGGAAAGGAATTTGGTCAGGTGTTTGCTATTTGCATTTGCTAATGAGACTAGCCCATTAAGGTGTTAGAATTGTTGCTGGGGGAGGAGCTGTGAAGGAGTGTGTATATATAGAGAAATACTAATTAGCTGGCCTAATTCAATTAGCTGCAAGTACACCATTCAAGTACACCATTTTAAGTACATTGAAGAGATATTGCAGGAAACTGAAGAGATTGAATAGATACTGCAAGAGATTGGCTTGGAGTTTGCAACTGACTCATCTGTATTTTTTGCTGGCTATTGCTTGAGAAGGGGAAAGGAATTTGGTCAGGTGTTTGCTATTTGCATTTGCTAATGAGACTAGCCCATTAAGGTGTTAGAATTGTTGCTGGGGGAGGAGCTGTGAAGGAGTGTGTATATATAGAGAAATACTAATTAGCTGGCCTAATTCAATTAGCTGCAAGTACACCATTCAAGTACACCATTTTAAGTACATTGAAGAGATATTGCAGGAAACTGAAGAGATTGAATAGATACTGCAAGAGATTGGCTTGGAGTTTGCAACTGACTCATCTGTATTTTTTGCTGGCTATTGCTTGAGAAGGGGAAAGGAATTTGGTCAGGTGTTTGCTATTTGCATTTGCTAATGAGACTAGCCCATTAAGGTGTTAGAATTGTTGCTGGGGGAGGAGCTGTGAAGGAGTGTGTATATATAGAGAAATACTAATTAGCTGGCCTAATTCAATTAGCTGCAAGTACACCATTCAAGTACACCATTTTAAGTACATTGAAGAGATATTGCAGGAAACTGAAGAGATTGAATAGATACTGCAAGAGATTGGCTTGGAGTTTGCAACTGACTCATCTGTATTTTTTGCTGGCTATTGCTTGAGAAGGGGAAAGGAATTTGGTCAGGTGTTTGCTATTTGCATTTGCTAATGAGACTAGCCCATTAAGGTGTTAGAATTGTTGCTGGGGGAGGAGCTGTGAAGGAGTGTGTATATATAGAGAAATACTAATTAGCTGGCCTAATTCAATTAGCTGCAAGTACACCATTCAAGTACACCATTTTAAGTACATTGAAGAGATATTGCAGGAAACTGAAGAGATTGAATAGATACTGCAAGAGATTGGCTTGGAGTTTGCAACTGACTCATCTGTATTTTTTGCTGGCTATTGCTTGAGAAGGGGAAAGGAATTTGGTCAGGTGTTTGCTATTTGCATTTGCTAATGAGACTAGCCCATTAAGGTGTTAGAATTGTTGCTGGGGGAGGAGCTGTGAAGGAGTGTGTATATATAGAGAAATACTAATTAGCTGGCCTAATTCAATTAGCTGCAAGTACACCATTCAAGTACACCATTTTAAGTACATTGAAGAGATATTGCAGGAAACTGAAGAGATTGAATAGATACTGCAAGAGATTGGCTTGGAGTTTGCAACTGACTCATCTGTATTTTTTGCTGGCTATTGCTTGAGAAGGGGAAAGGAATTTGGTCAGGTGTTTGCTATTTGCATTTGCTAATGAGACTAGCCCATTAAGGTGTTAGAATTGTTGCTGGGGGAGGAGCTGTGAAGGAGTGTGTATATATAGAGAAATACTAATTAGCTGGCCTAATTCAATTAGCTGCAAGTACACCATTCAAGTACACCATTTTAAGTACATTGAAGAGATATTGCAGGAAACTGAAGAGATTGAATAGATACTGCAAGAGATTGGCTTGGAGTTTGCAACTGACTCATCTGTATTTTTTGCTGGCTATTGCTTGAGAAGGGGAAAGGAATTTGGTCAGGTGTTTGCTATTTGCATTTGCTAATGAGACTAGCCCATTAAGGTGTTAGAATTGTTGCTGGGGGAGGAGCTGTGAAGGAGTGTGTATATATAGAGAAATACTAATTAGCTGGCCTAATTCAATTAGCTGCAAGTACACCATTCAAGTACACCATTTTAAGTACATTGAAGAGATATTGCAGGAAACTGAAGAGATTGAATAGATACTGCAAGAGATTGGCTTGGAGTTTGCAACTGACTCATCTGTATTTTTTGCTGGCTATTGCTTGAGAAGGGGAAAGGAATTTGGTCAGGTGTTTGCTATTTGCATTTGCTAATGAGACTAGCCCATTAAGGTGTTAGAATTGTTGCTGGGGGAGGAGCTGTGAAGGAGTGTGTATATATAGAGAAATACTAATTAGCTGGCCTAATTCAATTAGCTGCAAGTACACCATTCAAGTACACCATTTTAAGTACATTGAAGAGATATTGCAGGAAACTGAAGAGATTGAATAGATACTGCAAGAGATTGGCTTGGAGTTTGCAACTGACTCATCTGTATTTTTTGCTGGCTATTGCTTGAGAAGGGGAAAGGAATTTGGTCAGGTGTTTGCTATTTGCATTTGCTAATGAGACTAGCCCATTAAGGTGTTAGAATTGTTGCTGGGGGAGGAGCTGTGAAGGAGTGTGTATATATAGAGAAATACTAATTAGCTGGCCTAATTCAATTAGCTGCAAGTACACCATTCAAGTACACCATTTTAAGTACATTGAAGAGATATTGCAGGAAACTGAAGAGATTGAATAGATACTGCAAGAGATTGGCTTGGAGTTTGCAACTGACTCATCTGTATTTTTTGCTGGCTATTGCTTGAGAAGGGGAAAGGAATTTGGTCAGGTGTTTGCTATTTGCATTTGCTAATGAGACTAGCCCATTAAGGTGTTAGAATTGTTGCTGGGGGAGGAGCTGTGAAGGAGTGTGTATATATAGAGAAATACTAATTAGCTGGCCTAATTCAATTAGCTGCAAGTACACCATTCAAGTACACCATTTTAAGTACATTGAAGAGATATTGCAGGAAACTGAAGAGATTGAATAGATACTGCAAGAGATTGGCTTGGAGTTTGCAACTGACTCATCTGTATTTTTTGCTGGCTATTGCTTGAGAAGGGGAAAGGAATTTGGTCAGGTGTTTGCTATTTGCATTTGCTAATGAGACTAGCCCATTAAGGTGTTAGAATTGTTGCTGGGGGAGGAGCTGTGAAGGAGTGTGTATATATAGAGAAATACTAATTAGCTGGCCTAATTCAATTAGCTGCAAGTACACCATTCAAGTACACCATTTTAAGTACATTGAAGAGATATTGCAGGAAACTGAAGAGATTGAATAGATACTGCAAGAGATTGGCTTGGAGTTTGCAACTGACTCATCTGTATTTTTTGCTGGCTATTGCTTGAGAAGGGGAAAGGAATTTGGTCAGGTGTTTGCTATTTGCATTTGCTAATGAGACTAGCCCATTAAGGTGTTAGAATTGTTGCTGGGGGAGGAGCTGTGAAGGAGTGTGTATATATAGAGAAATACTAATTAGCTGGCCTAATTCAATTAGCTGCAAGTACACCATTCAAGTACACCATTTTAAGTACATTGAAGAGATATTGCAGGAAACTGAAGAGATTGAATAGATACTGCAAGAGATTGGCTTGGAGTTTGCAACTGACTCATCTGTATTTTTTGCTGGCTATTGCTTGAGAAGGGGAAAGGAATTTGGTCAGGTGTTTGCTATTTGCATTTGCTAATGAGACTAGCCCATTAAGGTGTTAGAATTGTTGCTGGGGGAGGAGCTGTGAAGGAGTGTGTATATATAGAGAAATACTAATTAGCTGGCCTAATTCAATTAGCTGCAAGTACACCATTCAAGTACACCATTTTAAGTACATTGAAGAGATATTGCAGGAAACTGAAGAGATTGAATAGATACTGCAAGAGATTGGCTTGGAGTTTGCAACTGACTCATCTGTATTTTTTGCTGGCTATTGCTTGAGAAGGGGAAAGGAATTTGGTCAGGTGTTTGCTATTTGCATTTGCTAATGAGACTAGCCCATTAAGGTGTTAGAATTGTTGCTGGGGGAGGAGCTGTGAAGGAGTGTGTATATATAGAGAAATACTAATTAGCTGGCCTAATTCAATTAGCTGCAAGTACACCATTCAAGTACACCATTTTAAGTACATTGAAGAGATATTGCAGGAAACTGAAGAGATTGAATAGATACTGCAAGAGATTGGCTTGGAGTTTGCAACTGACTCATCTGTATTTTTTGCTGGCTATTGCTTGAGAAGGGGAAAGGAATTTGGTCAGGTGTTTGCTATTTGCATTTGCTAATGAGACTAGCCCATTAAGGTGTTAGAATTGTTGCTGGGGGAGGAGCTGTGAAGGAGTGTGTATATATAGAGAAATACTAATTAGCTGGCCTAATTCAATTAGCTGCAAGTACACCATTCAAGTACACCATTTTAAGTACATTGAAGAGATATTGCAGGAAACTGAAGAGATTGAATAGATACTGCAAGAGATTGGCTTGGAGTTTGCAACTGACTCATCTGTATTTTTTGCTGGCTATTGCTTGAGAAGGGGAAAGGAATTTGGTCAGGTGTTTGCTATTTGCATTTGCTAATGAGACTAGCCCATTAAGGTGTTAGAATTGTTGCTGGGGGAGGAGCTGTGAAGGAGTGTGTATATATAGAGAAATACTAATTAGCTGGCCTAATTCAATTAGCTGCAAGTACACCATTCAAGTACACCATTTTAAGTACATTGAAGAGATATTGCAGGAAACTGAAGAGATTGAATAGATACTGCAAGAGATTGGCTTGGAGTTTGCAACTGACTCATCTGTATTTTTTGCTGGCTATTGCTTGAGAAGGGGAAAGGAATTTGGTCAGGTGTTTGCTATTTGCATTTGCTAATGAGACTAGCCCATTAAGGTGTTAGAATTGTTGCTGGGGGAGGAGCTGTGAAGGAGTGTGTATATATAGAGAAATACTAATTAGCTGGCCTAATTCAATTAGCTGCAAGTACACCATTCAAGTACACCATTTTAAGTACATTGAAGAGATATTGCAGGAAACTGAAGAGATTGAATAGATACTGCAAGAGATTGGCTTGGAGTTTGCAACTGACTCATCTGTATTTTTTGCTGGCTATTGCTTGAGAAGGGGAAAGGAATTTGGTCAGGTGTTTGCTATTTGCATTTGCTAATGAGACTAGCCCATTAAGGTGTTAGAATTGTTGCTGGGGGAGGAGCTGTGAAGGAGTGTGTATATATAGAGAAATACTAATTAGCTGGCCTAATTCAATTAGCTGCAAGTACACCATTCAAGTACACCATTTTAAGTACATTGAAGAGATATTGCAGGAAACTGAAGAGATTGAATAGATACTGCAAGAGATTGGCTTGGAGTTTGCAACTGACTCATCTGTATTTTTTGCTGGCTATTGCTTGAGAAGGGGAAAGGAATTTGGTCAGGTGTTTGCTATTTGCATTTGCTAATGAGACTAGCCCATTAAGGTGTTAGAATTGTTGCTGGGGGAGGAGCTGTGAAGGAGTGTGTATATATAGAGAAATACTAATTAGCTGGCCTAATTCAATTAGCTGCAAGTACACCATTCAAGTACACCATTTTAAGTACATTGAAGAGATATTGCAGGAAACTGAAGAGATTGAATAGATACTGCAAGAGATTGGCTTGGAGTTTGCAACTGACTCATCTGTATTTTTTGCTGGCTATTGCTTGAGAAGGGGAAAGGAATTTGGTCAGGTGTTTGCTATTTGCATTTGCTAATGAGACTAGCCCATTAAGGTGTTAGAATTGTTGCTGGGGGAGGAGCTGTGAAGGAGTGTGTATATATAGAGAAATACTAATTAGCTGGCCTAATTCAATTAGCTGCAAGTACACCATTCAAGTACACCATTTTAAGTACATTGAAGAGATATTGCAGGAAACTGAAGAGATTGAATAGATACTGCAAGAGATTGGCTTGGAGTTTGCAACTGACTCATCTGTATTTTTTGCTGGCTATTGCTTGAGAAGGGGAAAGGAATTTGGTCAGGTGTTTGCTATTTGCATTTGCTAATGAGACTAGCCCATTAAGGTGTTAGAATTGTTGCTGGGGGAGGAGCTGTGAAGGAGTGTGTATATATAGAGAAATACTAATTAGCTGGCCTAATTCAATTAGCTGCAAGTACACCATTCAAGTACACCATTTTAAGTACATTGAAGAGATATTGCAGGAAACTGAAGAGATTGAATAGATACTGCAAGAGATTGGCTTGGAGTTTGCAACTGACTCATCTGTATTTTTTGCTGGCTATTGCTTGAGAAGGGGAAAGGAATTTGGTCAGGTGTTTGCTATTTGCATTTGCTAATGAGACTAGCCCATTAAGGTGTTAGAATTGTTGCTGGGGGAGGAGCTGTGAAGGAGTGTGTATATATAGAGAAATACTAATTAGCTGGCCTAATTCAATTAGCTGCAAGTACACCATTCAAGTACACCATTTTAAGTACATTGAAGAGATATTGCAGGAAACTGAAGAGATTGAATAGATACTGCAAGAGATTGGCTTGGAGTTTGCAACTGACTCATCTGTATTTTTTGCTGGCTATTGCTTGAGAAGGGGAAAGGAATTTGGTCAGGTGTTTGCTATTTGCATTTGCTAATGAGACTAGCCCATTAAGGTGTTAGAATTGTTGCTGGGGGAGGAGCTGTGAAGGAGTGTGTATATATAGAGAAATACTAATTAGCTGGCCTAATTCAATTAGCTGCAAGTACACCATTCAAGTACACCATTTTAAGTACATTGAAGAGATATTGCAGGAAACTGAAGAGATTGAATAGATACTGCAAGAGATTGGCTTGGAGTTTGCAACTGACTCATCTGTATTTTTTGCTGGCTATTGCTTGAGAAGGGGAAAGGAATTTGGTCAGGTGTTTGCTATTTGCATTTGCTAATGAGACTAGCCCATTAAGGTGTTAGAATTGTTGCTGGGGGAGGAGCTGTGAAGGAGTGTGTATATATAGAGAAATACTAATTAGCTGGCCTAATTCAATTAGCTGCAAGTACACCATTCAAGTACACCATTTTAAGTACATTGAAGAGATATTGCAGGAAACTGAAGAGATTGAATAGATACTGCAAGAGATTGGCTTGGAGTTTGCAACTGACTCATCTGTATTTTTTGCTGGCTATTGCTTGAGAAGGGGAAAGGAATTTGGTCAGGTGTTTGCTATTTGCATTTGCTAATGAGACTAGCCCATTAAGGTGTTAGAATTGTTGCTGGGGGAGGAGCTGTGAAGGAGTGTGTATATATAGAGAAATACTAATTAGCTGGCCTAATTCAATTAGCTGCAAGTACACCATTCAAGTACACCATTTTAAGTACATTGAAGAGATATTGCAGGAAACTGAAGAGATTGAATAGATACTGCAAGAGATTGGCTTGGAGTTTGCAACTGACTCATCTGTATTTTTTGCTGGCTATTGCTTGAGAAGGGGAAAGGAATTTGGTCAGGTGTTTGCTATTTGCATTTGCTAATGAGACTAGCCCATTAAGGTGTTAGAATTGTTGCTGGGGGAGGAGCTGTGAAGGAGTGTGTATATATAGAGAAATACTAATTAGCTGGCCTAATTCAATTAGCTGCAAGTACACCATTCAAGTACACCATTTTAAGTACATTGAAGAGATATTGCAGGAAACTGAAGAGATTGAATAGATACTGCAAGAGATTGGCTTGGAGTTTGCAACTGACTCATCTGTATTTTTTGCTGGCTATTGCTTGAGAAGGGGAAAGGAATTTGGTCAGGTGTTTGCTATTTGCATTTGCTAATGAGACTAGCCCATTAAGGTGTTAGAATTGTTGCTGGGGGAGGAGCTGTGAAGGAGTGTGTATATATAGAGAAATACTAATTAGCTGGCCTAATTCAATTAGCTGCAAGTACACCATTCAAGTACACCATTTTAAGTACATTGAAGAGATATTGCAGGAAACTGAAGAGATTGAATAGATACTGCAAGAGATTGGCTTGGAGTTTGCAACTGACTCATCTGTATTTTTTGCTGGCTATTGCTTGAGAAGGGGAAAGGAATTTGGTCAGGTGTTTGCTATTTGCATTTGCTAATGAGACTAGCCCATTAAGGTGTTAGAATTGTTGCTGGGGGAGGAGCTGTGAAGGAGTGTGTATATATAGAGAAATACTAATTAGCTGGCCTAATTCAATTAGCTGCAAGTACACCATTCAAGTACACCATTTTAAGTACATTGAAGAGATATTGCAGGAAACTGAAGAGATTGAATAGATACTGCAAGAGATTGGCTTGGAGTTTGCAACTGACTCATCTGTATTTTTTGCTGGCTATTGCTTGAGAAGGGGAAAGGAATTTGGTCAGGTGTTTGCTATTTGCATTTGCTAATGAGACTAGCCCATTAAGGTGTTAGAATTGTTGCTGGGGGAGGAGCTGTGAAGGAGTGTGTATATATAGAGAAATACTAATTAGCTGGCCTAATTCAATTAGCTGCAAGTACACCATTCAAGTACACCATTTTAAGTACATTGAAGAGATATTGCAGGAGATAGTCAGGAGGTAGGCTGGAAGGTTGAAAACTAAAAAAAAAAAAGGTAAGATTTGTTTGACTTAAATTTACATTTTTTTTTTTCTCCTCTTTAAAATGGCAGACTTGGTTCAGTGCAGGAATTGTTGTGCATTTATTTCATGTTCCACTCTTTGGAGATTCGGATGCTGTCAGATCTGTAGGCAATTCTCCTTACTGCAGCAGGAAATTGCATTTTTGAAATCAGAGATATTTAAATTATCTGTTAAACAAACTCCAGCTGGGACTGCTGCAATGCCACTGCCACAGAGGACCCCCAGAAATGGCAGATGGGTTACTGTAGGTTCTGGAAGACTTAGAGTGGTGGATAGAAGACAAGTCCCACAGTCGGTGGTTCTCCAAAATTCATTTGCAGCACTCTCAGAATGTAAGGACAACATGGATATGGACTCAAGCACAGAGGGTGAGAAACCATCGACTCCTATGTCTAATGTATGCAAGACTGCAGCCAAGGACAAAAAAGATAAAGTGAAGTCTCAAAGGAAGCAGCTGTTGCTGGGTGATTCAATCATAAGAAGTGTGGAGCTTAAAGAAAATGGTTCTGTGAGATGTCTCCCTGGTGCTACTGCTAGGCGAGATAGAAGACGTATTATTAATATTGTTAAGCAAGCAAAGCAGGAAGGGGACGTGGATGTTCTTGTCCATCTAAGGACAAATGACCTGGCTTGCAATGAAATGTCAGAGGTGAAAAAATCTTTTATCACACTTGGAAATGACATACAGCATTTTGCATCCACCATTTCATTTTCTGAAGTTCTGCCTGTGCATAATGTTCAGAATGATAGGCAGAGGCGCATAAAGGAGTTCAACATATGGCTTAGTAAATGGTGTCAAGAGCAAGGATTTGGCTTTGTTTCTCATGATAGCTCTACTTGGAATAGAAAGGAACTGTACAAAAAAGATGGTTTGCACCTTTCTCTCAAAGGAACAAATGTACTTAGTGAACAACTCCAAGAATTTGCGAAAGAGTATTTAAACTAGGAAGGGGGGGCAAAAGAGTGAAAATACAAGAGTCCAATTGCCCCCCGAAACAATGCCAGAACAGGTCAGAAGCACAGAGGTTAAGAAATGATAAGCTCAGAGTCCTGTCTACAAATGCTCGCAGTTTAGGTAAAAAAATCAATGAACTTGGGTCAATAATGGAATCTGAGAATGTAGATTTAGTGGCTGTTACGGAGACATGGTTTAATGAAAGAAATGACTGGGACATAACCATACCAGGGTACTCTTTATACAGAAGAGACAGAGTAGGCAAGAAAGGAGGAGGAGTGGCCCTGTATGTGAAAGATAGCATTAAATCTAACCTAATACAAGTTGGTGAGGCCAACATAGAGTCAGTTTGGGTTACGTTGCAGTTTGCTAATCATGCAGTAACTCGTGTAGGTGTGATATATAGACCACCTGGTCAAGTTAAAGAACTAGATGATCTACTAGTTGAAGAAATAGCTAAAATGACAATGAAAGGAGAAGTTATCATTATGGGAGATTTCAATCTTCCAGATATAAACTGGAAAACCAAAATAGCAAGTTCTACCAGGAGTACAGATATTCTAAATTCCCTACTGGAGTTGTCTCTGCAACAAGTGGTTGAGGAGCCAACCCGGAGGGAGGCCATTTTGGATCTGGTATTCACAAATGGGGATTCGGTATATGATGTCATTGTAGGCGAAACCTTGGGATCTAGTGATCACCAGTCAGTGTGGTTTAATATAAGAACTGTGAAAGAGTCACACCACACAAAAACAAAAGTTTTAGATTTTAGAAAAACAGACTTTTCAAAAATGAAATTAGTCATAAATGAGTCCTTATCAGACTGGAACGGATTACATGGAGTCCAGGAGAAATGGGACTACTTAAAAGGTGCATTATTGAAGGCAACAGAAAATTGCATTAGACTTGTCAGTAAAAGCAAAAAAAGGAAGAGACCACTGTGGTACTCAGCAGAAGTGGCCCAAATCATTAAAAATAAAAAGCTAGCATTTTGTAATTATAAAAAAACCCAGAGCAATGAAGATAAGGAAATCTACAAGATTAGGCAGAAAGAGGCCAAGCAAGTTATAAGAACTTCTAAAGCGCAGGCAGAAGAAAAACTAGCTCAGTCTATGAAAAAGGGGGATAAGACATTCTTCAGATATATAAATGAAAAAAGGAAATTAAAACAAGGAATAACTAAATTAAAAACAAAGGACGGAAGGTATGTAGAAGAAAATAAAGGGCTAGCTGACTGCCTTAATGAATACTTCTGTTCAGTTTTTACAGAAGAAAAAGAAGGAGAAGGACCTCCACTTGAAAGGATGACTAATGAATCATTTGATGCATGTGTCTTTACAGAGGAAGACATTCTAAGATTGCTGTCTAAAGTGAAGACAAATAAGTCACAGGGTCCTGATGGGATACACCCAAGATTATTAAAAGAGCTTAGTGGTGAGCTGGCAAAACCATTAACAGATCTATTTAACCAATCATTAGTAACAGGAGTCGTCCCGGAAGACTGGAAATTGGCAAATGTCGTGCCCATTCACAAGAAAGGTAGTAGGGAGGAATCGAGCAACTATAGACCAGTGAGTCTGACATCAATAGTAGGCAAATTAATGGAAACCCTATTAAAGGATAGGATTGTGGAACATCTTAAATCCCATGGATTGCAAGATGAAAAACAACATGGGTTTACTTCAGGGAGATCATGTCAAACAAATCTTATAGATTTTTTTGACTGGGTGACTAAAATAATAGACGGTGGAGGTGCAGTAGACATTGCATATCTAGATTTTAGTAAGGCTTTTGACACTGTCCCACATAGAAGACTTATCAATAAACTGCAGTCATTGAGCATGGACTCCCATATTGTTGAGTGGATTAGGCAGTGGCTGAGTGACAGACAACAGAGGGTTGTAGTCAATGGAGAACATTCAGAACAAGGTCATGTTACCAGTGGGGTACCTCAGGGATCTGTACTGGGACCAATTTTGTTTAATATCTTCATAAGTGATATTGCAAAAGGCCTCGATGGTAAGGTTTGTCTTTTTGCTGATGACACAAAGATATGTAACAGGGTTGATGTTCCTGGAGGGAAACGCCAAATGGAAAAGGATTTAGGAAAACTAGAAGAATGGTCAGAACTCTGGCAACTGAAATTTAATGTGGATAAGTGCAAGATAATGCACCTGGGGCGTAAAAACCCAAGGGCAGAATATAGAATATTTGACACAGTCCTGACCTCAGTATCTGAGGAAAGGGATTTAGGAGTAATTATTTCAGAAGACTTAAAGGTGGGAAGACAATGTAATAGAGCAGCACGAAATGCCAGCAGAATGCTTGGATGTATAGGGAGAGGTATAAGCAGTAGAAAGAGAGAAGTGCTTATGCCGCTGTACAGAACACTGGTGAGACCTCACTTGGAGTATTGTGCGCAGTACTGGAGGCCATATCTCCAGAAGGATATAGATACTCTAGAGAGAGTTCAGAGAAGAGCTACTAAACTAGTACATGGATTGCAGGAAAAAACTTACCAGGAAAGGATAAAGGACCTTAACATGTATAGCTTGGAAGAAAGAAGAGACAGAGGGGATATGATAGAAACATTTAAATACATAAAGGGAATCAACTCGGTAAAGGAGGAGAGCATATTTAAAAGAAGAAAAACTACCACAAGAGGACACAGTTTTAAATTAGAGGGGCAAAGGTTTAAAAGTAATATGAGGAAGTATTACTTTACTGAGAGAGTAGTGGATGCATGGAATAACCTTCCTGCAGAAGTGGTAGCTACAAATACAGTGAAGGAGTTTAAGCATGCATGGGATAGGCATAAGGCTATCCTTCATACAAGATAGGGCCAGGGACTATTCATAGGATTCAGATATATTGGGCAGACTAGATGGGCCAAATGGTTCTTATCTGCCGACACATTCTATGTTTCTATGTTTCTATGTTTCTAAGTGCTGATTGAGACTATATTGGATCACACTGAGCCCAGGGAACATGGTTTATAAGGACAGGAGTAGGTGACTGCTCCGGGGGATAAGAGTGATAGATGACATTACAAATGATTACATGCAACATTTGTAGTATTTTATTTTACCCCCCAGTGAAATACAGCAACTTTTGGAAGGGTGTGATAAACCTTGTACTCAGTTGGAATCTGACACTGGCAGAAAGTGAGATAGTACAGTATGTCAAGGAAAAGAAAATAACTGTACATATGTAACAGTCCTATCCACCAGGGAGAGCTACTATAATCACCCCCTATGCTATTTCTTCCCATAAATTTGAAATTCTCCCTGTGTGATCATGAGCCTTTGAGGAGTTCTGAGACAGTTGACAAATGCTGCCTACCTGTACTATATCTGCTACATGGTCACTGACACTGATCATCGCAATCCTCCTTTAATATGTCCCATAAAGGCAGAGCTAATTGTACTAGACTAAATGGTAAGGTATACTAAAAGAAAAACAGAGATTTTCACTACCGACCTCCTAAAAATGCAGGTTGTCTTGCTGTCCCTGCCACCAACATTTGCTGAGACATTTAAGCTTCATGTACACGGGACGTTGTTAAAAGTCCCTTCGAATGCTGGAATTTTTAGGACGTTTAAAACGTCCGTTAAGTCGCGTTTGCACCCGCGTTTAGCGGGCATTTGCGTTTAGAACCGTTCCTAGAGGTCAAAAAAATCATTCCCCTTTAAAATGGAAAAACGCGAGTGCTAAACGTGGGTCATCGCGTTCAGTCGCGTTCGCTCACGTTCGGTCGCGTTTTTGCGTTTGAGAAGCCAGGAAACACACGTTTGAATGCAAATAATTGCTTTCCAAAAAACGTCCCTTAACTCAACTGCCTGCAAATGACTAAACGACCCTGTATACATGGACAGATAAGAAAACATGTAGGTGGGTTCAGGGGCTTCTGAAAAAAAATGCCCAACTGCTCCTAAACGGCCATTTACAACGTCCCGTGTACATGGAGCCTTACCCACAGCAAACACAAAGTTTAGGAAAATATTCTGCATACTGGTTCCTTATCAATGACTTTCAAAGTAATGAGGGCAATGCCAGGGAACCAGTATGTTCAAAATGGGGAGGTCCACAATACCAGCCTAAGCCTCCACTCATAATTCCCAACTCTTTTCCTGTCCACCTGGAGATAATGAATGTTTCAGCTCCTACTGCTACAAATACCAGACTATAAAATAAATAGAAGATCCAGTAGGGATGGTGGGAGCTCCTCATAATGGATACTGCAGGTATCCAGACCCACGATCTCATTAAAATACCTTCCAAAAAAGACAGAAGAATCTGTTGGTTGGTTTAACATTTCGGCACCTACCCTGCACATACAGTGGTGATCGAAAGTTTGGGCACCCCAGTAAAAATATGTATTAATGTGCATAAAGAAGCCAAGAAAGATGGAAAAATCTCCAAAAGGCATCAAATTACAGATTAGACATTCTTATAATATGTCAAAAAAAATTTTGATTTCCATCATTGACACTTTCAAAATTACAGAAAACAAAAAAATGGCGTCTGCAAAAGTTTGGGCACCCTACAGAATTTATAGCATGCACTGCCCCCTTTGCAAGGCTGAGACCTGCCAGTGTCATGGATTGTTCTCAATCATCGTCTGGGAAGGCCAGGTGATGTCAATCTCAAAGGTTTTACATGCCCAGACTCATCTGACCTTGCCCCAACAATCAGCACCATGGGATCTTCTAAGCAGTTGTCTAGAAAACTCAAACTGAAAATAGTTGACGCTCACAAAGCTGGAGAAGGCTATAAGAAGATAGCAAAGCGTTTTCAGATGTCAATATCCTCTATTCGGAATGTAATTAAGAAATGGCAGTCATCAGGAACAGTGGAAGTTAAAGCAAGATCTGGAAGACCAAGAAAAATATCAGACAGAACAACTCGCAGGATTGTGAGAAAAACATTTCAAAACCCACTTGACTGCACGATCCCTCCAGAAAGATCTGGCAGACACTGGAGTTGTGGTACACTATTCCACTATAAAGAGATACTTGTACAAATATGGTCTTCATGGAAGAGTCATCAGAAGAAAACCTCTTCTACGTCCTCACCACAAAAATCAGCGTTTGAACTTTGCAAATGAACAAGCCTGATGCATTTTGGAAACAAGTTCTGTGGACCGATGAGGTTAAAATTGAACTTTTTGGCCGGAATGAGCAAAGGTACGTTTGGAGAAGGGGCACAAAATTTAATGAAAAAAACCTCTGTCCAACTGTTAAGCATGGGGGTGGATCAATCATGCTTTGGGGTTGTATTGCCGCCAGTGGCACAAGGAACATCTCACGAGTAGAAGGAAACATGGATTCAATAAAAATTTCAGCAAATTTTGGATGGTAACTTGATGCCATCTGTGAAAAAGCTGAAGTTAAAGAGAGGATGGATTCTACAAATGGATAATGATCCTAAACACACCTCGAAATCCACGGGGGATTACATCAAGATGCGTAAACTGAAGGTTTTGCCATGGCCTTCACAATCTCCTGACCTTAACATAATTGAAAATCTATAGATAGACCTTAAAAGAGCAGTGTGTGACAGACAGCCCAGAAATCTCAAAGAACTGGAAGACTTTTGTAAGGAAGAATGGGCAAAGATACCTCAAACAAGAATTGAAAGACTCTTGGCTGGCTACAAAAAGCTGTGATACTTGCCAAAGGGGGCAGTACAAGATATTAACTCTGCAGGGTGCCCAAACTTTTGCAGACACCATTTTTTTGTTTTCTGTAATTTTGAAAGTGTAAATGATGGAAATAAAATCAAACTTTTGTTGACATATTATATATATATATACATATTATATATTATATACCTTTTGGAGATTTTTTCATCTTTCCTTGGCTTCTTTATGCACATTAATACAAATTTTTACCTGGGGTGCCCAAACTTTCGATCACCTCTGTAAATATCAGTTGAGGGTGGACTTACACAATAAGCATAATGTTCAGAGAAAGAAAAATAAGTGCAATCAAAAAGCACGCTTTATTTTAAAATGCTCCAGCAGTCGTTGCATGATGAAATGCGCTGAATGCGTCCCCCCTGCCACCAGCAGGAACATCAGCACTAAAATGTCCCCTAATGGGATTTTCACTTAACAGATGCTCATAAACAACGACTTGTTTGTAATGTTCTAATAAAAAAAAAAACACGGCACAGAGATCGTTGGGGGCCCCACTGCAGCCATCATAATTATAAGGAATACTTATAGGATCATCAATCTTCCTCCTCCTTCTGAGTGACATTAACTCGCTGCGTTCTGCATAATCGGAAAAGATAAGTATTAGAACACCGTATTATGTGGCAACAGGAGAGCTTCATGAAAATTCAAATAGAGACAAAATTGGATGAATAGAAATCAGTTGGACGGCCTGCGTTCCTCGGTCTGGAGGAGCTGAGCGTGCAGATTGGAATAAGGTGAAGCATTAGTGATTCCACATTAGGGAAGGGGGGCAGATTTAAAAAATAGGGCACTTTTTTATTCTAGGATTCCCAGTGGGATTCTATGATAATTCTACAATTTGTTGGGTATACAGTGGGGAAAATAATTATTTGATCCCCTGCAGATTTTGTAAGTTTGCCTACCTACAAAGAGTCTATAATTTTTATCATAGGAGTATTTTAAATGATAGAGACAGAATATAAACCAAAAATCCCCCCAAAAAAAACAAAAAAAAAAACACATGATACAAATATTATAAATTGAGTTGCAGAATAAAATAAGTATTTGATCCCCAAGAAAAACATGACTCGGTGGAGAAAACCTTGTTGGCAAGCACAGAGGTAACACGTTTCTTGTAGTTAGTGACCAGGTTTTCACACATCTCAAGAGGGATTTTGGTGCACTCTTCTTTACAGATCTTCTCTAAATCCTTAAGGTTTCTTAGCTATCGCTTGGCAACTCGAAGTTTCAGCTCCCTCCATACATTTTATATAGGAATAAGTTCCAGACACTGGCTAGGCCATTCCATGGCCTTAATTTGCTTCTTCTTGAGCCATTACTTTGTTGCTTGGTGGTATTTTTTGGGTCATTGTCATGCTAAAAGACCCATCCATGACCCCTCTTTAGTGTTCTGGCTGAGGGAAGTAGGTTCTCATCCAGTATTTTATAATACATGGTCCCATTGGCTGCTCAATGCTGCAATGTCAGGCAGTACCTTTAGCACAGAAACAGCCCCAAAGCATCATGTTTCCACCTCCGTGCTTGACTGTAGGGATGGTGTTCTTAGGGTCATAGTCAGCCAACTTTGCCGCATTGAGGGGCCAATGGACAGGGCCATGTATTGTAAAAAACTGGATGAGAACCTTCTTCCCTCAGCCAGAACACTAAAGATGGATCGTTGATAGGTCTTCCAGTATGACAATGACCCAAAACATTCTGCCAAGCAGGGTTTTTTTTTCAGCTGGAACTTGGGGGAACTCAGTTCCACCACCTCTGGCTCTGGTCCTCTTCTCCATGCTCACCAGTATCACTTGTAAATACAGAGGTCCAGCTTCTGTACAGTATTTACAAGCGATGGCTTGTCTCCCAACAGCTCCCTCAGGTCTGATTTCCTGAGTGGTTCAAAATGGGGCAAGGGAGATGCAGGAGTCTAGAGTGAAATGTGGATGCCAACACTCCCATTAGTTGATCTCCCTGCAAGTGAGAGAGAGGCAGAGCCACCCACAGTGTGCAGGGAGGTACTAGAGCCAACTGGGTGCTTCAGCTTAATACAGCAAAAAAAAAGTAAGACGTGGAAAATTATGAAGCTTTTAAAGAGGGGGGGGGGCAATAAAGGGGAGGTTAAATGCGGAGGTCAGTCCTAAAGAAGGGTGATAGTGAGATGTGGTTGGGGGATGCAGAGGTAGTCAGCTGTGGAAAAAGTCTGAAGGTGTGCAGGGCATCCCTAAACTCTACATGTAATGCATTCCTGCCATTTAATGCCCCTTTAAGACCCACTCGCTGATAGTGAAATTCGACCACACCCACTATTAGGTGCAGTTTGGAGGGCGTGCGTGTGTGGAAGGGGGGCGGTTTAGGGGATCGTGCTTGAGTTCCTGCACCTATTTTCTGAGAAAAAGCCCTGTCGCCAAGGCAACAAAGATATGGCTCAAGAAGAAGCAAATTAAGGTCATGGAGCGACTTAATCAGACTTCAGACCTTAAGCCTACAGAAAATTTATGGATGGAGCTGAAACTTTGAGTTGCCAAGAGACTTGTATTTAGAGAAGATCTGTAAAGAAGATGTATGCAAACCTGGTCACCAATTACAAAAAACCGTCTTACCTCTGTGCTTGCCAACAAGGGTTTCTCCACCAAGTACTAAGTCATGTTTTGCCTAGGGATCACATACTTATTTTACTCACTGAACTGCAACTTAATTTATAGTATTTGTTTTATGTGTTTTTTTCTGGATTATTTTTGGTTAATATTCTGTCTCTATCATTTGAAATACACTTATGATAAAAATGATAGAACCTTCATTTTAAGTGGGCAAACTTGCAAAATCTTCATGGGATCAAATAATTATTTTCCCTACTTTATGTGTATGAATTGGATCAGCCTAAAGTGGACTTCTTAGTAACTTTACAACGTTGCATGAAAAAATTCCTGACGTGTCACCCTATGCAGCTTCAGTTTCATTTTTTTAAATGTCACTTTTTATGAAAAAAGCCACCCTGGAGATGCAGTCCAGTGACTTGGCAAGGCCAGAAAAATGTCATCAGTCTGCCGCAGGCAGGAGGAAATATTTCCTCAGTCTCCTCTCCCCAGTGATAAATCAGACTGTACATTATAACTTTTTTTTATTTTACTGAGGGGAATATGTCAAAACTGGAGCAGACAGAATCTGGAGCAGCTGTACATGGCAGCCAATAAACTCCTATCTTCAGTGTGTTCAGCTAAAGGGAAATTAAACCTCTGCAAAATATTTTTTTAATTGGGCCCAGAAGCTTTTAACCATAATGTGTTGATATGTACGGCATATTAGCACATTATGGCAGACTTACCTGGCAAGGGATCTCCTTCAGTGCTGTGCAGCCAGTACTTCCATTGGTCACGGGCGCTGCCATCTTTTCCAGGTCTTCTTTTTGGTTCCAACTCTTTGGCTGCTTGGTTTTCTGGGTTACAATGACGTCACTCCTGCGCATGCTCATAACAGTCACATCATCACAGAGCAGAGCCGTGAATCTAAGCTGAGCTTCTTTAACCACTTTGCCGCTGCATACTAGAGCTCTACTGCGGCAAAGTGGCTCGATAACGTCTGGCGACGTAGACCTACGTCACCAGACATTCCCCTCTGTATTCAGTCACAGCGGGAGTCAGACCAGGGGAGGGGTGGCGGCGATCGCCGCTGCTCTTCCCCGATCATCGGGGAATCGAGTGTGGAGATCCGCCTGCTTGTGTAAACACAACCGGGCGGATCTCCTAAGTGACAGGCAGGGTCAGATTGCAGGGTTCAGCATAGCTGAACCTGCGATCTGTCCTTGTGTCACATAGTCCCCTCCCCCCACACACGTTAGTAAGCACCAGGCATACATTAACCCCTTGATCACCAATAAAAATTAACCCCTTCCCTGCCAGTGTCATTTTTACAGTAACAGTGCATATTTATAGCACTGATTACTGTAGTAATGTCACTGGTACCCCCAAAAGTGTCAAAAATGTCAGTCAAGGGTCCGATCTGTCCGCCGCAATGTCGCAGTCCCGCAAAAAAAATCACAGATCGCCGCCATTACTCGTTAAAAAAAAAACACCAAAAATGACAGAAATCTTTCCCTTAGTTAGTAAACGCAATAACTTTTGCGCAAACCAATCAAACTACGCTTATTGCGATTTTTTTTTACCAAACATAGGTAGCAGAAAACAAATTGGCCAAAAATTTTAAAAAAATTTGATTTTTACATTTTTTTGGGGGGAATTGCATATAAAAAAATGTGAAAAATATTGTTATTTTTTCAAAATGTACGCTATTTTTTTGTTTATAGCGCAAAAAGTAAAAATCACACAGATGATCAAATACCACCAAAAGAAAGCTCTGTTTGTGGGAAAAAAAGGACATAAAATTCGTTTGGGTACGGCATCGTGCGACCGCGCAATTGTCAGTTAAAGTTGCACAGTGCCGAATCGCAAAGTGGCCCAGACGTAAGACAGCAAAATCCTCCGGTGGTAAAGTGGTTAAAGGGGACCTGTCCTGAGAGAAATATGTGAGCTGCCATTATTGGCAGCTCCTTCTGACAATGCAACGTTTCCCATTGTCGTACTGACCCTCCACCTTTCACTGACCTGAAACTAGTCTCCAGATCAAGAGCTCTGACTTCACTCTGATTTTACTTGCTGCATACTTGCCCTTGGTCAGAAACGAATGAATCATGAAAAAGCCAGGTATCTAGCATTCTCAGAAGGAGGTTAGCAGTGGCGGTCATGTTTCTTTTATAACAAGTGTCCTTTACAGTATATGTGAAACCAAAACTATTTTGGTTTGGGAAGGGTTAGAATCTCTGTTGGTTCCCACTACGAAGATAACTCTTTCTGGTTGTCCATTGTCCATTGTCTGGTTGTCCATTGTCTTTCATGGTCACCATTGTCATCAGAAAAATGATAGAAAATGTAAAATGTTAGTATTATCGTTGAAAACAGAAGAGATGAAAAATTGACCATTGGCGACATCTGTTCTGCATTTTTTCTGCATCAATGATTATTTTCCGAAGCATAAGATTAAGTGTCGGTTCACACTATGGCGATCCGACTTCGGGGGCGACCTGTGAAGTCGCGTGCACCGCGACTTCAGCGCGACTTGCACGGACTTCACATAATGGAAGTCAATGCAAGTCGCTCCGATGTCGCCCCCAAGTAGTACAGGAACTATTTTATAAGTCGGAGCGACTTGAGTCGCTCCTATTAGAATGGTTCCCATAGCACTGCATGGACCGCGACTTGTCAGGCTGACCAAGTCGCGGTAGTGTGAACCAGGACTGAATGATAAAGCACACAAACACAGATGTTAATTTTTAAAACAATGCAATCATAAATAGAAGACCATCCAGTGCTCAATCCAAGGAATTCCCCAGAAAGGACAATGGCGGGCAATGGTTTCAAGGACTAGCCCTCCTCAGACTGGGTGATCTTCAGGATACTGTTAAAACATACACAAGAGGGTGCAAACGCCTAATGCATTACCACCAAAACCATTTATAAGAAACACACAACAGTGTTATACCCGCACAATTGGAATAAAATCAAGCTTATCAAGTAAACAGCTCTAGCAGGTGGGACGGGTATCTCATTTCATGCCACACGGTGGAAAACCTCCGCATTTCGGGGGATAGCTCTGAGAAAGGGGATCTGTCCTCCGAACATGTAAAAGCTTTTCCACCGTGTGACAACAGATTAGATACTCGTCTAGGGCTACCACCTCATCCCTTTAAAACCAAACACATATTTATTACACAGGTTGAAAAAAGAAAAAAAGATAAAAGCTTAAATCAGCTAACAGGTGAAAGATGTAGTGAAGTCCCTCTTATACCACAAAAGTAAAAAGTTGAAAGGCCAAACCATATCCAAGTTCTATAAATGTGTCCTTAAAGTGGAACTCCAGCTTGGGTTTTGTTTTATCTTGCATAAAATACAGTAAGGAAAGGTTAGAACAGCTGATGGGTTCCCATTGCTTTTTGTGACTTGGTGATGGAGATTCCCTCTTATTCTTGTCCAAATGACTCCAAAAGTTGACAGTTGTCACTAGGACAGGAAGTTAGGGTACATCTTCAAATACTTCCCCATGGGAACAATAAGAGAAAACAGTTTGGGTCAAAGTTCTACTTTAGTGATTTTTCCCATTTTCAAATTTGCTGTCACTTTACACATTCAGTTGGATGCATCTTGAAGACCACTGAGTGGACCTGGAAAGGAGAAGGTAAAGGTGACACAAGTTTTACAGTATGATGCGCCCCTTTCTAGGAAGTCAGCACCTTTCAAGGGAAAGATTAATGGCAATGATATGGGTTTTTGCTGCCCTCCAGTGGCCTACTTGTAATAAATCCTGCAAATTACAACCAAGTTGTTCTTGAAAGCTGAATATGGTCTCATTAAACCCCTTAATGCAACGCCAGTTTTACAGAAAAACAGTTAATTGCTGTCTATTTTCATCTGGTGATAAATACTGCCACAGCCCTGTCATATATTGCCCCTCTGTTCTCAATATATATATATAGCACAGGGAACACGTGGTCTATGTCTACTAAATTCTGCTAATTTGTATAATGGCAGATATTTGTGCAGCAAAGTACAAAGAAAACATACACAGGACTTAGTGCTATCAATATCTTCCATGATCTTTAACAGCTTAGTGTGACTTTCTGAAGTCTCAACTTCCCTTATTAAATCAGGCTTGATCTCTGCTTGAACCTTGAGTGCTGAATGAACCATCTATGATGGTAGAGACTGCAGATATTGATTTATTCTGATCTTCAGCCAAGGTTGGCGTGCACATCACGACTGGAACTTGACGGGTTGGTTAACACAACATTGATATTTCACTGTTTGGTGGATGCAGTGGTGTATTTAGGTTTTGTGCTGCCCTAGGCCTGACTAAACTTGTGCACCCCCTAATTCAAATAACATACCGGCAGGTAGCAATGTGATCGCCTTATGGGGGTGCCAGACTGATTTGCCTCCTGGATCCTGCTCCCTGGCCCAATTCGCCCCTTAAGACTGGCACTATACTAAAAGTGTAGCGCAAGCTGGTGGGGACCTTTTTGTGCAGGAGTCGGAAAGAGGCAGATTTTTTTTCAGTGCAGGGTGCAGCTTTTTTGCTGCCCTCCTGCAAAGTGCCGCCCTAGGCCAAGATACAGCACTGGGTGGATGCTGAAGTGTTAAATCACCTGACAGCTTCTTCTTTCTTTCGGGGACTCTATTGGTAGGTTCTCTGTGCTGAGTTCATGGTACTGAATACCTACCGTTCTGACCATTATTTGGAGTTCCCACCACTCCTGCTGCATTATTTGTTTTTTATTTTATATATGGCAAATGTATTGGGATTAGATGGAACACACATACAGTAGATGGTGCAAGAACACCTAAAAAGGTGGACAGGACAGAATCAGGATTGATGGCAGAAATATCTTGGTGTTTGAGCATCCATTAAACATAAGGATGGTTTAATGGATGCTCAAAGGAGGCCCGTTGCTTTGGCATTGCCTGCTTAGATGACCTCGCTAAGATCTCTCATGCGCTTCTAACGTCCCGGAACAGCAGCTCCATCCAGCCCGACAGACTCCGCTCTAAGCCAACCGCGGCCGCCGCTAGACAATTCCTTTGCACTGCCTGCTCGTAATAATATTGCATGTCCTGTATTCAGAACCTCAACTCTTTCGAGCCGACAGGGATTAGTATGCAACTTTTCCTGGATAAATCAAGACCCAGCAGAGTGCTCTTCAGTATGATCTTTCTTAGGATCTCAAGGCATTTTTCATCACTGTGAGAGCAGTGATCAATGTGATCTGGTAAGAGGCCAATGGTCTCTGTGGTGGAGGTGCAGGCTGTTTTCTGTCTTTATCCACTGTTGTTCCTTCTTCACACATCGAGGTGTCTATGATTGTGGACTCATCACATACTGTGGACTTATGATTTTATTAGCGCTGCATTTATATTATTTTATTAAACATAAGGAGCCAGAGGCTGACTCCAGCCATCAGGCTCCATCTATAATTGAAATCTCACTTTTGAGTGGACTAGCCCTCTAAACCACAGCCTTATTACTAGGGCCGGCCATAGATGGTGTCATCATTTTCTTTGATGCAACCACAGCCAGTGTTGATGAGGGAATCCCTCCCACAGAGCTATTGCGTTCTCCCAGCAGGGGAGAACACAGTGATTGTTGATAGCAGCTGGTTGTATCCAAGTTGATCAATGGATCAATTTGGGTACATTCAGCCTCCCCACAGATGTATAGAATCTCGGCAGGCCGGGAATCAGTATCAGGCAACTGAACATGTTTGAAAAGGCCTGAATAAATAGGATGTACAAAAACCTATAATATGGAAATTACCTAAATTAAACCAAATCTTAACTTGTATAAACACTAGGAAATGTAACAACCTTAACTAACCCAAAGAAACGTCCTCAAGTGCACTCCATGCATACAGATCTAATAGTGGGTGTATGTGTTCCTAACAAGGGGTTCCCCTGGTGGTAACTCCCGCCTGATTGGCAGCATTAGCCGGCTATCATTGGGGCCCCTTTCTAAGGTGGTATACATGATGCTGTCCCTTTAAGACTGCACATATTGGATGGCTCATGGGCTGTAGGGAGCAGTCTATTTTGGCATAAACTGTGGGCAGTAAGGCCTCCCCCTCTGCCATTTCTTTTTACCTATGAAAAGTTAAAGGGTAATTCCACATCTGTGGGCAAAAAAAATTGGAAAAAACCCCCAAAAATAATACAGTATATACAACTGCGACACAAGTCATATTGTAATATAACGTAAGGATAAATTAGCTTTCCTTTTCTATCTGCAATGCTTTCATTTTCTGTAAAATGCAATTCATTATGGCAACATGGAGATGCTCTGTACACAGATGGGAAGGAACGCCCCCCCAGAAATGTAATTTAATGCTTGTTTGATTGGCTCACTGATTTTTTCCAGAAGTCTGCACCAAGATACAAATCAGATTTTGGGCATCCCTGCATCCTCTGCAGCAGAAGTTTTAGCTTTGGTGAGATACTCACAAAGGATTAATCATATCTAAAGGAATACAGACCCTGTCATTTTCTTCATTAGAACCCTGCACGTGCAGCAGCTGATTGATAATTATAAAGTCACTCCCATTCACATTCACTTTGCACATGGACACAGACAAACAGCTATTTCTTCAGAATAACAAGAGGTATCTACAACAAAGTTTGTTAAAATCCTTGTAATGTACATTGATCACCCAGAGGGGAATGTTTTTTTTTTCTCAGAAAAAGTGCAGTTACTCTTTAAAATAAGACTATGAATAATGTAGCTGCTGATGGATGTGCTGTGCATTGTGCTAGCAAATTTCTGTTGGGGTGCTATAGCACACCAAAGCACCCCTCTTGCTATAGTACTCTGTGCCCTGTACTGAAGGAGGCTGCAGAGATGGCATGGAGGTAAAAGATATGGTCCGCCAGAGAGGTAAGTAAAATACCTCTTCTATTGACAGGTCACTAGTAAGCCTATATAAGGAAAAAAAAAAGTACCTGTTAATCTACCATAAATGTATTTAGCTTCTAAACCCTGTTGTAGGCTGACAACACAAAGCATTTGTATGGACTGAGTGGTGTCAACCCTGACCACTTTTTTTTTACCTATTCTGTCCCTGTCCCTCCCCCTATCCTACCTTTCACAATTAAGCAGGTGCTCTACATTGTTATTTATGCAGAAAGGGGTAGTTAGCTGCTGCCCAGAAGGGAGGGAATGGGTTAAAGTGGATGTAAACCCTTACATATACCCAGTGACGTGAACAGTCTCAGATGATACACAGAGATGAAACAAATTCTCTTACATAAGTTTTACTTGTATATCTGCTATCTTCAGCTTTCTACACTGTTTAGAAAGTGCACATTGTGTTACAAATATTGTTTGCTCATTCAGCTGTAGGAGGGGAGTCTAGGCATACACTGTGTGTGAGATGATTGGAGGAAAGACACACACCCTCTCCACATAGGCAGAGAAATAAAGAAGCTTGCAGAGCTGTGCTGTGAATAGACAAGCTCTCTGCTTATCTATCTCTAAGCACCCACCCCGACACAAATTTCAGGCTGCTTTTATCTCCTGTGTTGGAGAACTTGTCAAAAGTTATCAAGCTGATAACAGAGGAACAAAGCAACAGAAAGACATGGGACTCAGAGCTTTGGAAAGAGATAAGTGAACACTACAGATATACAGTATGTGCATAGGTCAGATTTCATGAATGGGGTTTACATCCACTTTACCTTATTACCCAGGTCTTTCTTGGTGACTTATGCTTGGCTCTGTCCCGTTCCTGTGCATATAAATTAGGAAGGAGCTTTGCCCAGACAAAGATTAGCCATATGGGAGAAGAGAGAGGCTGACTGCTGCAATGTAACTTGATCCTCAAGCACACCATTTGCTTGGATGGGCTGGAGATGCCTACTGTGAGGAGCCTACCAACATATCAAGCGCTGCTGAGACCTATAGTCCCACAACACACAGGCTGCTGCATGAGAAGAAAAGTCACAGGCAGCCTGCAAGATGTGGGAGAGTGTTTCTGTACCGATTCCAGCAAAGCTGCTACAAACCTGAACTAGGAGGACTAATTTATTTCCTTGAGATAACACAAGAAGTGTGCACTTACTGAACAGATATAACAATTTAAGTAATATATTTAAGAATCCAAAAGAGAGCAAATACCAGAAGATCTTTCTAAATCTGGGCGCAAGCAGGGTATAACACAAGGAGTGCCAGGAATCCCCCCACAAAATCCAAAACTGAAATAAATATACAGTATTGTGCAAAAAGTTTAGGCAGGTGGGAAGAAATACTTTAAAGTAAGAATGCGTTCAAATAAATATATTGTTTTTTTTTTTTTTTTATCAATTTGCAAAATGCAAAGTGAGCAAACAGAAGTAAAATCCAAATCATATCAATATTTGGTGTGACTACCCTTTGGCTTCAAACCAACATCAATTCTTACATTTGCACACTTTGTACACTTACACAAAGTCAGGGATTCTGTGGGATTCGAGTCAGGTTTATAATTAACCAATTATACCAAACAGGTGCTTATGATCATCAATTTCATATGTAGGTTGAAACACAGTCATTAACTGAAACAGAAACAGCTGTGTGGGAGGCTTAAAACTGGGTGAGGAACAGCCAAACTCTGCTACTAAGGTGAGGGTATAGAAGACAGTTTCATGTCACAGGTCATACGCCATGGCAAGACACAGCAACAAGACACAAGGTAGTTATACTGCATCAGCAAAGTATCTCCTAGGCAAAGATTTGAAAGCAGACTTGGGTTTTAAGATGTGCTGTTTAAGCACTTTTGAAGAAACATCATAGAGAACCGTAGACGCAGAGGTCGTCCACAGAAACGTAATGCAGCAGATGAAAGACATCATGCTTACTTCCTTTCCAGCAATGCCATCAGCACAGAACTGGTGGAAATCAGTGGGACTCAGACACACCCATCTATTGTCCGAAAACATCTGGCCAGAAGTGGTCTTCATGGGGGAAATGCGGCCAAAAAGCCATACCTCCAACGTGGAAACAAGGCTAAGTGACTCAACTAAGCACGAAAACAGGAAATTAAGTACAAAAAATGGTAGCGGGTGCTCTGGACTGATGAATCAAAATTTTAAATATTTAGCTGTAGCAGGAGGCAGATTGTTCTACGAAGGGCTGGAAAGTGGTACAATAATTTGTGTCTGCAGGCAACAGTGAAGCATGGTGGAGGTTCCTTGCAAGTTTTGGGCTGCATTTTTTCAAATGGAGTTGGAGATTTGGTCAGGATCAATGCCATACCATCAGGGAGGCGTGTGATTGGCCCCAAAAATTTATTCTGCAGCAGGGCAATGACCCCAAACATACAGCCAATGTCATTAGGAACTCTTCAGTGTAAAGAAGAACAAGTAGTTCTGGAAGTGATGGTTTGGCCCCCACAGAGCCCTGATCTCAACATGATGGAGTCTGTCTGGAATGGAATTACATGATAAGAGAGAAGGATTTAAGGCAGCCTACATCCAGAGAAGATCTGTTTTTAGTTTTGTAAGAAGTTTGGAACAACCTACCTGCCAAGTTCTTCAAAAACTGTGTGCAAGTGTACCTAGAAGAATTAATGCTGTTCAACGCAAAGGGTGGTCACACCAAATATTAATTTGATCTGGATTTTATTTCTGTTCTGTTTACTTTGCATTCTGTTAATTGGTAAAAATTAGAGTTGAGCGGACACCTGGATGTCCGTGTTCGGCGGGTTCGGCCGAACTTTAAAAAAAAGTCCGGGTCCGTGTCCCGAACTTTTGCCGAACTTTTCCCGGACACCGAACCCCATTGAAGTCAATGGGGACCCGAACTTTCAGGCACTAAAATGGCTCTAAAACACCAATGGAAAGGGCTAGAGTGCTGCAAATGGCAGCAAAACGTAGTTAAGAGCATGGCAAGTGCTCTGCAAACAAATGTGGATAGGGAAATAACTTAAAACAACAAAAAAAAAAAACAGAAAAATAAAACAATGTTCTTCATCTCTGAAGGACGAGGCCCATATGGAGTAGGAGGGAGGTTGAGGTGGTGGTGGATGTGGCGGTGTCATAGGCGTGCGCACAGGGTGTGCCGGATGTGCCTGGGCACACCCTAATCATCTAGGGCACATAGCATTATTGCTCTGTTTGCCAGTGAGGAGATGGGAAAGATCTCCCTCGGACCTGCTCTGCTCTATTTCACTTTGCCAGCAGGAAGAGTAATGTATCGGGGCCATGTGCATGTAGGCAAACACATGCATGTGTATTTAAACTTTGGGGTGCACACCCTAATGCAATAGGCTGCGCACACCTATGGGCGGTGTAGGTGGAAGCGGCGGTGGAGGAGGAGACGAGGTAGCCAACACTGCTTCTTTTCACAAATTTTAAATGAGGGTACACCCCAAAAGAGTGAGAAAGAGCAAAAATGGAACAATGGCTGGGTAAGGTCGGTATCCATCGCTATTCTGCACAAGGTACGGAAAAATCCCGTGGGATCCATGTCTGGTTCATTTTAATGAACGTGAGCTTGTCCACATTGTCTCTGGACAGGCGGCTGCGCTTGTCTGTGATAACGCCCCCAGCCATGCTAAATACCCGTTCAGATAATACACTGGCTGCAGGGCACGCCAGCACCTCCAAGGCGTAAAGGGCAAGCTCAGGCCATGTGCCCAACTTGGAGACCCAGAAGTTGAAGGGGGCAGACCCCTCATTCAGTACGTCTAGGCGTGTGCACACATATTGCTCCACCATGTTGGTGAAATGCTGCCTCCTGCTAAGACGTTCCATATGAGCTGCTGGTGCTGCTGTTTGTTGTGGCGTGCTGACAAAGCTTTTCCACATTTCAGCCATGCTAACCCTGCCTTCTGAGGTGCTGGCGGTGCCCTGGTTGCGTTGGCGACCTCTTCCTCCTCCTCCTCCTTCTCTGCCTTGTGCTTCCACTGTGGCCCCGCTGTCAGGTGGGAATGCCAGCAGCATGGCATCTACCAGCGTGCGCTTGTACTCGCGCATCTTGCGATCGCGCTCCAGTGAGTGAATTAAGGACGGTACGTTGTCCTTGTAACGGGGATCCAGCAGCGTGGCCACCCAGTAATCAGCACAAGTTAGAATGTGGGCAACTCGGCAGTCGTTGTGCAGACACTGCAGCATGTAATCGCTCATGTGTGCCAGGCTGCCCAGAGGCAACGAAAGGCTGTCCTCTGTGGGAGGTGTATCGTCCGTGTCCTCTGTATCCCCCCAGCCACGCACCAGTGATGGCCATGAGCTGGCCTGGGTGCCACCCTGCTGTGAACATGCTTCCATCTCCTCCTCCAGCTCCTCCTCCTCATCCTCCAGAACTGTGCCCCTGCTGGACAATTGTGTCCCTGCTTTTGTGTGTGTAGGAACCCACCCTCGGAGCCCCTTGCGAATGACTGCCCTGAAAGCCTTGGAAATGTTACCTCTTCATCCTCCTCCTCCTCATCCTGTGCCACATCCTCTTCCATCATCACTCGAATTGTTTTTTCAAGGAGGCATAGAAGTGGGATAGTTAAGCTCAGAATGGCACTGGCCATGCTGGTGGAGTACTCAAAACAGCGCAACAAGGCACACAGGTCTCGCATGGAGGCCCAGTTATTGGTGGTGAAGTGGTGCTGTTCCGCAGAGCGACTCACGCGTGCGTGCTGCAGCTGAAACTCCACTATGGCCTGCTGCTGCTCGCACAGTCTTTGCAGCATGTGCAAGGTGGAGTTCCACCTTGTGGGCACGTCACATATGAGGCGGTGAGCGGGAAGGCCGAAGTTACGCTGCAGCGCTGACAGGCGAGCAGCAGCAGGGTGAGAACGCCGAAAGTGCGCATAGACGGCCCGCACTTTCTGCAGCAGCTTTGACATATCGGGGTAGTTTTTAAGGAACCTCTGCACCACCAAATTCAGCACATGCGCCAGGCAAGGGATGTGCGTCAAACCGGCTAGGCCCAGAGCTGCTATGAGATTTCGCCCGTTATCGCACACCACCAGGCCGGGCTTGAGGCTCGCTGGCAGCAACCACTCATTTGTCTGCTGTTCCATGCTCCTCCACAACTCCTGCGCGGTGTGTGGTTTGTCCCCCAAACAGGCAAGTTTTAAAACTGCCTGCTGTCGTTTACCCCTGGCCGTGCTGAAGTTGGTGGTAAAGGTGTTACGCTGTCTGGATGAGGAGGCGGTAGAGGATGAGGAAGCGGAGTAGGAGGAGTTAGGAACAGGAGGCAAACTGAAGCGCCCTGCAATCCTCGGTGGTGGAAGGACATGCGCCAAATCGCTATCCGCCTCAGGCCCATCCGCCACTGCATTTACCCAGTGTGCCGTTAGGGAGATATAACGCCCCTGACCGTGCTTACTGGTCCACGTATCGGTAGTTAGGTGGACCTTGCCAGAGATGGCGTTGCGCAGTGCACACCTGATTTTTTCCCCCACTTGTTTGTGCAGGGAAGGAATGGCTTGCCTGGAAAAGTAGTGGCGGCTGGGCACGACGTACTGTGGGACAGCCACCGACATAAGGTTTTTAAAACTGTGCGTCTCCACTAGACGGAATGACAGCATTTCAAAGGCCAAGAATTTTGAAATGCTGACATTCAGGGCCAGGGATCGCGGGTGGGTAGGGGGGTACTTCCTCTTGTTCTCAAGTGTTTGGGAGATGGAAAGCTGAATGCTTCCACGGGACATTGTGGAGATGGTTGGTGACCCAGGTGGTGGTGTTGCAGACAGATCCTCTGTGGCAGGTGCCGGTATCACTACAGATGTGGCTGGAGCGGCCGAGACTGCAGCAGAAGAGGAAGCAGGATGAGCCAGAAACGTTTCTTGGTTTTGAAGGTGTCTACTCCACTGCAGCTCGTGCTTTGCACTTAGATGCCTGATCATGCAGGTTGTGCTCAGGTTGAGAAGGTTTATGCCTCGCTTCAGGCTCTGATTGCACAGGGTGCAAACCACTCGTGTCCTGTCATCAGCACATTTTCTAAAGAACTTCCACGCTAGAGAACTCCTTTGAGCTGACTTTGGTGTGCTCGTTCCCTTGCTGCGTTGGGCAGTAGCGGGCGTAGTGTCTAGGGCACGGCCGCTCCGCTTCTGCACCCTGCTCCCTCTTCTGCTGTGCTGGTGGCTCTGTGCGACCACCGCCTCTTCCTCCAAACCACTCAGGTCACCTGCATGACGTTCATTCCATGTGGGGTCGAGGACCTCATCGTCCTCCACATCATCTTCCACCCAGTCTTCACCCCTGCCCTCCTTGTCGGTCTCCACAATGCTGAACGCCGCAGCAGTTGGCACCTGCGTTTCGTCATCATCGGAGACGTGCTGCGATGGTCCTTGCATGTACTCATCTTGAGAAATAAGTGGTTGGGCATCGCTGCACTCAATCTCTTCAACTTCTTGGGCAGGGCTAGGTGGATGGCCCTGGGAAACCCTGCTGACAGAGTCCTCAAAAAGAACAAGAGACTGCTGTATGGATTGGGGCTCAGACTGCTTGCCTGATTTCCAAGGGGGTGAGGTGAAAGACGGTTGGACATTGACTGCAGGTGCCAACTCTGACCTTTCTGCAGTAGACTGGGTGGGAGACAATGTGAAGGAACTGGAGGCACTGTCAACAACCCAATCTACTATCGCCTGTACTTCTTCAGGCCTCATCACGTCTAGAGGCGCATTATGCCCTACCAAATACTGCTGCAGCTTCTGTCGCCTACTCACACTTGTGGAAGGTGTTTCACTTGTGCGTGTAGCTGGCACAGATCGACCACGTCCTCTCCTTGCAACAGGAGCTCTACCAGCAGCACCACGACCCAGGCAACAGCCCCTATTTGACGGTCTCCTCATATTTCTGTAATTTATGATCTTGCCCTAGAAAGGTGTTTATTGAATAGCGGAACAAAAAAACAACAGTATCGCACGGGTGTATCTGACAGTCAAATATGCAAACTATGCCGCAATTTAATGTTTTTTACCCCAAAAGGGTGTATATTGAATAGCGGAATAGGAAAAAGGATAAAAAAACGGTGTATCTCACACGTACAAACACAGACTAGGCCCCGATTAAAATTTTTTGTACCCTAAAGGGAGGATGAGGAAGAGGAGTAGAAGGAGTTGGGAACAGGAGGCAAACTGAAGCATCCTGCAATCCTTGGGGGTGGAAGGAGATGCGCCAAACAAATTTAAAAGGTGTATCTAACACGTACCGATACAGACTATGCCGTAATTTAATTTTCTTACACTCCAAAAGGGTGTATATTGAATAGCGGAATAGGAAAAATTTTATAATACGGTGTATCTCACACGTACAAACACAGACTAGACCCCGATTACAATTTTTTGTACCCTAAAGGCAGGATGAGGAAGAGGAGTAGGAGGAGTTGGGAACAGGAGGCAAACTGAAGCACCCTGCAATCCTCGGCGGTAGAAGGAGATGCGCCAAACAAATTTAAAAAGGTGTATCTCACATGTACCGATACAGACTATCCCGCAATTAAATTTTTTACACTCAAACAGGGTGTATATTGAATAGCGGAATAGGACAAATTTTACAAAACGGTGTATCTCACACGTACAAACACAGACTAGGCCCCGATTACAATTTTTTGTACCCTAAAGGCAGGATGAGGAAGAGGAGTAGGAGGAGTTGGGAACAGGAGGCAAACTGAAGCGCCCTGCAATCCTCGGCGGTAGAAGGAGATGCGCCAAACAAATTTAAAAAGGTGTATCTCACATGTACCGATACAGACTATCCCGCAATTAAATTTTTTACACTCAAACAGGGTGTATATTGAATAGCGGAATAGGACAAATTTTACAAAACGGTGTATCTCACACGTACAAACACCAACTAGGCCCCGATTAAAATTTTTTGTACCCTAAAGGCAGGATGAGGAAGAGGAGTAGGAGGAGTTGGGAACAGGAGGCAAACTGAAGCGCCCTGCAATCCTCGGCGGTAGAAGGAGATGCGCCAAACAAATTTAAAAAGGTGTATCTCACATGTACCGATACAGACTATCCCGCAATTTAATTTTTTACACTCAAACAGGGTGTATATTGAATAGCGGAATAGGACAAATTTTACAAAACGGTGTATCTCACACGTACAAACACAGACTAGGCCCAGATTACAATTTTTTGTACCCTAAAGGCAGGATGAGGAAGAGGAGTAGGAGGAGTTGGGAACAGGAGGCAAACTGAAGCGCCCTGCAATCCTCGGCGGTAGAAGGAGATGCGCCAAAGAAATTTAAAAAGGTGTATCTCACATGTACCGATACAGACTATCCCGCAATTTAATTTTTTACACTCAAACAGGGTGTATATTGAATAGCGGAATAGGACAAATTTTACAAAACGGTGTATCTCACACGTACAAACACAGACTAGGCCCCGATTACAATTTTTTGTACCCTAAAGGCAGGATGAGGAAGAGGAGTAGGAGGAGTTGGGAACAGGAGGCAAACTGAAGCGCCCTGCAATCCTCGGCGGTAGAAGGAGATGCGCCAAACAAATTTAAAAAGGTGTATCTCACATGTACCGATACAGACTATCCCGCAATTAAATTTTTTACACTCAAACAGGGTGTATATTGAATAGCGGAATAGGACAAATTTTACAAAACGGTGTATCTCACACGTACAAACACCAACTAGGCCCCGATTAAAATTTTTTGTACCCTAAAGGCAGGATGAGGAAGAGGAGTAGGAGGAGTTGGGAACAGGAGGCAAACTGAAGCGCCCTGCAATCCTCGGCGGTAGAAGGAGATGCGCCAAACAAATTTAAAAAGGTGTATCTCACATGTACCGATACAGACTATCCCGCAATTACATTTTTTACACTCAAACAGGGTGTATATTGAATAGCGGAATAGGACAAATTTTACAAAACGGTGTATCTCACACGTACAAACACCAACTAGGCCCGATTACAATTTTTTGTACCCTAAAGGCAGGATGAGGAAGAGGAGTAGGAGGAGTTGGGAACAGGAGCCAAACTGAAGCGCCCTGCAATCCTCGGTGGTAGAAGGAGATGCGCCAAACCAATTTAAAAAGGTGTATCTCACATGTACCGGTACAGACTATCCCGCAATTTAATTTTTTACACTCAAACAGGGTGTATATTGAATAGCGGAATAGGACAAATTTTACAAAACGGTGTATCTCACACGTACAAACACAATCTAGGCCCCGATTACAATTTTTTGTACCCTAAAGGCAGGATGAGGAGTAGGAGGAGTTCAGAACAGGCAGGAGGCAGACTGAAGCACCCTCAAATCCTCGGCAGTATGAGATGCGCCCCAAAAATTGGAAAGGTGTATCTCACACGTACCAACACAGACTATCCCGCAATTTAATTGTTTATACCCAAAGGTTTTGATTAAATAGCGGAATAGAAAATATGATCAAAAAAAGTGTATGTATCTCACACGTACAGAAGCACACTAGGCCCCAATTACTATTGTTTGTACCCCTAAAGGCAGGATGAGGAGTAGGAGGAGTTTGGAACAGGCAGCACCCTCAAATCTTCAGAAGTATGAGATGAACCCCAAAAACTTGGAAAGGTGGATCTCACACGTACCAACAAAGACTATCCCGCAATTTAATTGATCCCCAAAGGTTTTTATTGAATAGCGGAATAGGAAATATGATCAAAAAAAGTGTATGTATCTCACACGTACAAAACCACACTAGGCCCCAATTACTATTGTTTGTACCCCTAAAAGGCTGAATGAGGAGTAGGAGGAGTATGGAACAGGCAGCACCCTCAAATCTTCAGAAGTATGAGATGAACCCCAAAAACTTGGAAAGGTGGATCTCACACGTACCAACACAAACTATCCCGCAATTTAATTGATCCCCAAAGGTTTTTATTGAATAGCGGAATAGGAAATATGATCAAAAAAAGTGTATGTATCTCACACGTACAAAACCACACTAGGCCCCAATTACTATTGTTTGTACCCCTAAAAGGCTGAATGAGGAGTAGGAGGAGTATGGAACAGGCAGCACCCTCAAATCTTCAGAAGTATGAGATGAACCCCAAAAACTTGGAAAGGTGGATCTCACACGTACCAACACAGACTATCCCGCAATTTAATTGATCCCCAAAGGTTTTTATTGAATAGCGGAATAGGAAATATGATCAAAAAAAGTGTATGTATCTCACACGTACAAAACCACACTAGGCCCCAATTACTATTGTTTATACCCCTAAAAGGCTGAATGAGGAGTAGGAGGAGTATGGAACAGGCAGCACCCTCAAATCTTCAGAAGTATGAGATGAACCCCAAAAACTTGGAAAGGTGGATCTCACACGTACCAACACAAACTATCCCGCAATTTAATTGATCCCCAAAGATTTTTATTGAATAGCGGAATAGGAAATATGATCAAAAAAAGTGTATGTATCTCACACGTACAAAACCACACTAGGCCCCAAATACTATTGTTTGTACCCCTAAAAGGCTGAATGAGGAGTAGGAGGAGTATGGAACAGGCAGCACCCTCAAATCTTCAGAAGTATGAGATGAACCCCAAAAACTTGGAAAGGTGGATCTCACACGTACCAACACAAACTATCCCGCAATTTAATTGATCCCCAAAGGTTTTTATTGAATAGCGGAATAGGAAATATGATCAAAAAAAGTGTATGTATCTCACACGTACAAAACCACACTAGGCCCCAATTACTATTGTTTGTACCCCTAAAAGGCTGAATGAGGAATAGGAGGAGTATGGAACAGGCAGCACCCTCAAATCTTCAGAAGTATGAGATGAACCCCAAAAACTTGGAAAGGTGGATCTCACACGTACCAACACAAACTATCCCACAATTTAATTGATCCCCAAAGGTTTTTATTGAATAGCGGAATAGGAAATATGATCAAAAAAAGTGTATGTATCTCACACGTACAAAACCACACTAGGCCCCAATTACTATTGTTTGTACCCCTAAAAGGCTTAATGAGGAGTAGGAGGAGTATGGAACAGGCAGCACCCTCAAATCTTCAGAAGTATGAGATGAACCCCAAAAACTTGGAAAGGTGGATCTCACACGTACCAACACAGACTATCCCGCAATTTAATTGATCCTCAAAGGTTTTTATTGAATAGCGGAATAGGAAATATGATCAAAAAAAGTGTATGTATCTCACACGTACAAAACCACACTAGGCCCCAATTACTATTGTTTGTACCCCTAAAAGGCTGAATGAGGAGTAGGAGGAGTATGGAACAGGCAGCACCCTCAAATCTTCAGAAGTATGAGATGAACCCCAAAAACCCCAAATATCATTCAGCTCTGCTGCAGGCCACAATTTAATTTTTTTTCAACCCAAGGCTGTATATTGAATAGTGGAATAGAAAAAAAGTGTATGATTTCTGAAACCACTCAATATTAGCACATGTGAACTGAACACAGCAGTGTATGATCAGTCACTCAGCACAGCACAGCTGAAGGAAAAATGCTGCACACAGTGCCTGATAGAAAAATACTTTTCTCCCTCCTCCTCAGTGGGCAAAAAAGATTGTGTTCGCTGCACCCCAAAAAGATTGTGTTCACTACACCCCAAAAAGATTGTGTTCACTGCACCCCAAAAAGATTGTGTTCACTGTACCCCAAAAAGATTGTGTTCACTGCACCCCAAAAAGATTGCGTTCACTGCAGCCCACACACAGCAAAATGGATGTGGACCACTGACACCTGCCTATCTCCTATCCCACACCACACAGCAGTATCGATTGTAGTTTGTAGAACACACTGTCTGACCCTAAAAATCAGCAGACTCTGTCCCTAAAAGGATTGATAAGATCGTAGATTGGGTGACTGCAAAACCCCCCCCCCCCCCCCACACAGCAATATCGATTGTAGTTTGTAGAACGCACTGTCTGACCCTAAAAATCAGCAGACTCTGTCCCTAAAAGGATTGATAAGATCGTAGATCGGTCACTGCAAACCCCACCCCACACAGCAATATCGATTGTAGTTTGTAGAACACACTGACCCTAAAAATCAGCAGACTCTCTCCCTAAAATGCCTACAACTCGCCCTGCCTAACACACTCCGACCTGTCCCTCAATTCTATCCGGACACAAATGTTTTTTTTTTCCTGTCTGTCCCTAATCAGCAGCCAGCACCCCAAAAAGATTGTGTTCACTGTACCCCAAAAAGATTGTGTTCACTGCACCCCAAAAAGATTGTGTTCACTGCAGCCCAAAAAGATTGTGTTCACTGCAGCCCACACACAGCAAAATGGATGTGGACCACTGACACCTGCCTATCTCCTATCCCACACCACACAGCAATATCGATTGTAGTTTGTAGAACACACTGTCTGACCCTAAAAATCAGCAGACTCTGTCCCTAAAAGGATTGCTAAGATCGTAGATCGGTCACTGCAAACCCCACCCCACACAGCAATATCGATTGTAGTTTGTAGAACGCACTGTCTGACCCTAAAAATCAGCAGACTCTGTCCCTAAAAGGATTGCTAAGATCGTAGATCGGTCACTGCACACCCCACCCCACACAGCAATATCGATTGTAGTTTGTAGAACACACTGACCCTAAAAATCAGCAGACTCTCTCCCTAAAATGCCTACAACTCGCCCTGCCTAACACACTCCGACCTGTCCCTCAATTCTATCCGGACACAAATGTTTTTTTTTTTCCTGTCTGTCCCTAATCAGCAGCCAGCACGTTGATGTGTGCTCTCTCCCTGAACTAAACAGCAGAATGACGCCGCAGCGGCGCTGCCTCGAACTTATAAAGACTTGGTCACATGCTTCAGACGGCCAATCACAGCTACTGATACATTTGTAGGCATGGCTGGGATGGCTTAGGCACACCAGTTAAACGCTTGTTGATTGGCTGTTGAAAGCCCGCCATGAAAAGCGCGCCAAAGCATGCAAAACCCAGAAATAAAACGACCGAACACGGATTTTTACCCGAATATACAGTAAGTTTTCGGGTCCGTGTTCGGGTAACAAAAATCCAATTATTCGGTACGAACACGAATAATACAGTCCGTGTTCGCTCAACCCTAGTAAAAATAAATTATTAACATATGTGATGTAAGTTGTTTGGTGTACATATACCAAAGTGGCTATGCAATATTCACTCTTAGTAATTTAAATATCAGAATTTATATATATTTTGACATTAGAGACGAAACGTTATACACCTGAAGAAGATTTAATTAACTGAAACACGTTGGGTTCCACATGTGAGCATCTGTTAAAATGTGATTGTACATGGTGAGTTAGTTGGTTAGTCTAAATTGGGGGTCCCCAAACCTTCTAAACAAATGGCCAGTTTACTGTCCTTCAGACTTGAGGGGTGCTAAGACTGTGGCCAGTGGGAGTAGAAAATTTCCAGGCATCAGTGGGAGCAAACAATGCCCCACCTTTGGTGTCATTGCAAAAAATAGTGCCCTATCGTCGGTGTCAAAGGAAGGAAGTGTGCCCCATTGTTGGTGTCGTTGCTCCCATTGACACTAACATTGGGGAATAATTTCTTCCTTTGACACCAACAATGTGGCCCTATCATTTCTTCCATAAATGTAGGGCAGCGGGAGGAATAGTACCCCATTGGTGGTGTCAGTGACAGAAATTTTGTCCTATTACTGGTGTCAGTGGATGAAATAGTGCCCCAAGGGCCAGATAAGGGGGCCACAGTTTGGAGGCAACTGGTCTAAATGATCTAGCAGTATCAACCATAAAATTTTTCATTAATGTTTTTAAGAAGCTTTATAATGAAATTTACTCTAATTTGTTTGCATTTGTGGAGCCTTAACCACTTGCTGACTGCCGAACGACGATTTACGTCGGCAGTCAGCCCCTCACAGGCAAAGCGACGTAGGTCTACGTCGCTAGCCTGTAAGGCTCTAGGGAGCGAGCACCCCCCTCCCCCCACGCGTGTGAGCGGCAGACCCGATGTCCGCCGCTCACTCGCGATCGTCGGTTACGTCGCTAGTGTAAACAAAGCCGTCTGTCATTCTTCCCTGTGTAACAGCAGAGATCATACGGTCCTGCTATGTAGGACCGTAGATCTCTGCTGTTACATGAAAAGCCACATCCCACAACAGTAAGAAGCACGCCCCTAGAGACACACTTAACCCCTCCTTCTCAAATAAAGTTAACCCCTTCCCTGCAAGTGTCATTATTACAGTAACAGTGCATATGTATAGCACTGATTACTGTAGTAATGTCACTGGTACCCCCAAAAGTGTCAAAAATGTCAGTCAAGGGTCCGATCTGTCCGCCGCATTGTTGCAGTCCCGCAAAAAAAATCGCAGATCGCCGTCATTATTAGTTAAAAAAAAAACAATAAAAATGACATAAAATCTTTTCCCTTAGTTAGTAAACGCAATAACTTTTGCGCAAACCAATTAAAATACGCTTTTTGCGATTTTTTTTACCAAACATAAGTAGCGTAAAACAAATTGGCCTAAAATGTTAAAAAATTTTGATTTTTACATTTTTTTGGGGGAATTTCATATAAAAAAATGTGAAAAATATTGTTATTTTTGCAAAATTGTCGCTCTTATTTTGTTTATAGCGCATGATCAAAAAATCGCACAGGTGATCAAATACCACCAAAAGAAAGCCCTCTTTGTGGGAAAAAAAGGACGTCAAATTCCTTTGGGTACAGCGTCGCACGACCGCCCAATTGTCCGTTAAAGTCACGCAGTGCCGAATCGCAAAATAGGCCCTGGTCAGGAAGGGGGTAAAATCTTCCGGGGCTTAAGTGGTTAAAAACCCCCCTATGCACTGCATATGTTTTGTTTCAAATAATTAGGGATGTGGCACCTTGGGAGTTTGTAAGTTGTCCATATACAGTAATGGGTGGGGAAGAACAGGGGAGGTTTACTAAAACTGGAGCATGCAACATCTGGTGCAGCTCTGTACAGAAACCAATTTGCTTTCAGGTTTTATTGTCAAAGCGTAATTGAAAAAGCTGAAGTTAGAAGCTGATTGGCTGCCTTGCTCAGCTGCACCAGATTCTGAGTGCACTAGATTGTATTAAACTTCCCTCAATGGGTATACCCACATAAAGAACATTCAGCACCACACCTGTTAACCAGTACACAACAAAAACCACAAAAAGAGGAAAAACAGAAAAACTAAAGTATTCAGGTGAAATGGCAGGAGACCATATACAGTAAAGTTAATGAAATTAAAACTTAGTGAAGATGGAAACCCCCTTTAAGTCTCTTTCCTCTCCTGCCTTACCCAGTATCTTATTTATGATCATTAGAAAAGCCATCTATTTGTTTTGTTTTTTAATTCAGCTTGCTTCCCTGCTTCTTCCCCCTCTCTAGGCCTGATGGGGTGAATCTGCAGCCCCCCATCTTGTCGCGTCCGGTTTGATGACGGAGCCCATCGAGCGTGGGGCGGAAAAGCCAAAAGGGAGCCTGTCACTCACCCCAGCTTGTCCATATGTTTGCCGGCATGAGTCCTGATCACATGCTGCCAGAACCAGTGGCTCATGCCAAAAGATATTAAATTCTCAGCGGGGTGCGCTTAGTGCTAGGATGATTGATTAAACACTGAATCAGGGGCTGATCCTGCTCAGAGAGGGAGAAGAGAAAAGGAAGGGGGTGGGAGGGTGAAAGTTGTCTGATGGACCCTCCAAAAAGATAAGTTTATAGTCAGAATGAGACATAGATCACCGCAATTCAAAATATCTCCAACTTAGCAGAGGCACAGAGCCTGCCGTGAAATGTGGAACTACATGGAGGGATTTGACAAATGAACATCAGCGAAACATATTTCAAAGAGCCAAAGGCATGTAGGATTGAGCAGTAAAAACTCTGCACCAGTGTTGGATCCTGGCACGGGGATCAAGTCATAGGCAAGCAATAATAAAATCCACTATGTTGATTTTGTAGTAGTAGTAGCAATATACTAGTAATACTAGGAGTAGGTCCAGCTAATGGGGTCCAGTTTTGCAAAAGATTTTAATGGCGATATCAAGCATCACGGAATGGGAGCATCAGTCGCAAATATTGTTTGAGAAGCTGTAAATTTCTGCAATCCCAGATTTAAGGTGTCAATGAAAAATTAAAGGATCCTTTCCATGCTCACCTATCCTCAATAGAAAAAGTCAATAGTGCCATATTCTTATCTGAAAAAATCACAACCCTAAGTAATGAAATATAAGTTAAATTTTAAAGACAAGACATCACTCCACCATAACTGGCCGAGGCATGGACACCAGTAGACCTCTGAAAGTACGCTGTGGTATCAGGCACCAAGCCATCAGCAGTCTAAACCCTGTTGTGAGGTGCTGGCCTCCATGGATCGGAATTGTTTTTCCAGCACACCTCACATATGCTCTATTGGGTTGAGATCTGGAGAATTTGGAGGCGAAGTCAACACCTTAACCACTTCTGGACCGGAAGATTTCCCCCCAGGCCATATTTTGCGATTCGGCACTGCAATATTTTACCAGACAATTGCGCGGTCGGGCGATGCTGTACCCAAATAAAATTGATGTTCTTTTTTTCCCACAAATATAGATTATTTTTGGTGGTATTTGATCACTTCTGTGATTTTTATTTTTTGCGCTATAAACAAAAAAAGAGCGAAAATTCTGAAAAAAAAAAAAACAATATTTTTCACATTCTGCTATATAATTTTTCCCAGAAAAATTTAAAAATCAAAATTTTTTAACATTTTAGGCCAATTTGTATTCTGCTACATATTTTTGGTAAAAAAAAAAAATCGCAATAAGCGTATTTTGATTGGTTTACGCAAAAGTTATCGCTTCTACTAACTACAGGAAAGATTTATGTTGTTTTTATTGGTTCTTTTTTTTTTACTAGTAATGGCGGCAATCTGTGATTTTTAGCGGGACTGCGACATTGCAGCGGACAGATCGGACCCCTAACTGACATTTTTGACACTTTTGGGGGGACCAGTGACATTATTACAGTAATCAGTGCTAAAACAATGCACTGTTACTGTAATAATGACACTGGTAGGGAAGGGGTTAATACTGTGGGTGATCAAAGGGTAAATGTGAGCCTAGGGGAGTGATTCTAAATGAATGGGAGCAGGGCTTGTGAAATGATCACAGAGACCTGTGTTCCTATATAGAAGGATCACAGGTGCTCTGTGATCATTCCAGAGAGAAACACAGCTGACCGTTTTTCTCTCACAGCGGGGATCGATCGCGGGTGTCCGACGGCAATCAGAGCCGCCTGCCCTGTGCATCAGAGTCCCCACTGAAGAGTGGGCGCGCGACCGACGTAGCCCTACGTCGGTTCGCGCAGGAGGGCCAGCCTGCCGCAGTATACAGTATCTAACAAAAGTGAGTACACCCCTCACAGTTTTGTAAATATTTTATTATATCTTTTCATGTGACAACACTGAAGAAATTACACTTTGCTACAATGTAAAGTAGTGAGTGTACAGCTTGTGTAACAGTGTAAATTTGCTGTCCCCTTTAAAATAACTCAACACACAGCCATTAATGTCTAAACCGCAGGCAAAGAAAGTGAGTATACCCCTGATTTAAAATGTCAAATTGGACCCAAAGTGTCAATTTTTGGTGTGGCCGCCATTATTTTCCAGCACTGAGTTAACCCTCTTGGGCATGGAGTTCACCAGAGCTTCATAAGTTGCCACTGGAGTCCTCTTCTACTCCTCCATGATGACATCACAGAGCTGGTGGACGTTAGAGACCTTGCGCTCCTCCACCTTCCGTTTGAGGATGCCCCACAGATGCTCAATGGGGTTTTGGTCTGGAGACATGCTTGGCCAGTCAATCCCCTTTACCCTCAGCTTCTTTAGAAAGGCAGTGGTCCTCTTGGAAGTGTGTTTGGGGTTGTTATGCCCTGCAGCCCAGTCTCTAAAGGGAGAGGATCATGCTCTGCTTCAGTATGTCACAGGACATGTTGGCATTCATGGTTCCCTCAATGAACTGTAGCTCCCCAGTTCTGGCAGCACTCATGCAGTGTAATTTCTTCAGTGTTGTCACATGAAAAGATATAATAAAATATTTACAAATATCTGAGGGGTTTACTTACTTCTGTAAGATATTGTATATGTGGAGTGCGGTCCAGAACCGGTTCAACTCATTGCGTTTCTCAAACCATTCCTAAATTCATTTGACCAGGCCACCTTTTTTCATTACTCCGTAGTCCAAATTTGATGGCCCATGTGCCTATTGTAGGCGCTTTGGTCTTTTTGGCTACGCAGTCCCATACACAACAAAGTGTGAAGCACTGTACAGGGGTAGATTTACTAAAGCCAGAGCACTCAGAATCTGGTGCAGGTGTGTATAGTTGCCAATCAGCTTCTAACTTTAGCTTGTTCAATTAAGCTTTGACACTAAGGGCCCTTTCACACACTCCGTCTGTCGGACGGACTCCGTTTTTCTCAGTGGGGGGATCGATCCGCCGATAACCCACTGAGCAGGAGGATGACAGCTGTTCTCCGCACTGTGTGTCGGTCCGTGCTCATCCGATTCCAGCCGATCCGCTGGACGGATGGAAAATAGGGTTTCCATCTGTCCAGATTTGACGGATCAGATGTCAGCGGACATGTCTCCGCTGACAACCAATGTCCCATAGGGATGCATGGGGGGACCGGTCCACCTGTGTGAAAGAGCCCTAAAACCTGTAAACTGGTTTATACGCAGAGCTGCACCAGATTTTGCACTCCCCAGCTTTATTAACTAACCCCCTGTGTGTTTTGACACCTTTCTATCACAACCAGCATTATCTTTTTCTTTTACCATGTTTTTTGTGAAGATTTTCAAATAAAAATACAAACATCCAGATAGGACTTATCCATTTTTTGTCAATATAGGGATAAGTGCATTGGTGCATGACTTAACTTAGTCAATGCGAACAATACAGGAAAAGTAAAACAAAACAATAAAAGCAAAAAGTATGAGGAGCTTTGTAACATACTGGTGATGTTGGTTGTGCCCCCAGGACATCTGGACACACCTATTGGGAGCTAACTGTGTCAAGATGGGGGCAAGACCAGCCATCTCTCTCAAATATTGATGAGTTGGCCTTTATTTGAATGTTATTATTTTTTATAATTGACAAGAACAATAGACATTTGCAAAGGAGTTTCTCTCTGCCGATACGTAACATTAAACAATGATATAGAAATTAAGAACCATTGGTCCCAAGCAATATCATATCGTTAGACAATCAATTGTCAGAGACCTGCCTGGAGATGTGATGTGTCTTGTTTTGATAAAAAAGTCTTTCCACCAGGGCAGTGATGGCGAAACTTGGCACCCCAGATGTTTTGAAACTAAATTTCCCATGATGCTCATGCACTCTGCAGTGTAGCTGAGATTTATGGAAAATATAGTTCCAAAACATCTGGGTTGCCAAGGTTTGCCATCACTGGGCTAGGGGCCCTTGAGCTAGCAAGAGCATACAGTCGTCCATAAAACTAAAGAACATGGTACCGCTCTTGCTCAAGGGCATGTAAAAAAAAAAAGGGGGGGGGGAAGCAATGCTTAGGTGGAGAGGATCCATAGAGAAAAATAAAAAAGTAAGAGGAAAAGGGAGAAGAGAAGGAAGAGGGGGGGGGGGGGAGGCTAGCATTAACTTTTTTTTATCAATTTGAGTTACAGCGGCTCTTCTACTGGATCAGACTACAGAGATCAGGCCAACTTTCCCTCCCCATGTGCATCAATGAGCCTTGGTTGCCCATGACCCTGTTGTTGGTTTTCCTTAGACCATTTTGGAAAGGTGTGACCACTGCAGAGCGGCCACCTCCCACAAGAGCTGCAATTTTGGAGCTGTTCTGACCCAGTTGTCTAGCCATTACCATTTAGCATCACTGTTCTCTGTAAAATCTCTACAGAACCAGTAGATAATTTACGTGTGAACCTGCCTAACCAATCTATTCACTTTGCCCGAGCTAGTTGTTGGTAAATCTAAAACTGGCCACATACAGTATGTTGCAATCAAATTATTTAATCTGTTTTAGATTAACTAACAACGGTGCAGTGCAGGGGACTACCGGATTATATATGGACTGAATGCATTTATTTGGCTGCATCCTCATGCTTGAAATTGTACAATCTGATTGTAGCATGTTGATATATATTGAAATATGATTAAAAGTGTAACATAATTTTAGAGAAATTATGTTACTATGTTTAAATTAAAATTGTATTTTAAAGGAGTGACATCAATCCCTATTCAACAAATCTTTACGTCATATGTAATACAGTATACACATACTGGGTGTGTGTGTGTATATATATATATATATATATATATATATATATATACAGTATATATATAAATATATATAAATATATATATATATATATACACACATATATATATATATATATATATATATACATATATATATATATATTTATTTATACTGTGTGTATGTATATATATATATATATATATATATATATATATATATATATAATATAAATATACAGAATATGTGGATAAAATATATATAAATATGCAATTACATATTACTATCCTGCAGAGATTATACGAAATTTCACATTTCAGACCACTGTCCTTCTTGAAAATAAACCTATAAACCTTGTGTTATTGCGTTAGTAAATATCTGTAATTAGGCTGGTGAGCGATCAGTCTCCCCAAATACAGGCACCCGCGGCTTGGGGTAATAATAGCCACACAGGACTGTTCATTACGCAGGGCTGGCTCCTTACTGCCCGCTAAGTCTGGTAATCTTGTAGCTTTCATGTCTAATGGGGCGTTTATGCAATGCCTGATGGAGCCACCACCACTTAGCACTTCAACATTAACGTCACCCTGTGACTGATGGCGTTTGGTCAGTGTGATGCCAGGCTGGAGCAGAACGAGTTAAAGTAGAACTCCAAGCAGAGCACAAAAAAAAAATCCAGAGTATCAATGCTGAAGTGTTATGAAACTACAGTAAAATATTTTTTGGTGCTGCAATGTTCTTAAACTTGTGTTGGACCGCTGTGTCCCCAACTTGCAATATCTGGTCTGTAGATATAGGTGAAAACTACAGCAATGATCACTAGGGGTTGCCAAACTGCCCTACTCATGGTTTATATTTAAAACAATATACAGTACTGTATATATACACACTATATTGTCCAAAGTATTGGGAAACCTGCCTTTACACGCACATGAATTTTAAGAATTTCCGGACCGCTCACTGCATATATACTGCGGCAGGATGGCCCTGCTGCGCAAAATCACGTATAGGTACGCGATTTTGTGCAGGGGTTCTCAGGGGCGCGTGTGCGCCACTGGAGTGCCACTCCTGCTGTGATTAGACACAATGGGAGCCAATCAGCGGGTTCGGCGGTCCGGATGGCCACCCTCGATCATGCAGGAGAATGACAGAACGGCCGTCTGCCTATGTAAACAAGGCAGACCGCTGTTCTGTCACAGAGGTAGAGAGAGATCTTCTGTTTCAGCTAAGCTGAAACACAGATCTCTCTTTTCCTCTAGCACACCCTTCCCCCACACAGTTAGAAAGCACTGCCTAGGAGCACACTTAACCCCTTGATTATCCCTAGTGTTAACCCCATTCACCTGCAAGTGTCATTTATACAGTGATATCTGAGTTTGTGTCACTGGTCTCCAAAAAGTGTCAGATTTGTCCGCCGTAATGTTGCAGTCCCGCTAAAAATCGCTAATTGCTGCCACTACTAGTAAAAACAATAAATAAAAATGCCATAAATCTATCCCATAGTTTGTAGACACTATAACTTTTGATGAACTGATTTGGACCAGTTCATTTCCTTAAAGCTGAACTCCGGGATAAGTAAATGTTATCTAAATAAAAGATGGATGTGTATTCTTCCTTGAATCTTAGTGTCATTAGTGTATTTCTTCCTGATCTGAGTAGTAATCCAGTGTTAAAATTTGGATGTGGTGTACCTGGATTTCGCTTAGGCGTTTGATACAGTTCCCCACAAGCGATTAATTTATAAAATAAGGTCTGCAGGTATCGACAGCAGGGTTTGCTCTTGGAACTGGCTAAAAGGGCGTGTCCAAAGGGTGGTAATAAACAGCGCATACTCAGACTGGTCTGAGGTAGTAAGCGGGGTCCCCCAAGGCTCAGTCCTGGGACCAATCTTGTTCAATTTATTCATAAACAGCATTGAGGATGGGATCAGTAGTTCGATATCAGTTTTTGCAGATGACACAAAATTGGCCAGGGCAATAACTGCACAGCATGAAGCAGATTTCCTACAGGATGACCTGGACAAAATAACGGAGTGGGCAACGACTTGGCAAATGAGGTTTAATGTGGAGAAGTGTAAGGTTTTGCACTTGGGGACTAAAAACATAAAAGCACAATACACGTTAGGGGGGGGATCCCTTGAGGGAATCAAAAATGGAGAAAGATCTGGGAGTCTTGGTTGATGATAGATTAGGCAATAGCATGCAATGTCAAGCGGCAGCTGCCAAAGCCAGCAGAATATTAGCATGCATAAAGAAAGGGATGTATTCCAGAGATAAGATTATAATCCTTCCACTTTATAAAACTCTGGTCCGACCGCATCTGGAGTATTCTGTCCACTTCTGGTCGCCAGTCCTCAGGAGGGATGTGTTGGAGCTGGAGAGAGTCCAGAGAAGGGCAACTAAACTGATTAGGGGGTTGGAGGACCATATTTATGAAGAGCGTCTGCAATCGCTTGATTTATTCCCCCTGGAGAAGAGACGCCTGAGGGGGGACATGATAGCAATTTATAAATATCTCAATGGGGATCTCGGCATAGAAAAACAGCTTTTCAGTCAAAGGGATTGCATGAGGACTCGAGGGCATACAATGCGATTAGAGGAGAAGCGTTTTAACCTCAGGCAACGTGGGGGGTTCTTTACTGTTAGGGCTACAAGATTGTGGAATTCTCTACCACAAGAGGTGGTTTCTGCGGGAAGTATGGTGGCTTTACAAAAGACTCTTAGACGTACATCCCAAGGATCAGAACATTTAGGGCTATGTGAGATGATTACAGCCACACACACCTACACAGGTTGAACTGGATGGACTATTGTCTTTATTCAACCTCACCTACTATGTAAAGTTAGCCCAATTTTTTGGTATAATGTGAAAGAAGATGCCACGCCGAGTAAATAGATACCCAACATGTCATGCTTAAAAATTGTGCATAGGCGACGTTTTAAATTTTTTTTAACGGTTATCTGTTTAGAGTTACAGAGGTCTTGTGCTAGAATTATTGCTCTCACTATAACGATTGTGGCAATATTTTACAAGTGTGATTTGAACACTGTGTACATTTGCGGGCACTTTAAAAATTTAAATTGTTAAATTTATTTATTTATAGGTGTAGCAACCTACAGGTCGGTGCTAGGTAAATGTATAGTGGGCCTTGTCTGCCTAACAGCAGGGCTGTGATTTGTTAGGTAGGGTGTCAGGGCTTCCAGATGTGCCTGCTGAGGGGAGAAGTATCCCCACTGGCTCCTGTGAGAGGTTTCTCATAGGGCAGTGTGGGAAGCCCAATCAGGGGACACATCCAAGCTTGTAACTACCCCAGAAGGCAGATTATGCTGCAAAGTATTCTGGGAGTGGGTATAAGTTTGGGGGAAGTGCATGACAGGGTGTCTTTGGTGGGAGCAGAGTCCCAGGAGGGAAAGTACAGCTGTCTCTCCTCCTGTCTTAGGAAGTGGATGTCTCGGGTGTCGCCTGAGAATCCAGAGAGTGCTGAGCTGAGCTGAGCTGAGGGGATCCGGTGTGCCGATAGCCTGCGGAGAGAGAGAGGGGTCCAGTCCCAGGGAAGCCTACACAGGTTGTGAGTACTGCGGATTGCCCCTGGGGGTCTGCCAGAGTCAGAGGGGACCACTCCGGAAGATTCTGGGATCCAGTGCCAGCTAGCTGAAAGGGGGTACCTAGGTTGAGGACCCTGAAGGTACAGAGGGGGGTACATAGTCAGTGGACCTTGAAGAATTCAAGGTTAAAGGGGGCACCTGCAGTTGGGCCCTGAATTGTACAAAGTGTGTCAGTTAACAGTTGCAGCTTTACAGAACCCTACAACGTACTACCTCAAGCCAGTGCAAGGCGAGAGGGAAGTATTCAGTGACTTTGCAGTACAGCAGTGTCAGTAATTCTACAATTTACAGTCTTGGGTCTTCTGGACTTATTGTCGAGGATCCAGCACTTCTATCAAGCTACAGTGTGTTCTCAGTGCTAGTGAGAGTTGGCTGGCGTCAAGGAAGCGCCAAGGGATATTTTTCAATGATTAAGTTCCAAGTGTAATTAGTTAAGCCTAAAGGAGTATCCCACTCATTCCCTTCTCCCACCCCCCTTTTCTACAATAAAAACCACAAAACCAAGATGCCGGAGTCATCCATGTCTCAGTTCTCACACCCAGGTTCGCAGCTCACATGGGCTGGAGAGGTAACCGGTAACAATGGCAGACTCACATCAGGCCACAGGCCTGGAAAACCTGCTACATACGTTTTTATTAAATAGGCGCTGTTGGCTGCCGAGTAAACCGGAAGTGACTTTGTGAAGACGCTTCTGGGTTTCTAAATCGGAGACCTGATCAAAGCCAAATCTAGCTCTGCTCATGACTCCGGCCAGTCGGTGGATGTGCCGGCTAGTAGTTTGGGTCTCCCGGTGGGACGGAAGACCCAGGCAGGGCGGTGGAAGGTGGTGGGAAGGGGGGGGGACATCCCTTCCCGCTCCTTGTAATAACAGCTGGGTGGCTGTTTAGCCGCATTGGTTGTTATTACTAGAAAGCTGACCGTCAGCTCTAAAAAAAATGGGCATCACCCGGTAGAACCACTACAGGTACGGGATTTTGCAGGAAGTGGTTAACTGGCGATTGCGCGGTTATGCAACACTGTACTCAAACAAAATGTATATAATTTTTTTCACACAAATTTAGCTTTCTTTTGGTAGTATTTGATTACCACTGGGTTTTCTATTTTTTGCAATATAAAGGAAAAAAGACAGAATATTTAGAAAAAAAACATATTTTTTACTTTCTGATAGAAAACATATCCAATAAAAAAATAAAAAAATCTAATTTCTTCATAAATTTTGGCCAGAATGTATTCTGCTTCATGTTTTGATAAAAAAAATCCAGATAGGTGTATATTGATTGGTTTGCGTGAACGTTATAGTGCCTACTAACTATGGTATATATACTGGAATTTTTATCTTTTTATTTTTTTTACACTACTAATGGTGGTGATCTATGACTTATAATGGGACTGCGATATTGTGGCAGACAATCTGACACTAACTGATGCTGGGGGGAAACTGACTAACTGCCACTGACTGACATCACCAGTGCCATTATTACAGCAATCAGGGCTTAAAATATACACTGTCACTGTACTAAGGACACAAGCTGGTAAGGGGTTAACATCCAGGGAGATCAAGGAGTTAAATATGTGCCTGACTACGTGTAATGTGTTCTGCTTTTTACTAATGATCTCTCAAGTTCTCAAGTTCTCATCCCTGCTTTGCGCATGCGCACCCCAAACCCGGAAGTAGACAGCGACGTACTAGTATGTTGCTTTGCCTACATTGGCCCGTCTGCAGTACATCAGGAAGTGGTTGAAGGTCCTAGGTTTAAGGTGAGAGCACATCCGAGGGTGGTGTGATAAACAAGGGGGAGGAGAAGGTGTGTAGGCCGGTGCAGTCTATACTGCAAGTGGCGCTCATCTGCAGCGACAATGCAGATGAGAGAGGAAGTTGAGAGAAGCTATGTTTCTCTATGATTTCCTTGGTGATTTGGGTAGTGATCTAGTTGAATGCACATACCCCATGTGACCCTGGTGACCATGTTGGGTCAGGCAAAGTCTTTTTAGACTCTGAACCCCTTGAGTTTGGTGCACTATTTGCGAGTGGACAGGATGGGGACTGGTTCACCGTCAGGCAGGGACAGATGCAGCGAAGGGGAAAGGTTCTAAAGAAGTAGGGAGTAAACAGGGCCTTCGTCTACCTACTCAAGAAGTTTCCCATTTGGGTCAGGCTGGCCAGGCTGCACTTCACTACTCATGGCAGACAGCATCCCTGAGTCTTCTTACTGTTGGTAATTCACTGCATGCTTGTAAGTGACACCAGAGGTTGAGCTTCCCTTAGGGCCTGTTTGTGCTGGTGACTACTATTCAATACAACGTTCTTTGCAAGTCAGGACTCTGTGTGTTTACTGCCTGCCACATCACACTGCACCTATCCAACAGGTAAATTCATTTAAATCAGGCATGTCCAACCTGCGGCCTGAAACCCCAGGCAATACGGCCCACTGCCCCCTGACAATTTTTTTTTTTGGCTAGGGAGGAAGGAAGTCAGGTTGGGGGCACGGCCACAGCGGCTTCCAACTAGCGGTAGGCAGAGGCTGCCTCGGAGGGGAGGGGAGGGGGGGGGAGGCGAGCATGTGCAGTGTTTCTCTGACTCCTACCACCATGACCACTTCAAATCACTGAAGTGGTCATGGGGGTTAGAGTGTTCCTTTGATATCTCTCAGAAGAAGTAAACCTCTGTATACTGATTCCATTTTATTTGATTATGCTCTAGTTGAGTTAAATTTGTGCGGGGGGTGCGGTGGCACGAGAAGGGCGCGGCGGCATTTTATTACTTATATACTTTAACTATAGTATATATTTTATATGCAGCCCGAGGAAATTTCTCTACCCTCAATGTGGCCCAGAGAAGCCAAAAGGTTAGACACCCATGATTTAAATGAATGGTGGTTGGAGTAAACACAGAAGAGTTAAAAAGAATGGACTCAAGTTTTGCGTAAATTAAAAAACTTAATTGTATACACTTTGAGTTTGACCACCTAGCGCTGTAAATATTATTTTTTACGAGTTTATATTGAATGTGGATAATTGTAAAGAGTATATAATTTAAACAATCAGGTGATACTAGAATAGATACCGGCACATTTTGTTAGTAATTCGGTTTCAGAAATGTCTGTTTGCACATCAATAACAAGATCCGCGTCCTGTGTACAAACACGGCAAACAAGGTGGTGGAGGCCCAACTAGAGTTCTCACATACAATGAGTTCCTGTTGAGGACAGTTGCTGTTAGAATGTGGCGGCCACATGTTACTGTCACCGTGGAAGAGTTGGAGGTTTCTGTTTCCCACGCCTCTACCTGAGCCTGTTGCTACAAGGGAAGACTTTTCTTCTATTTGACAGCAGAGTGATAAAATGGCACTATTCAGCCATACGGCTACCCACACACACCAGATACTTGTTTTACGAAAAGTGTGTTATTCAAAGTCAAACATTTTAGGACATTTTAGTAAAAGGATCCTCAAAGCAGGTTGACCGGGTTAAAAAAATTGCTCTGTGGAGCTGGAGATTTTTGTTTGTTCGTCATAAAAGGGGCCTTTTTTTTTTTCACACGTCTGTCTAATGTCTCTGTCTAATGGCAAATGCACTTTTTAATTACGTGACTTTGATAAATGGAACCAGTATACCCCACTGTATGGCCATCTTCACCTGGAACCATACCTCCTAATTTCAACAAAGATCACACCACAATTAATATGCTAGTAAAAGTTCCAGGGCAGAGGCGTAACTAGAACCTTCAGGGCCCTGATGCAAGAAACCATGAAGGGCCCCCCAGACCCCTAGCCGGGGCCCTTACCTTCAAGCCCAGGGCTCTTCCCACTAATCCTGGGGCTCTTTACACTCGTTGCATGACCTTTTATTACGGTCCCGCAGCAGGATTCTTTCACAAGTTCTGCAGTGGGCCCCCTTCCTGCAATCTTGTGGGCCCCCTTCCTGCAATCTTGGGGCCTCCCCACAGTGGTGCAATGCCAGGGTTCGGTCGCAAGTGTGACCTTTGCGATCCTGGAAGTTCACCCACTGGTTTGCTACCGGGCCCTCTGGAGCATGGGGCCCGGTAGCGATTGCAACCCCTGCAACCCCTGTAGTTACGCCCCTGTTCCAGGGTATTTACATGTTGGAGTACCACATCCAAAATTCAATGCGAAAACTATATACAGTAAAACCTTGGATTAAGAGTAACTTGGTTTTAGAGCGTTTTGCAAGACAAGCAAAATTTGTTTTATAAATTTTGACTTGATATACAAGAGATGTCTTAATATACAAGTAGCGTCATGTCACAACTGAGTATAAAAGAGAAGAGAGGTGCCTCTAAGTGTAGCAATATGGTTACATTTAATGAAGGTTCAACATTTAGCAACTCACATGATTGATGATTAAAAGAGGCACATCTATAAATGCAGGCATCCGGGGGAAAGCTGTCCACATAGACCATCCTCCGCACCGGCATCGATGTCATCCCTTCCATAAAGCGATCCACTAGCGCTTCAAGCCTCGCTTTCAGAACGCTTTACTGCAGGATAGTCTTCCCGGTCAGGAGAATGGTCAGTGTGGCCGGTTTCCCCCCCGGATGCCCTCATTCTTAGATGTGCCTCTTTTAATCATCAACCATATTGCTACACTTAGAGGCACCACTCTTCTCTTCTATACTCTGTAGCTCCTGCTGGATTTTGCTTCTAATCGCCTTGTAGAGGCTGGCATTTGTGGATGGACATTTTATGGTTACACAACCTATTACGTTGCTAGAATCTTTTTATATGGACTATAAACTGAAGGATTTAGGAATAAATAGTTGTGGAATGAATCATCTGAGTTTCCATTATTTCTTATGGGGAAATTTGCTTTGATATAAAAGAGTGCTTTGGATTTCAAGCATGTTTCCGGAACGAATTATGCTCGCAATCCAAGGTTTTACTGTTTAAGGTGAGGAAAAACAGGACTTTCTCGGTATCCCCCCCAAAATTACTCTAAAACATTGACAATATTGTAGAATTATATTAAAATACTTTTGTATTATAACAAAATCTAATTAAAAACATGTACATATATTATGCCTGCTCAGAAGGCTGCCATTTAATAGTGATATTGTTCCCATGCAATATGAATATACAACAACTTAGAATGATGAGCTTTAAACAATATTTCAATGGATTAGCAAATAAATACATATAAAAGCATGGGAGACTATTCCATGTTCAAAGTTTCTCTACATGTTTCACGGCACAGGGCCGCTTCCTTAGGAGATGTGGAGGTCACAATATCTGAGAATAAAAATGGACACAAAATATATTAATAACAAGAAATCTATGAAAGTACAGAAAAATCATACTTGTTATAAATGCATACATTTTGAGCATTAAGCATGTCATCACTGGACTGGAGTACCAAAACTCACCAAAAAGTGGAAGAATGGTTAACTAGGTCCAGAATCCTACTGGAGCCACCAAATCTCTCACCATGGCAGGTATGGGAGCAATTAAAGGCCAAAAGAGTGCGGCTAAAAAACTAGAAACGAAGACCCTGTACCCAGAAGAGGACCAAGCAAAGATTTTGCCAGTCAGCAACAGAAGCTCATAGGTGTCACATTGCTGGGGGGGGGGTTGGTGGGTAGTATTGTTCTGCTTTAAATGGAGTTTAATGGCCATATCAGCCTTTTATTACAAACTTAAAAAAACATATCCTAACAATAAAACATGAAAACAGAGTTGGGTTATAGGTCCTTGAGGGCACAATAAACCGAACATTTAAACGTTTACCCTGGAAGCCAACTCTATACATTTAGCTGAATGAAACTGCTTTTGGTATGATTCTTCAAAATTGCCCACTATACCATCTGTTCCATACTAATTTAGGTCACTTAAAGGTTAACTCCACTTTCATTAAGGGAAGAAAATAGCAAATAAAGAGCAATAACATAGCGTTTACAAATGAGATGCAAGTCATATCTGCAGGCCTGTAGTTTTCTGTAAAATGCAATGCAATATGGCTACCTGGAGGTGTTCTGTACTAGAATGTGTACATTCCCCCCCCCCCCCCCCAAAACATAATTTCCCGCTTGTGTGATTGGCTCACTGATTTTCCCAGAAGTCTGCACTAAGATACCAGTCAGATTTTTGGCATCCCCTCCCCTGCAGAGATACTCCCAATAGGAAAGTACATTTAAAATGATGCAGACCCTGCCACTTTCCTCATTAGTACCCTGGTTCTGCAGCAGCTGATTTATAATTATGAAACCAATCCTATTAGAGCCCATTCACACTGCAGCGGCACGACTCTGTACTACTTCGGGGGCGACTTGTGAAGTCCTGTGCACCGCGACTTCGGCGTGACTTTCACGGACTTCATATAATGAATGTCTATGCAAGTCGCCACGAGGTCGCCCCGAAGTCGCACCGAAGTAGTACAGGACCCTTTTTCTAAGTCGGAGCGTCTTGTGTCGCTCCTATTAGAACGGGTCCTGTAGCAGTCAGACCGCGGGTGTGAATGGAGCCTTAGACTCACTCAGCATAGGGGCACAGAGAAACAAACAGTGATTTCTTCCAAATAACAAAAGATAGGAATCTGCAACAAAGTTTGGTAAATTCCTTGCAATGTACATAGATCACCCAGAGGGGAACTATTTTTATTTTTTTTAACAAAAGTGGAGCTACGCTTTAAAGTTGGCCACACTGACGAGAAGTTTCACTGTATCTGTTGCACACCTTACAGGCTTGATTAGTGGATTGTACTACAATACAATTATAGGGGATGGGGATCTGCACCAGCACATCTTGTTAAAGTGCTAATCTTGTCCTTTATTCACATAACAATAGGCATCACGAGCCAGCATTTCTGGTACAATATTTTTTTATTAAGATATGAAAAAATAATACTGCTGTAATAATCCTGTGCAGGGGATATGAATAAAAGGCATAACATAGTACAACTTAAGAATAGTCATATCAAACACATTTTAAGGTATAAACTGTCAGACAACAGGTACTCTCCTCCAACCAGGGCCAGGGGTCAACACAGGGTGCCTGAGTCAAAGGGCTCAGGGGCTAGGCTGTGGAGCAATCCATAAAGATTTGGAGAAATTAAACATAATACAAGCACTCTTATTGCAAATTTCCCCAAAATAATAATGGAAACTCAGATGATTGGTTCCACAACTATTTATTTATAAGTCCTTCAGTTTATAGTCCATATAAAAAGATTATAGCAATGTGATAGGTTGTGTAACCATAAAATGTCCATTCACAAATGGAAGCCTCCACAAAGAGATTAGAAGCCAAATCCAGCAGGAGCTAGAGTATAAATAAGAAGAGAGATGCCTTGAAGTGTAGCAGTGTGGTTACATTTAATGAAAGTACAACCAGCTCACATGGTTGATGAGTAAAAGAGGCACGTCTAAGTATGCAGGAATCCGGCGTAAAGCTGCCTACATAGACCGTCCTCTGCACTATCAGCTCTCACCACAGTCAGTCTGCAGTCGTGACCGGGAAGACTACCCTGCAGTAGAGCGATCTGAAAGTGAGGCTTGAAGCACTTGTGGAGGCCAGTGTGGAAGAGATGAAGTTGATGGCTGTGCGGAGGATGGTCTATATCAGGGATATGCAAACTGTGGCCCTCCAGCTGTTGCAAAACTACAAGTCCAATTAGGCCTCTCCCTCTGGGTGTCATGCTTGTGGCTGTCAGAGTCTTGGGACTTGTAGTTCTGCAACATCTGGAGGGCCAGAGTTTGCATATCCCTGGTCTATATGAACAGCTTTACCCCGGATGCCTGCATACTTAAATGTGCCTGTTTAAATCATCAACCATGTGAGTTGCTAAATATTGTACCTTCATTATATGTAACCACATTGCTACACTTAGAGGCACCTCTCTTCTCTTTTATACTCAGTTGTGACGTGAAACTACTTGTATATCAAGACATTGGTTGTTTATCAAGTCAGAATTTATAAAAAAATGTTGCTTGTCTTGCAAAACGCTCTCAAACTAAGTTACTCTCAACCCAAGATTTTGCTGTATATTATTTTCTGAATAGAGGACACTATAGCTAAGGTTGGATTGCTGGCAATTCCTTTTCCCTACCAACTAGCCACCTTTAAAGTCCCCCGCTCAAAATATATGTTCCAGATACCTTTTCCTATCAGAGGGGGCAGTATAGACATTGTTGGTCAGTATCAGTTTCTCTAAGGACTATGTCACACTAGTGATCCTGTTGTCAGCAAATAAACCAATCACCTGCTTCTACAGTATTGCTATCTCTACTGGGAAAGAATTGATGATTTAGAAGTAAGTAGTCTTATTGCTGCTATCAACAGGATCACATAACACATACTGTATAAAAAGGCACATTGCATTGGAACACATAGTCACAGAATCCTTTGCTTTCTAGACTCTCTAATAAAGACATTCTGAGATTCCCCTGACATGAGCTCAGCCTGTAGGATTACATGAATGTAACACAACGGTCTTGTAGAGGAGAAGGGAGGGCTACGGGGACTATAGTCACCTCCCTCTAATGCCTTTTACATTCTTAAACAGAATATTAAACCGCATCTCAGCAAGACGTGTTAATAATAGTACAGAACCCTCACGAACATCATTTAAATTGTCAAGAAGAGCCTGATTAATGCGCCGTCCAGGGTGACGGGGTATACACGGGAAGATATGACAGAATGTCTCCCTAATGACTTCTTAAAATGCCTTAATTTGCAAAATTGACCGAAAGGTTTGGCGACAGGAGTTGGGGAAGTGACAGGCAATAAAAGACGAAGTGCTGAAATCATAGGTGATGTCGATTCTGGACATGGGAAAATGCAAAGCTAAAAGGATGTATTTGGAAGAGGACAGCTGGTCCATCAAAAGCTATTAAATTGCAGGGGTATTAGCCAGAGCGGCGTCTCGATGATTCTTGCAAATCGTCATTACCGTCACTTACAGGAGAATCGTGCTAAGCCCTATTTATATCTGTACTGGCCACATAACATCATCTCAGTGCAATGTCAGAACACACAGCAATGCCTTCTGCGGGAAAAAAAAAATTCAGAGTCTGTCGGTGAAAATGTTGCTGTGAGAATTTTTGGGCGATTGGCGTTAACCGTCGTTATCAGTTTTAGGAAGCACAAGAGGGGTTTCCTGAGTTGCATCAGATTTAGAGGTCTGGCAAAATCGTGTCAGTCCTGAAGGTAGACCTTATTAAGTCCATATAGAAGTCGTACTCAATCTTGTAATGATGAGATGGTCAAAGTTAACGCCATGGATGGTACCATGCCAGAACCAAATGCAAAGATGCAAAGTCTTCATTACTCCAAATGGATGTGTTTCACATGTTTGTTGTGAAGATAGTCACATAAGGCGTAAGAAACCGATATTTCAGGGACTTGTAAGGTCCCTTTCTGAAGGCAACATTGTGACACTAGTGTTACAATGTTGCCTTCAGAAAGGGTCCCTGCAAGGCCCCGAACCATATGTACCCAGACTCCCCAAATCTCTATGCCCTTCCAGCACATATCTGTATCCACTCCAGCACACTTTGTATCCCCCAGAACAACTCTATAACCCCAGCACACCTCTGGCAGCAGCTTCCACACATGTCTTGTACAAGTATACTAGTTTAAAACAATTTGGCAAGTGATCAATGGAGTGGGAATGCCTGCAACAGTGCTGCACATATGGCAAAATTCTGTTTTCTTCCGCCTGTGGAACTTCCGCTTCAAGTAGTCCTGAGTCCTGACCCCCAGACATGCCACATTTGGCATGTCATTTTTTTGGGGGGAGATCAGGTACCTAGTTTTTACAGGTACCCGCTCCCACTTCTTCTCGGGCCGCCTAGGCAAGTCAAGTTCTCCTCTCCTCCTCCCTTCCTGCAATCTTCTGGGACATGTCACATGTACTTAATTGCTTAAGGTTGTTCTGCGTTCTGCTGGTGCAGGTTCAACTACTTCCCCCTGCATTCCACTGAGTTCTGGAATATAATAGGTGGGAGAAGGAAAGCTTGGCCTTAATATTCATACAGCCTCAGCCAATCCCTGGTCAGGAGAGTGATCAGCAGGGGGCTGGGAGGTGTATAAGTAGGGCCTGGAACAGCACTCTCTTGTTCATGGGGGGAGAATACCCAGTCTGAGGGCTGAAGAAATCCTTTTTTGGGTCCCAGCTACAGCTAGAACTCAGGGACCCTCATCCAAGTCAAGAAGTGCTGCAGAGGATCCAGGCCAGTGGCATTCAGTAGAGAAGCTGGCTGGTACTACAAGAAGCAATTCCCAGGGAGACTGTCCTTACCACCTTTGGGAGAGCTCACTACAGTTTTCTTGACTCAGGCTATATCTCTGCCAAGGGGTCCCCTGCATTGTGGTTCTCCTGAATTCTGAATTCAAGAGGGTGATTGCACCCTGAAGAGGCAGATTGGTTACAGGCAGGGCTTTTTTTCGGCAGGAATGCGGGGGAACGCAGTTCTGGCACCTCCGCGACTGAATGTACAGTGGGTACGGAAAGTATTCAGACCCCCTTAAATTTTTAACTCTTTGTTATATTGCAGCCATTTGCTAAAATCATTTAGGTTCATTCTTCTTCCTCATGAATGTACACATAGCACCCCATACTGACAGAAAAACACAGAATTGTTGACATTGTTGCAGATTTATTAAAAAAGAAAAACTGAAATATCACATGGTCCTAAGTATTCAGACCCTTTGCTCAGTATTTAGTAGAAGCCCCCTTTTGATCTAATACAGCCAGGAGTCTTTTTGGGAAAGATGCAACAAGTCTTTCATACCTGGATTTGGGGATCCTCTGCCATTCCTCCTTGCAGATCCTCTCCAGTTCTGTCAGGTTGGATGGTAAACGTTGGTGGACAGCCATTTTTAGGTCTCTCCAGAGATGCTCGATTGTATTTAAGTCAGGGCTCTGGCTGGGCCATTCAAGAACAGTCACGGAGTTGTTGTGAAGCCACTCCTTCGTTATTTTAGCTGTGTGCTTAGGGTCATTGTCTTGTTGGAAGGTAAACCTTCGGCCCAGTCTGAGGTCCAGAGCACTCTGGAGAAGGTTTTTGTCCAGGATATCCCTGTACTTGGCCGCATTCATCTTTCCCTCGATTGCAACCAGTCGTCCTGTCCCTGCAGCTGAAAAACACCCCACAGCATGATGCTGCCACCACCATGCTTCACTGTTGGGACTGTATTGGACAGGTGATGAGCAGTGCCTGGTTTTCTCCACACATACCGCTTAGAATTAAGGCCAAAAAGTTCTATTTTGGTCTCATCAGACCAGAGAATCTTATTTCTCACCATCTTGGAGTCCTTCAGGTGTTTTTTAGCAAACTCCATGCGGGCTTTCATGTGTCTTACACTGAGGAGAGGCTTCCGTCGGGCCACTCTGCCATAAAGCCCCGACTGGTGGAGGGCTGCAGTGATGGTTGACTTTCTACAACTTTCTCCCATCTCCTGACTGCATCTCTGGAGCTCAGCCACAGTGATCTTTGAGTTCTTCTTTACCTCTCTCACCAAGGCTCTTCTCCCCCGATAGCTCAGTTTGGCCGGACGGCCAGCTCTTGGGAAGGGTTCTGGTCGTTCCAAACGTCTTCCATTTGAGGATTATGGAGGCCACTGTGCTCTTAGGAACCTTAAGTGCAGCAGAAATCTTTTTGTAACCTTGGCCAGATCTGTGCCTTGCCACAATTCTGTCTCTGAGCTCTTCAGGCAGTTCCTTTGACCTCATGATTCTCATTTGCTCTGACATGCATTGTGATCTGGAAGGGCTTATATAGACAGGTGTGTGGCTTTCCTAATCAAGTCCAATCAGTATAATCAAACACAGCTGGACTCAAATGAAGGTGTAGAACCATCTCAAGGATGATCAGAAGAAATGGAAAGCACCTGAGTTAAATATATGAGTGTCACAGCAAAGGGTCTGAATACTTAGGACCATGTGATATTTCAGTTTTTCTTTTTTAATAAATCTGCAACAATGTCAACAATTCTGTGTTTTTCTGTCAGTATGGGGTGCTATGTGTACATTCATGAGGAAGAAGAATGAACCTAAATGATTTTAGCAAATGGCTGCAATATAACAAAGAGTGAAAAATTTAAGGGGGTCTGAATACATTCTGTACCCACTGTATATATATAATGAAAAAATATAGCTGTACAGATGTTATACACATTTTTACATTACACTAAAAAATAACATTGTTTATATCATGCGAAACTCTCTTATATGTACTGTATACCTTAAACTGGGCTGCTTTACCGTTTAGGCAAAAAGGAGCATCTACCTGGCCCATTGGTCCAAGTACCCAGTCATATTCAAGCTGTTTTTAGCTCTGTATGAGCTACCTTTAGCACAATGGCACTAGGTCTGAGAAGTAAGGAAAAGCATTTGTTTCATATATTGGTGATCCAATGGTTAGGCCCTGTTCACACCTGAGTGTTTTTCAGCTCGTAAAACGCTCATCTCTGAAGTCTCGAAACGGCCACCAAGCCAAAAACCCATTCATTTTAACGGCCCCTGTTCACATATAAGCGTTTTGTCACCTAAAGCAAAACGCCTAAAGCTCAAAAAAGTACATGAGCTTCTTTTTTGGCAGATTACAAGCGTTTTCTGGTTAAGTGTCAATGCCTGCCTCCTTACACCTGAAAAAAATGCCTAAAAAAACGTCCAATGAAAAACGCCTAAAATTATATGCTCAAGTGTGAATAGAGCCTTAAAGAGTATCTAACAGCTCTCCCCATTAGTGGATGTAAGATCTCAGCCATCTGACCACATTTACATGCAAGCATTCATGCTATTCTGTTTCAAATGCCCCTTTTTGCTTTGACATATCTCATTAAACCAAGACTGTCCAGACAGTATGGTCACCTGCTGACATGGCAACATCCATAGGCAGCTTAACATTTCATTAAAGTGTTTCTGAAGCCTTGTTTTTTTTCTTTAAAATAATAAACTCATCATACGTACCTGTTCTGTGCAATGGTCTGCACTCCTGGCCCCTCCCACTTACCAAGTACCCTCCAGAGCAAGCTGCTTGGACACACAGAGTGTAGCTCAGTCCTGCCCCATTCATCCTGCCAATGGCTCCCACTTCTGTCTTTGCCAAGGAGGAAAGAGAGTCCTTGGGGAGCCTCGGCTTTCGTGCACATCGCTGGGTTGGGATCGGGCTCAGGTAAGTCTTAGGGAAGCTGCTGGAGGAGCTGCACCCTGAAGGTTTTTTACCCTCATGCATAGAATATCAATGTTGTTCCTCCCTATTTTTCATGCAAATAATGACATGGACTGTGCAATATGACCTTAATTTGGCCACAGAAGCCATTTTTTATTACCAATATGTAATAATTCCAAAAATAACAGTAAGCAAGAAGGCATGCCACCATAAATAACACAGACAGCTGTCAGCAAGTGTAGCCAGAGAACAGATAACACCTAGGGGACCACTAACATAAAGGTTTAACTCGGATCCACCTCTGTCCCAAGCAGCTGCACACCGTCCTGAGGACAGTTTTAAATCGTGTACTTCATGCCACTAGGCATGTACCGATTGGACCCATCAACAACCATCTAGGGAAGAGTACCTTACCACCAGATATTCCTTCATTTTAGCAATCCCAACTATTCCACTTGTAGGGAGGTGCAGTCTACGTTCTCCACTGCAGGTGGCGCTCTCCCGCAGTGGCAATGCAGTATGAGAGAAAGTCAGGAGGAACAAGGTTCCTCTATGGTTTCCTGGGTCACTAGGGAAGCTAACCCATTGGATACTGCAGCCCCATGTGACTCTGGTGGCCATCTTGGGTCAGGCAGTGCCTTTTAAAGGCCCTGGCTCCTAGGTTTGGCACATATTTGCAAGTTGGTAGAGGAGGAACAGGTACCCTGCCCAAAAGAGACAGAGCTGGCAGCAGGGAAAGCTTAGGGTTCTCTGGACACCGGCCTGTTTGGACAGGAGACAGCCATACCGCATTCTTCCCCTCTCTATGGGCTCTGTTAGTTTGGCTGAATCCTGCTTTCTACCAGCTGTTGGAACTGTGAGCCCAGTTGGGCTGCCTTCCCACCAGGTTAATGGTGAACTTTCTCTGCATTCTTTCAAAACAAGTTCTTTCCTTGAATTGGGACTGAGAGTGTTATTCCCATCGCACTGCACTGCAACCCACCTACACACAGACTCCCAAATACCCTTCAACCTGCAAAAGCTGCTATGAGAACCATATTACTATCCTACCCTAAGGCCCCTAACATTAAAAAAGGGGGAGCAGGTGGGGCAATTTCTCTCTACAGTTGATTCTCCTGTAACGACCTTCAAGACAATGCCATATTTCCTACTCTTCTCTACCCATTTGATCACAGACTGCTAATTTGGTAAGACCTTACATTCCAACACTATAACCTTAGGTTTTAACCTTTTTCTTGCCAATTCCTCCCCCCTAGCCATAGAACCCCTCCATCAATTTTTCTTGTCAAAGTCTAGCTGTTCAGTGCTGAGGGAGTAGAAATATGGGTTGAATGCCCCTTGGACCAGTGGCGGAGCTAGACTTTTAAAACAGGGGTGGCAAAGGGGGGGCAAGGTATTATTTTGGGGGGTCAATATATAAAGTGTCATTTAGTGTCAGATTTGTCCACCGCAATGTCGCAGTCCCTCTAATAATCGCTGATCGCTGCCATTACTAGTAAAAACAATTAAAAAATAAAAAGTTCCAGTTTGTAGATGTAATAACTTTTTTGCAAACCAATCAAAATACACTTTTACAAAAAATATGTGGCAGAATACATATTAGCATAAATCTATGAAAATAGGGGGGAGCTGTAAAGCACTGTGGGGAGCTGAAGAGTCCTGGGGGAGGGGGGGGACTAAAGAGCACTGGTGGGGGGGGGGGGGGCCTGAAGAGCTCTGGGGGGTACTGGAAAGGGGGGGTGTAAAGTATGCATTTATTAGATACAGAGCAGAAAAATACATCCACATCAGCAGTTCTATGGCACATCATTCTTTGTCAGTTAAACACTCTGACCGATACATATCTGTGAACACTTGCAGATTAATATGTGCACAATGTTCTAGGTATATTGGGGACAGTGGCGGCTGGTGCTCAAAAATGTTAGGGGGGCGCAAACAGAAAAATGTAATAGGCATTGCTTTGCGGCAAAAAACGCTGTAAAAAATTGCGTGACTTTGAGGTCGCAAAAGTGAGAAACGGGCCTTCAGTAATTAAGGTATAGTGTGCCCCCTTTCAATGCAGAGTGACCAGCGTGCCCCCTTCAATGCAGTGACCAGCGTACATGCCCCCTTCAATGCAGTGACCAGCGTACATGCCCCCTTCAATGCAGTGACCAGCGTACATGCCCCCTTCAATGCAGAGACCAGCGTACATGCCCCCTTCAATGCAGAGATCAGCGTATATGCCCCCTTCAATGCAGAGATCAGTGTATATGCCCCCTTCAATGCAGAGATCAGCATACATGCCCTGAATGCAGTGACCAGCATACATGCCCCCAATGCAGAGACCAGCATACATGCCCCCAATGCAGTGACCAGCGTACATGCCCCCTTCAATGCAGTGACCAGCGTACATTCCCCCTTCAATGCAGAGATCAGCGTACATGCCCCCTTCAATGCAGAGATCAGCGTACATGCCCCCTTCAATGCAGAGATCAGCGTACATGCCCCCTTCAATGCAGAGATCAGCGTACATGCCCCCTTCAATGCAGTGACCAGCGTACATTCCCCCTTCAATGCAGTTACCAGCGTACATGCCCCCTTCAATGCAGTGACCAGCGTACATTCCCCCTTCAATGCAGTGACCAGCGTACATTCCCCCTTCAATGCAGTGACCAGCGTACATTCCCCCTTCAATGCAGTGACCAGCGTACATGCCCTCTTCAATGCAGAGATCAGCGTACATGCCCCCTGCAATGCAGAGATCAGCATACATGCCCCCAATGCAGTGACCAGCATACATGCCCGCAATGCAGTGACCAGCGTACATGCCCCCAATGCAGTGACCAGCGTACATGCCCCCAATGCAGAGATCAGCGTGCGTGCCCCCTTACCTACCTGGAGCGGCAGCAGGCGGCTTCTTCTCAGTCCCGGTGACCGGCGGCGCGTCTCCACGAGTCCTTCCAGCAGCAGCGGCTTCTTCTGAGTACCGGTGACCGGCGGCGCGCCTCCACGAGTCCTTCCGCCTCCTCCTCGGCTAATGGCAAGGGGTTTGTCTTGTGGCCAATCAAGAAGCGCGTATCGGAAGCGCTTCCTGATTGGCCAGGAGTTGGATCGGTGTGACAATAGCGAATATTCATTCGCTATTGTCACGCAATGGGTGGGCTCGGGATGCACTGCTCTGCGCCCCGGGTCCACCCTTTGCATCGCCCTATTAGAGCCTCTGGCTCTAATCAGGTGATGCAAAAAAAAAAAAATCCCATTGAACGCCCCTGCATGCAGATTAGGGGGCTGGACGCATGGATGGGGGGGCGGCGCCCCTGCGCCCCCCTCAGGCACTCACCTTCTTCCTCCTCCCCCCCCTCAGGCACTCACCTTCTTACTCCTCCCCCCCCCTCAGGCACTCACCTTCTTCTCCCCCCCCCTCAGGCACTCACCTTCTTCTCCCCCCCCCATCAGGCACTCACCTTCTTCTTCCTCCCCCCCATCAGGCACTCACCTTCTTCTTCCTCCCCCCCATCAGGCACTCACCTTCTTCTTCTTCCTCCCCCCCCATCAGGCACTCACCTTCTTCTCCCCCCCCCCCATCAGGCACTCACCTTCTTCTTCCTCCCCCCCATCAGGCACTCACCTTCTTCTTCCTCCCCCCCATCAGGCACTCACCTTCTTCTTCTTCCTCCCCCCCATCAGGCACTCACCTTCTTCTTCCTCCCCCCCATCAGGCACTCACCTTCTTCTTCTTCCCCCCCCCCCCCCATCAGGCACTCACCTTCTTCTCCCCCCCCCATCAGGCACTCACCTTCTTCTTCCTCCCCCCCATCAGGCACTCACCTTCTTCTTCTTCCCCCCCCCCCCCATCAGGCACTCACCTTCTTCCTCCCCCCCCTCGGGCACTCACCTTCTTCCTCCTCCCTCCCCCTCAGGCACTCACATTCTCCCCCCCCCCCCTCGGGCACTCACATTCTTCCTCCTCCCTCCCCCTCAGGCACTCACATCCCCCCCCCCTCGGGCACTCACATTCTTCCTTCTTTCCCCCCCTCCCCCCTCGGGCACTCACATTCTTCCTCCTCCCTCCCCCTCAGGCACTCACATCCCCCCCCCCCTCGGGCACTCACATTCTTCCTTCTTTCCCCCCCTCCCCCCTCGGGCACTCACATTCTTCCTTCTTCCCCCCCCCCTCGGGCACTCACATTCTTCCTTCTTTCCCCCCCTCCCCCCTCGGGCACTCACATTCTTCCTCCTCCCTCCCCCTCAGGCACTCACATCCCCCCCCCCCTCGGGCACTCACATTCTTCCTTCTTTCCCCCCCTCCCCCCTCGGGCACTCACATTCTTCTTCCTTCGGCTCTCAGCTGAGCTGAGCAGCGCTGCGGCCAGAAGAAGATGGAGGGGGGTGGAGGCGGAGCCAATGCTAGGCGGCAAGGGGAGGAATTTGAAATCCTCCTCCGCTCGTCATGTGACAGCAGAAGAGGTTCTCGGAGCGGAGGAGGATTTCAAATTCCTCTCCTTGCCGCCTAGCATTGGCTCCGCCTCCACCCCCTCCGTCTTCTGGCTGCAGCGCTGCTCAGCTCAGCTGAGAGCCGAAGGAAGTAGGAGCAATGCAATGGCATATTTGACACTCGGGGCGGGGGCAGGCAAATAACTTAAAACGATGACGATCCACACACGAGACCCGGGACTTTTTGGTTGGCACACTCGGGGCTGAAGCTCCGTTCAGCCCCCCCTGCCGACACCACTGGCTGTGTAAGTAGCAGGAGTCCGGTCTTCCCTGCTCTCCATCCGCCTCCCTCCGCAGCTCCCGGCCGTACGGCGATCCCCTGCCCTGTGATTCCTCCGCTGCCATGCACCCGGCCACCCGCCCAGGATTGGGGTGGCAACAGGGGTGGCAAGGACTTCTTCTGGGGTGACAATTGCCACCCCAGCTAACCCTCTGGCTCCGCCACTGCCTTGGACCACCAATATTGCAATGTTGTAAAACACCCCGGATCATCTATATGTAGCACTGCCCTCTTTGGGGTTGCTTGTAGTTGCATGTTCTTCTGTGCCTCCTTGACCCTGTGAACTGTCCAGCCCTCCTGACACTCTGGGTTCAGACATGTTTTGTATACCTTTAAATGACACACTGGCACAATGCAGATTTGCTTTAGCTCTTTCAGATTAAGGGCTCTTTCACACGGTCCGCCCCCATAGGCGGATCCGTACTGCTCAGCGGGGATCGATCCGCCGATGCCCGCTGAGCCGGCAGATGACAGCTCCGTCTCCGCTTGCAGTGCGGAGAGGGAGGTGTCACAGCCCCCGCTGCTCTCTATGGGGGATCGGATGAGAGCGGACCGCCTGTCCGCTCTCATCCGAACCGATCCGATCCCCAGGACGGATGGAAAATAGGGTTTCCATCCGTCAGGATTTCACGGACAGGATCGGATATGGATGGCAGCGGGTGTCAGCGGAGGTGTCTCCGATGACATCCGCTGCCCCATAGGGATACATGGAGGATCCGATCAGATCCGCCTAAAAAACTGACAGGCGGATCTGATCAGACCGCCCGTGTGAAACAGCCCTTACTGAAAGGAAGGTTCAAAAGAGGTATTAGTCAACCAGGCCCTAGTTAAACTGCCAGGACTCAGTTGCTATGCGGAATACCCCTGCCTCGTGTGCCTGTCTGCGGAACAGTAGCAAAGCAAGCCAGGAATAGGACTGTAAGTGCTGCTTGGACTGAAGTGAAGTGGACTGAAGGGACCACCTGGCCTAGAGAGAGAGAAAGAGACTGTCACTGTTACGGTGTCGTGTCGGTGAGGTGTCTCATCATCTGTGCTGCTACACACTGCTGTCGGTGTAACTGCGAGAGTCATTTTCATGTGTGTGCCGTCCATTCTAATTTATTGCCCTGTTCCTGAGCTACTTACTAACTATATTGAAAATAAAATTAGAAATATTTTTTTAAATCACATTACTAATTGCATATTGTATTTGTTTGTAGCCTAAATACTGAAATTTGCACTTAAAACTGTAATTTTGTAACTTTAAGAAATGCTAGCAAAAACTCTGCTGTGCCAGTAAATTATGGGTGTCGTGTCAGTAAATTTCAATCTGGTAGGTTGGCAACACTAGGCATGATGCATGAAATCTGAGCAAAGCACTAGGGGAGCACAGAGCCAGTCTGGGAGAGCAGAGAACAAGTCTGCGGTATCAGGGAACTGTAATCCGCTCCCGGCTATATCTAGCAGAGTTGTTCCTGCGCATGTGCAATTTGGTCTCCATTTACACCAAGGAAAAGCCTATCCACAGCCTGACAAATTGACTGTTGGACCTTCCAGGCCACAGCAGGCTTAAATGGGTAAGGCTGGCGACAGAGTTGTATAAAGTACTCGAAACCCATACTTGAGTAAAAGTACAAGTGCTCGATCAAAAAGTGACTTGAGTAGAAGTGGAAGTGCTCAATCAAAAAGTGACTTGAGTAGAAGTACTAAAGTATTCAACATTTTTTGTACTTAAGTATTGCAAGTAGTTTTTTTTTTAAATTTTGCTACTCAAGTACTGAAAGTAAAAGTACAAGTACTGTGTTAGGTAGTTATTAAAGAAAGAAGTCAAAAGTTTGAACATCATATTGTTTTTTATAATTTCAAATGCAGCTTTTATTTATCATACAGTAGCATTTATTTTCGTATGCGCTGATAATACATATGTTTTGAGCTTCATGAAACCTGCCATCTACTGTTCTGGCAGTGGTAATTTTTATAATAGTAACGAGTAACTATGCAGCACAAAAAAAAATATTGGAGTAGAAGTATTGAAATCATTGAAAAAATGTAGTGAAGTAAAAGTGGAAGTAGGAGAAAAAAATTCTACTCCAGGAAAGTACAGATACCGCCTTTCGGTACTTAAGTACAGTAGTGAAGTAGTTCTACTTAGTTACTATACACCTCTGGCTGGCCATACAGTATACAATTTTCTTGAAATTTACCTTCAACTATGTAGTACAAAGGCTTGCCTAATTGGATACAAGTGTAAGGGTCCTTTCACACAGTCCGTTCCATCGACGGTGTCCGTTCTGTTCAGCGGGGGATTGATCCGCCAATCACCGCTGAGCAGGCGGATGACAGCTCCGTCTCCGCTCTGTGTGCAGAGACTGAGCTGTCAAATTCCCCGCTGTCCTCTATGGGGAGATCGGATGAGAACGGACCGCCTGTCCGTTCTCATCCAATCCGATCCGATCCGCTGGACGGATGGAAAATAGGGTTTCCATCTGTCTGGATTTCACGGACAGGATCGGATCGGATAGCAGCGGGTGTCAGCGAACATGTCTTCGCTGACATCCGCTGCCCCATAGGGATGCATGGAGCATCTGATCAGGTCCGCCTGAAAAACTGACAGGCGGATCGGATCGCCTGTGTGAAAGGGGCCTTAGTGTTGTTTAGCTTTGTCCTCATATTATGTGGTTTGTGGTAAATCTAACAGAAAATTGTACAAGAAAATTGAACATGTATGGGCAGCCTAAGGCTTTATATATATATATATATATATATATATATATATATATATATATATATCTATATATATAGATATATAGATATATATATAGATATAGATATTGAGCAGTGGCGGTGTGGAGAGGGGTTGTAGGAAGGTATAATTGGTAATCATAATATTGAGGGGGCAGGCTGCACTTATCCTTTAACAATATAATAAAACACAGGTTATAAATCAACCCAAATCCCAAATTGTTACCACTTTAGGTGTATTTGGCCTTTCCATAGATTGGGGCCTGGCCAACAAGACTCCATTCTGTTCTATACATTGCTACTTTCATGGTAATTCAGTCACTGCGATGTGTTGTGCAGGTAATTGTGATTCCTTCTATCAGTCTGAGACAGAATAAAGTCCCATCTTCCTCCCTCCCACTGAGACTTTTAATTGCAGCCCGGACTGCCAGATGTCTGACATTAATTGCACAAGGGGCCACCTGTTGAATGCAGTAGACAGGGGGGATGGCGTATGGGGGGAGTTTAATGTGACTAAAATATGACTTAGAGGGTCTCTGGACTCCCTGGTGGGAAATCCGCAGCACATAAGCTGATATTTGTAACCTAAGTTTGTATATTTGCATTATTTGCAATACGTTGTACAGTATCTAGTTAGATGCAGACTAATTCTAGACATTGAGTATAAAACACAAAGCATTAGAGCAGTCTTAGGACTTGGCCGGGCCCTCTGAAGAGGGTGTTATGTCACCTCCTCACTGCTTGTTTTAAACCCCTAAAAGCCTGCACCACCATGCCACAAGCGTAGTGTGGCCCCATTCACTTGAATGGGTTGTGTTCAGCAGCTGATACTGTCTGCCGGATGTAATAGCGAAGATAAGTTTTGCCGCAGTATGTGGATTTCCCTGTAGCTTAGGGAGAGTAGGTGGGGGCAATAAAAACACGACTCGACTACATATTTTACTACCCCCCAACCACAAGTGTTAACAAACCCTTGGGCTCCTTTCACACTATCCGTCCGTCGGACGGATTCCGCTTTTCTCAGCGGGGGATCGAGCCGCCGATCCCCCGCTGAGCAGGAGGATGACAGCTGTTCTCTGCGCTGTGTGCAGAGACACAGCTGTCAGTTCCCCATACATCTCTATGTTGGAAATCGGATGGGAACGGACCATCGGTCCATTCTCATCCGATCCCATCCGATCCGCTGGACGGATGGAAAAAAGGGTTTCCATCCGTCCAGATTTGACGGATCGGATCGGGTGTCAGTGGACATGTCTCCGCTGACATCCGATGCCCCATAGGAATGCATGGGGGGACCGTTCAGATCCGCCAAAAAACAGACAGGCGGATCTGAACGGTCCGCCTGTTTGAAAGGGGCCTTAGGCTTCGTTCACTCCAGTGTATTGTGGGAACAGGTGCAAATATGCTTGCCTTCCCGCAGCACACAAAAATGTGCTGCCTCTTTGCAGATTTGCAGCAGTACCGTTAATTCCTATTGGCACATTAAAGAGGTTGTAAACCTCAGAACTTTTTTTTTTTAAAAAGTACACCTGAAAGACAAACACATAATGAGCTAGTATGCATCGCATACTAGCTCATTATGATATACTTACCTTAGAACGAAGCCCCGAAGCGCCGACCGCTCGCCTCTCCCATGGGTGACATGTTCTGTCACCCTTCTTCTGGGTTTGCGGTATCTGGCCATCTGATTGGCTGGACCCGCGATTACGTCACTCACGCGCATGCGCGCGGCAACCGACGGTCAAGGCACGGGGCTCTGAAGGAACGGCACCAGCGGCCTTTCCTTCAGAGCGCATGCGTCGGTGACGTCACTGGCTGCATTTAAGGTAAATATCTCCTAAACGGTACATGTTTAGGAGATATTTACAGTACCTATAGGTAAGCCTTATCATAGGCTTACCTATAGGTACAAGTTGCAGAGGAGGGTTTACTTCCTCTTTAAGTCCCAGGTCACATATGTGCGATGACAATTATTGCATGTGATTCGGAGAGCACTGCTCTGCCAATCAGTGGCGGCCCGTGCATAGGGGGCGCCAGAGGGCCGCCCCCCCCCCTAAAAAAAAAGAAAAAAAATAGAAAAAAAAAAAAAAAATGACAAAAAGAACAAATAAAGTTTAAAAATCGTGTTCGCAGGCCTATGCGCTGGGCCTGGTGGCTATGGGGGGGGGGGGGGGGTTTACGACCCAGAAGAGGTGCCAATTGGCTGCCTTCTGGGGGCGTAACCTGGGCGCAGAAAAAAGCGCTGAGCCACCCCCACCTTCGTGATATCCTGGCTGTGATTGGTCCAGTCTCCAGCCTGGACCAATCATCATCCAGGACATCGCTGACTCGCAATGGGGGCGGTGCCGGTGCGTGCGTCAGTCACGCACCGTCACCGCCCATCTCCTTCCCGCCTCCCGGACCGGAAGACAGAAGACTGAAGAGGAGGACGTCCACGGCGCTGCTCCTCTCGGTTCCCGGAATCCCGCCATCCCGCCGCCATCAGAAGGTAAGTGATTGAAGCCAACCTGTGCCCTCACCTGTGCCATGCCTGTACCATCACCTGTGCCATCACCTGTGCCATGCCTATGCCATCACCTGTGCCATGCCTATGCCATCGCCATGCCTATGCCATCACCTGTGCCATGCCTATGCCATCACCTGTGCCATCACCTGTGCCATGCCTATGCCATCACCTGTGCCATGCCTGTGCCATCACCTGTGCCATGCCTATGCCATCACCTGTGCCATCACCTGTGCCATGCCTATGCCGTGCCTGTGCCATCACCTGTGCCATGCCTATGCCATCACCTGTGCCATGCCTATGCCATCACCTGTGCCATCACCTGTGCCATGCCTATGCCATCACATGTGCCATGCCTATGCCATCACCTGTGCCATGCCTATGCCATCACCTGTGCCATCACCTGTTCCATGCCTATGCCATCACCTGTGCCATGCCTATGCCATCACCTGTGCCATCACCTGTGCAATGCCTATGCTATCACCTGTGCCATGCCTATGCCATCACCTGTGCCATGCCTATGCTATCACCTGTGCCATGCCTGTGCCATCACCTGTGCCATCTCCTGTGCCATGCCTATGCCATCACCTGTGCCATGCCTATGCCATCACCTGTGCCATGCCTATGCCATCACCTGTGCCATCACCTGTGCCATGCCTTTGCCATCACCTGTGCCATGCCTATGCCATCACCTGTGCCATCACCTGTGCCATGCCTATTCCATCACCTGTGCCATGCCTATGCCATCACCTGTGCCATCACCTGTGCCATGCCTATGCCATCACCTGTGCCATGCCTGTGCCATCACCTGTGCCATGCCTATGCCATCACCTGTGCCATCACCTGTGCCATGCCTTTGCCATCACCTGTGCCATGCCTATGCCATCACCTGTGCCATCACCTGTGCCATGCCTATTCCATCACCTGTGCCATGCCTATGCTATCACCTGTGCCATGCCTGTGCCATCACCTGTGCCATCTCCTGTGCCATGCCTATGCCATCACCTGTGCCATGCCTATGCCATCACCTGTGCCATGCCTATGCCATCACCTGTGCCATCACCTGTGCCATGCCTTTGCCATCACCTGTGCCATGCCTATGCCATCACCTGTGCCATCACCTGTGCCATGCCTATTCCATCACCTGTGCCATGCCTATGCCATCACCTGTGCCATCACCTGTGCCATGCCTATGCCATCACCTGTGCCATGCCTGTGCCATGCCTGTGCCATCACCTGTGCCATGCCTATGCCATCACCTGTGCCATCACCTATGCCATCACCTGTGCCATGCATATGCCATCACCTGTGCCATGCCTATGCCATCACATGTGCTATGCCTATGCCATCACCTGTGCCATGCCTATACCATCACATGTGCCATGCCTATGCCATCACCTGTGCCATCACCTATGCCATCACCTGTGCCATGCATATGCCATCACCTGTGCCATGCATATGCCATCACATGTGCCATGCCTATGCCATCACCTGTGCCATGCCTATACCATCACATGTGCCATGCCTATACCATCACCTGTGCCATGCCTGTACCATGACCTCAAAGTCATGCAATTTTTTTACAGCGTTTTTTGCCGCAAAGCAATACCTATTACATTTTTCTTTTTGCGCCCCCCCCCCCAAAAAATTTTGAGCACCAGCCGCCACTGCTGCCAATCACATGCGATGTCTGTGTGATGCAAATTCAGCCATACAGATTGTATGGCTGAATTCCCATCGCATTCGTACACAACTCGCATAGGACCCTTTTTTGGGTCCGCCACCAGCATTGGATTGCATGGGATCCGATTCATGTCCAAACTGACAGTTCACACTGCAATATGTGAACTGATCTGGGGTGTCGTTAACCTTATATTGACAACCCCATCGATTCGCATATCGCAGTGTGAACTGCCTGGCATCCGCAGCGGATTCGTAGGGTTCCCGCATCGCCTATGTGTGAACCGGCACTTATGTATTTTGCAAACACGTACACATCATGTGTGCCAAATAGGGTTGCCACCTCATCTCTTTAATCCAGGACACATATTAACCACTTCTGTACCGGAAGGATTTGCCCCCTTAATGACCAGGCCATTTTTTGCGATTCGGCACTGCATTATTTAACGGACAATTGCGCGGTCGTGCGACGCTGTACCTAAATAAAATTGATGTCCTTATTTTCCCACAAATAGAGCTTTCTTTTGGTGGTATTTGATCACCTCTGCAATTTTTACTTTTTGCGCTATAAACAAAAAAAAGTGACGATTCTGGAAAAAAAAACAATATTTTTCACATTCTGTTATACAACATTCCCCTAAAAAAAATTTTTTTTAAAAAATCTAAATTTTTTAACCTTTCAGGCCACTTTGTTTTCTGCTACATATTTTTGGTAGAAAAAAAAAATCGCAATAAGCGTATTTTGATTGGTTTGCGCAAAAGTTATCACGTCTACTAACTACGGGAAAGATTTATGTCATTTTTATTGTTTTTTTTGTTTTTTTTTGGCGGCGATCTGCGATTTATATTATATAACTGACATTTTTGACACTTTTGGGGGGACCAGTGACATTACTACAGTAATCAGTGCTAAAAATATGCACTGTTACTGTAATAATGACACTGGCAGGGAAGGGGTTAACACAGTGGGTGATCAAGGGGTTAAATGTAAGCCTAGGGAGTGTTTCTAACTGTGGGGGGGTTGGGCTTTTGAAATGATCATAGAGAACTGTGATCCTATATAGAAGGATCACAGGAGCTCTGTGGTCATTCCAGAGAGAAGAGCGGTCAGCTGTGTTTACAATAGCTGACCGTTCTCTCTCAGTGGGGAGCGATCGCGGGTGGCAGGCGGGAATCGGAGCTGCTGGCCCAGTGCACTGGCCCAAATCATTTAATGGAGGGGGATTATGATGTGGGGTTGTTTTTCAGGGGTTGGGCTTGGCCCCTTAGTTCCAGTGAAGGGAACTCTTAAGGTCTCAGCATACCAAGACATTTTGGACAATTTCATGCTCCCAACTTTGTGAAAACAGTTTGGGGATGGCCCCTTCCTGTTCCAACATGAATGCGCACCAGTGGACAAAGCAAGGTCTATAAAGACATGGATGAGTGAGTTTAGGGTGAAGGAATTTAACTAGCCTGACCCCAGCCCGATAGAATACCTTTGGGATAAATTAGAGGGGAGACTGCGAGCCAGGCCTTCTCGTCCAACATCAGTACATGACCTCACAAATTCTGGAAAAATGGTCAAAAATTCCCATTGACACACTCCTAAACCTCCTGGACAGCCTTCCCAGAAGAGTTGAAGCTGTTATAGCTGCAAAGGATGGGCCAACTCAATATTGAACCCCACAGACTAAGACTGGAATGCCATTAAAGTTCATGTGCGTGTGAAGTTCATTTGCTGGAGGGGATCTATTTTTGCTGGGGGGGGGTCTATTGTTGCTAAGGAGGTCTATTGTTGCTGGTGGGGGAATCTACTGTTGCTGGGGTGGGTCTTATGTTGCGGGTGTAAGTTGTTGCTGGGAGAGATCTAGTAATGCTGGCTGCAGGAAAATCTGTTGTTGCTGCTGGGGGGAGGGGGGGTCTATCGTTGCTTGAGGAGGGGACGTTTTGTTGTGAGTGATAGATTGTTGCTGGGGGTCTATTGTTGCTGGCTGCTGGAGAATCTATTGGTGCTGGCTGCATGGGAGATCTGTTGTTGCTGCTGGGGATCTTTTGTTGCAGGGAGTAGGAGGTATTTTTTTGCGGGTGGTCAATTGCTGCTGGGGGGATCTATTGTTGTTGGCTGCTTGGGATTTATTCTACTGCTTTTCTTGTTAATATTAACAAATTCCATACAAATTGGTTCTGTATTCTCTAAAAGGGGCAGTACTGGGAGGTGGGTAGGGGGTGGAACCAAGGAATGGTGCAGGAGGTGGGTAGGGGGTGGAGACAAGGGGTGACAAAGGGGGAGTTCCTGCACCTATTGTCTGATAAAAAAAAAGCCAGGTGAAATGGATTTTAGAGCTGTAATGTGAAATGGATTGCAGGTTGGATTTAGCGGATGGTGGGCAACATTTTACAAAATTTGCACATCTCATACTTGTTTATGGGTTTGTGGTTGAGAAAGTACTGCAGCCTTTGACTCATGATGGGAGCCAGGGAACTAGCATTATCAGAACGAGGGTTCTATAATGGAAGCTGCTTTTGTCTTTTAGTAATTGCAGATCATGATTTCCCCCACAACACATTACATTGGTAGTTTATTGTTTGAAAATATCAAAACCCACAGTTAGGGCATTCACCGGGTAAGTGTAGCATTTGGGGTCCAGGATTTCATGAACACTGCTGTGTACGAACCCAGACCTTACATGAGTAATTATTGGTTTTTCATACCATACTACATCTGATGTTAGAGATTAGGATTAGGTACTAGTTATTGTGATTGATGGATTCAGCAAAGGTTAAAGGCCATATGGATGACTTCAGCTCCACCACTCTATACAGATAACACTCACTTGAGAAATGAATCGCCGGGCCCAAAGGTCAAATCCAAGGAGTGGCTGAATTTTCATATAAGCAGTCAAAGAGGTACAAAGTGACCTCTTAAGGCGAATAAATTGAGCATTTGCACATAATTGTATGTTATTATGTTCAGAACTATAACTATTTTAAAATACTTAATTAATTTTTTTTGTTAGGCAAGTAAAATATGAAATTTGCTATAAAAGACATGCCCGAATCTTGAAGGAAATGATAAGCATAGGGCATACATGACAGGGTGGAAGTAAAACACGGCAGTAGGGGGTTAAATTAGTTGTTGGAATATGAGAGGTCAGGACTCTTATCTTATTGGCAGAGCAGATGAGGTGATGGGGAGGAGCAGGAGAGAGAGTAGTTGGAGGGGAGGAGTGAAGGGGCTTCACTTGTAGACTGGAGATCATAGGAGAAACATCCCTCCCGCCCACTCTAGTTATGCCATCATCTGTTGTTCTGCTTGTTGCAGAGTGCGATCACTGGGTGCAGCGGAGTCCATGCAGATCAGACATTGTGGAGTAAACAGGAACTGGCTTCTTTATTGGAACATAACACAGAAAGCAAAGATGTCACCTCATTGTGATAAAAACACAGACAGGAAGAGATAACCAACAAGTTCAGTACAGTGTACAGGATATTACAACACATCATAGAAATGCATAGCATATCACTGAGCATTAGCGACATCTAGTGTCCTATTTATCAACTGCAGTTAATCTGCGAAGCTGAGAGCTGTTGTATCTCCAACACTGCTAAGGAGGTTGGACATTGGCGTTGAACGATAAAATGGTGGACCCATCTCCGGTATGGAGTCCTATGGTTGGTCTGATTCAGTCTAGACCGACCGGGTAGTGTTAGGTGGTAAGGGTCTGTGGTCAGTTAGGATAGTTCTCGAGGCGTTGTTTTGGCAGCTGGGGACAGAACCTAACTTAATGGTACCACAGACTCCAAAGTTGTGGGAGTTGGTATTGTCAAGGATCTGCAACCATTCTTTGATCTGGATTGGTTTGACTCTTTTATGTTTTTCTGTTATTTATGGTTTTGTTTAATAAAAGGCCGAACCGACCATTTATTCCCAATGCTGAGTTAGTGTTGTCATTTTAAAGGAAAAGGGGGGTGGTGTTGGGTACTGATCCAGGTAATATGGTTAAACAGGTGGGATCTGAACTACCCTAGTCATGATTTATACTCTCTATTTACAGCTGGTGGAGCTAGTCATACGCACCTGTTCCATCGGGTGTTCTCCCCTGTGCCTGCTCCAGTGACTCTGAGCCCCACACCCAGTATCCAGAATTCTTTTACCATCATGACTCACTGTGTATTCCAATCAGTTACCTGCTCCTCTGAACCACTGTGATTCTCAATGGGAGGCATTTACTAAAACTGGTGCAGCTGTAACCAATCAGCTTCTAGGTTTCAGGCTCGGTTCACACTGATGTGACCTGAAAGTTGTGCAACTTAAGCCCCGTACACACGATAAGAAATTCGGCCGGGAAATTTAGTCCGACGACCGATCTGCCGATTTTCGGCTTGTTAGTATGGTGCTTCCAACAACCGACTCCGACTTTTCGGGCAAAAAAATTCTGGTGTGCAGGCTATATAATTTTTGGCGTCCGTCAACACACGTCCGATTTTCGTATCATTAGTACAGATTTTGACGGGGGAAAAAATCTTATGAGCAAGACTAGGCATGCTCAGAGACGAAAAAAACACATAGAAAGCGATCCAACACATGACATCACTTCTAAAATAGAATTCTGTCGTACGGGAAAATTCGTGTGCAGTCTAGAGCACATTCCAACCAACAGACACCACTCTGGACAAAAGACAGACGACCGGTCGGCGGAAATTCGTTGCGTGTGTACGAGGCTTTAGGCCCCTTTCACACAGGGAGTTCGTCTGGCGGACTCCGTTTTTCTCAGTGGGGGATTGATCCCCCACTGAGCAGGCAGATGGCAGCTGTCAGGTTTCCATTCTTCTCTATGGGGGAATTGGATGAGAACGGACAGACGGTCCGTTCTCATCCGATCCGCCAGACGGATGGAAAATAGGGTTTCTATCTGTTCGGATTTGACGGATCGGATGTCAGCGGACATGTCTCCGCTGACATCCGATGCCCCATAGAGATGCATGGGGCATCCATTCAGATCTGCCTGTCATACGGACAGGCGGATCTGAACGGTCCGCCTGTGTGAAAGGGGCCTTACAGTGCGACTTTGCCAGGAGGCTGCAGTGCGACTTGACGCACCTTGAAGCGACCTTTAGACGTCTTTAAGCAACTTCAGAGAATGCCTGGGTAAGGTTCGGATCCAAATCCCATCAATTAGGATGAGGATTTGACTTGGAGGCGACTTCCATTAAAGTCTATGGGCACAAGTCTGATAGAAGTTGCCTTGAAGTAGTACAGAAACCTTTTCTAAAGTTGGAGCGACTTCAGTAGTGCTAATTAAGACAGCTCTCTTTGACTAAAATGGAATTTCACATGTGACGCGACTTGGGGGTCTCGCAAGTCAGATCCCAAATCGCAGCAGTGTGAACCATGCCTAGGCCTCGTGCAAACAGGGTGTTTTTTTCACAGCTGCTTTTAGGAGCGTCAGGTGTTTTGTTTGCAACTTAAAAATGCCCCTCCATGTTATTCTATGGCCTCATGCACACACAGGCATATAAAAGCTGTAAGTGACTGAGGCGTTTTCAAGCTGCAAAAAAAACCCCCAGGGCGTTCTGAGGACCGGCGTTACAGCTGTGAAAACGTCTGACGCTGCTTAATGCTGTATGCGATGTTTAGCCGTGTTCAGACTTTATTTATTTTATTTTCATGTTTGACAATGAACTTGTGGTGCGACTTGTGCTTTGAGGACCTTGAAGGGGAATCCCATGCCAAAGTGAAAAAAAATATGGCGTGCCCCCCCCCCCCACCCCAAAACCATACCAGACCCCTCGGTCTAATGTGGATTTTGAGGGGAACCCCCATGCCAGAAAAAAAAAGACACGTGACGACACTAGGGGCGGGGTCTCTGAGTGACGTCACTAGGTGGCCACGCCCTATGGTTATATAAGAAGCCACAAAGAGCAGACCTGGCATAATGACTAGAGACAGCATCGGAGGTGGACCTGGTTGGCGGCAGAGTAGACCAGAGACACAGAAGACTGGAGGAAGATTTTTAATGGAGGACTTCTCAAAACTGTCTCTTGTCATTATCTGCACTACACTAGAGCCCCCCACCCCAAAGCACCCACCCCCCATGTTGAGGGAGTGTGGCCTGGTATGGTCTGGGGGAGGGGGGCGCTCACTCGTCCCCTCTTTTCTGACCTGCTGGTTTGGTATGGATTTTCGGGGGGGGGGGGGGGAGCCCGCGCTGTTTTTTCTTTGTCGAGGGGGTTCCCCTCAAAATCTATACCAGACCAAAGGGTCCGCTATGGTCTTGGGGGGACCCCACCCCATGTTTTGTTTTTCATTTTGTTGTGGGTTCCCTTTCAAGATCCATACCAGACTCAAGGGGCCTGGTATGGAACTTGGGGGGAACCCTACGCCATTTATTTTTTTATTTTGGCGTGGGAGTCCCCTTCAAGATCCTCAGAGCACAGGTTGCACCACAAGTCAGATCATCATGATCCAACTTGGATGCGACTTCTATTCAAATCAATGGGCTGAAAGTCGGATCAAAGCCGGCTCTCATAGGCATTCATTGATTTTGAATAGAGGCAAAGAAACGCTACTATAAGCTAACGCAGGTAAACGCGAATTAATGCCAATGAAAAAAGCTACTCATTTCCCAGTAACTGCCTGCTCGGGTAAGTCAGAGGACTGCAATGTGGGCAAAATGAATCTCCACCTTCAGAATCTTTGGCGAAGCAAGGCGCTTCCTTAGGCAGGCCATAGATAGTGCAAATTTCTTTCCTGCAACCTGGGGTTGCAGGAAAGATATTTGCATGATTACCCCATCAACAAAGACAGTGTTGACAGGGGAATCCCTCCTGCCGAGACATGGTCTTCTTCCAGTGGGGAGGCTAGGAAGCCATCCCTGCCGGGAAAAGATAGTACAGCTATACAGCAGTTTGCGATAATCGCAAGCCAATCTGGCAGGCTGGTTGTAGCCAACTTGGTACATTCAGCCTGCCCATTAACCACTTGCCGACCGCCGCAAGTACATATACTGCTCGCTAACGATCGTCCGTGACATCGGGAGAAAGGCAGGCGGCTAGTGTAAACAAGCCGCCTGTCATTCTCCCCTGTGTAGGAATGGTGATCATACGGTTCTACTATGTAGGACTGTTGATCATTGTTCCTACACCTCAAGCCATAGCCAATCACAGTTAGAATCACGCCCCTAGGGACACACACAGCCCCTCCCTCTCAAAAAAAAGTTAACCCCTTCACTGCCAGTGTCATTTTACAGTAACAGTGCATATGTATAGCACTGATTACTGTAGTAATGTCGTAACCCCAAAAGTGTCAAAAATGTCAGTCAAGGGTCCGATCTGTCCGCCCCAATGTCGCAGTCCCGCAAAAAAAAACGCAGATCGCCGCCATTACGTGTTAAAAAAAAAACACCAAAAATGACAAAAATCTTTCCCTTCGTTAGTAAATGAGATAACTTTTGCACAAACCAATCAAAATAAGCTTTTTGCGATTTTTTTTACCAAACATAGGTAGCATAAAACAAATTGGCCGAAAATGTTAAAAAATTTGGATTTCTACTTTTTTTTTTTGGGAATTTCATATAAAAAAATGTGAAAAATATTGTTATTTTTGCAAAATTGACGCTCTTTTTTTGTTTATAGCGCATGATCAAAAAACCGCACAGGTGATCAAATACCACCAAAAGAAAGCTTTGTTTGTGGGAAAAAAAGGACGTCAAATTAGTTTAGTTACAGTGTCGCACGACCGCGCAATTGTCCGTTAAAGTCACGCAGTGCCGAATCGCAAAATACCCCCTGGTCAGGAAGGGGGTAAAATCTACTGGGGCTTAAGTGGTTAATGGTTCGAATCTCGGCCGGTTCAGCGAAACATGTATGACCGGCCCTAGACTCAGTGCCTCAGCTCTTCTAATCTCTGACGTTTGCTGAATGTGTGGGAATGCCAAAGGAACATTGTTGAAAGTTTAGAAAATGGGAGTCTCTGATTTCAAGATAAATCAGATATAACCAATAAAAGACAGAAACAGGAAATAAAGCCATGCTCTGCAAAAAAAGAAAAATGTTTACAGGCAGGTGAAGTCATTATACCAGCTTTAAATAGTGTTTTGCATTTTTTTTTTCACTGGAGTTTTTTATTATTTTTTTTATATACATTTTCTAAACTAGCATCCACAAGTTGGTGAGAAGAGTGAAAGGTCTTTCTAATAAATTCAGCACACAGCTGCTGTACGATGTACATGATCTTTGCCCTCCTGTAGAATCACCATAAACAGATTCCTGAATACCGTAATCCACTTAATGCAAATGTCCTATGTGATGAGCCAGCTGTTGTCAGACTAGAGCCCTGAGCCATCCTTAGAATACATAGATCTTCAGGAAACAAATTATGATTATCTTATTTTAATATTCATTATGATCCAATAACCATTTTGTGTGGGGTATCAATAATTAACTGTGGCAAATTTTATTTTAGGAGCCCAGTGTGCGTACTTCTGTCAGTCCAAAGGATGTCCAAAAGGGCGGGAAGGGAGTTAGAGGTCTGAAGGACACCTACTGTATACCATCTCACATCTTCAGGAGGAAATGGATTTTAGCAAAGTGGAAATTTGAAATATTTGCTCATCACTAACTAGTCATTTGGGAGGCATTTAAAAGGACAATCAATACACAAGAGCTGACAATCATTTTGGTTTCTGTCATAGGTTTTCAGGAGGCCTAATATACATGCTTCAGCCAGTCAGTAGGATGTCTGCTCTTCTGTTAGAAAGAGCAACTGTATGTCAGCAAAATCAATGAGAGAAGGGCAAAGCTCATAGGATTTAGGTTGTGTTTGGTAACAGTTTATTCATTTTTTACTGCTGAAAAGGGGAATTTCCACACAAATGTGCTTTGTATGAGTGCATTTGTGTTTTGCCACCAATGATTACAACACATACTGTATGACATTTCAGTGTAGCCTCTTTACCTCAAAACATAACAATAACTCTAAATCTATCAATGGAACCCCTAAGTGTACATCTGTAAGTACCCCCAGTAGCTTTAACTAACTGACAAATTAAAACCCAACTCCACACGTAGTCCTGATGATTCAACCTAGACACTTAAGCCTAGTACACACGTAACGAATATCCGCCGACCGGTCGTCCGTCTTTTGTCCAGAGTTGTGTTTTGTTGGTTGGAATATGCTCTAGACTGCACTGGACTTTTGTCGACCGACAGAATTATACTTCATAAGTGATGTCATGTGTTGGTTTGCTTTCTTTGTGTTCTTTCTTCTCTGAGCATGCCTAGTCTTGCTCATAAGATTTTTCCCTGTCGAAATCTGTACTGACTGCACGAAAATCGGACGTGTTTTGACGGTGGACAAAAATTTTATAGCCTGCACACCAGATTTGATTCGGCCGAAAAGTCGGAGTCGGTTGTCGGAAGCATCATACTAACAAGCCAAAAATCGGCAGATCGGTCGTCGGACGAAAATACCCTGACGATTTTCGACGCGTGTGTACAAGGCTTTATCCTCAGCCTAATCACCAACCATAATCCCAAACTCAGCTTCCAAACCCTAAAATAACCATACCTATAGCCATAAGACCAGCATTGCTTTTTGCTGAATTTATCTCGTGGCAAGACAAATCAGTCAGCATACAATACGACAAAAACATTCATATAAAAAAGCCCAAATGCTTGCACCAAATACAAGTGATCTGGTTTATCAGGCAACTTAACAAACCTAATCAACATGCCTCTGCCAATGGACAGCTTAACTTGGAGGGTTATGACCAATGTAATAAACAATGTCACAATGATCACTTCGATGTCACAATGGCCACTTGGTCTTACTAAAGACAAAGATATATGAAATGGTTGAAATGGAAGACAAATGCCAATTTAATGCGCTGCCTGAGCTAAAGTGGCTCTTTGTATGTCTGTACCAGACAGTAGAATACAGTAATATATCAGTCATGTATATATGTTGTCTTTGTTGTGGCATGTTGTGATGGTACTCTGGCTGAAGGCATTGGAGAATGAAGGGCTGTACAAGCATGAGCTGGCCAGGCCATCTCACAATGACTTTTGGCCCAGCTTCAGCTGAAAAAAGGGAACACTTGGATTGGACATGCCTTTGTGTTCAGGCTGCTCAGGAGGACAGGAGAAAATGTAGTGTCCGGATGCCAACAACAATTGGATGGACCGCCATCATTTCAGGAACAGGAGTAGATGTGTATTTCGGGCCCGCCTTGGCCAAAAGCCTTGTGCTGCCCCATATTTAGGTCAGATGGTAACCTTTAGGGCCAGTGTGAATAAACTTTGATGGGCTTCAGACATTAGGTTGAGGAGCTTCTACTATTCTTCAGAATTTATTGCAGGTGCATTTAACCTGCTTTTGTACTCCCATATTTTTGTACAGGGAGAGGAGTAGTTCTGAAACAAACAAAAGTCCGTAAACACTAGTCCTTATTATCACACTAACAAGATCTGACCCTCAGGCCCTGGGTTATGCAGCAATAAAAAAAATAGAAAAATAAATAGCAATCCTAATCTATTCAAGTGTAGCACCCTCTAGTATGTGCTAGACATTAGCATAGTGTGTGTTAGAAGTTACAGTAGGCAAAACATAGTTTGGCTCAGAGCTAAGTCTGAACCATGGAATCTGGGTCAGGGTTAAATGTAGGGCTGGGTGACTCATCCTGGTAGCACTCTGGTGCCTCCCCCTGATCTAGAAGGTTGGAGAATCATCCAGAATTAGTGGGTGAAGGTTAGAAGGAGCTGCCTTGAATATTTATGGAGCCTTAGCCAATCCTAAGAGGTTAGCTGGCAGGGGGCTGAGACCACTCCATAAATAGACATGGGCCATGCCAGCAGGGAGAGTCGGGGTGGAAGATGGAGATACAGAGTTGAGGAGGCTGTCAGTTGCCCTTGAGGTTCACCCTCTAGTGTGGAGGGGGGGGGGGGTTTCCTGGCTCAGGTGCTGGAAGGGTCCTGCCATAACACACAGTAAGAAGCCCTTCCTGGAGGCAGGGGAGCAAGAGAGGACAGAGTGAGTAGATCAGCACTGTTGGGGACTGACACAGGAGAAGACTGCCACATAAAGCCAGTTCACCCTGAAGACAGCGGTTTACTTAAGTCTTCATCCTTCCCTGAGTGATCTCTTGAGAGTCAGCGGGGAGGGCTGGTGAAGAGTCAGCCAGATGGGCTGGTGAAGAGTCAGTATGGAGGACTGATGTGGATAGTTAGCCTGAAGGGCTAGTGAAAGGGGCAGTTGCAGCCAGGTGGTTTGGCGGTACCTGAAGAGGTGGTGCTGGGAGCAGTGGCCACAGAGGAGAAGTACAAGCTGTTTCACTATAATTATGCTACACAACAAGGGGCTACGAGTTCCTGCCTGTAAAGGGCTATTGCTAAAGTCTGACTGGGAGCCTGTCAGATGGTGCTTGAAAGGAATGCTGGAATTCATTCCAGAAAGTTCTAACTAAGAGGAAGCTTTCCCTCCCTCCCGCCCTATATTTCGAATCCTAGGGTACTTGTGATTGTGGGGCAATGTTTTATGTTTAAGAATTTTTATTAAATAAATGTAATAAATACAGAAAACAAATTGACCATTTGTCACAGCAGCTTGCAGGTCTGGGAGTCTTTGTGGGGTCAGTGTTTAATTAGATTGTTACAAAAATTGGGGGCCCATCTAGGGTATGGCACTTCCAATTGGTTATTGGTGGTTCTTCCAGGAGCTAGGTCTCCTGGGGGAAAATGTATAAATGTTGTGTCCGTAATAGGGTTGCCACCTCACCCCTTTAAACCAGGACACACATTAATTACACAGGTTCTGTGGCTGATTAAGGTGGTAAGTAAACTCACTTAGTGTCTTATGTGCATTAGCCTCAGAACCTGTGTAATGCATAGGTGTCCTGGTTTAAAGGGATGAGGTGGCAACCCTAGTCCATAACCGTCTTCGAGCCAGTTGGGGTGCAGCTGGGGACATGGGTGATTATGGTTGCAAAAGTGTGCCTTAAGGACTAGTGATCGATCGATATAGCTTTTGAATGCCGATACCAATATTTTGGTCATCGGATATCGGCCGATGTACGGACATGTAAAAAAAATGTATTAATTTTTTTTACAAAGGTACTCCTTGTGGAGGGATCTGGGGGTCTAAAAGACCCCAAACCCCTCCTCGGCACTGAAAAGCATTCAAAACGCCAAGTTTGGCTGTTTTGAATGCTGTCAGTTTTTTTAATTTGGTGCAGAGTACCCGGAAGTGATGTCATTCCGGGTTTTTTACATGGAGACCCGATCAGAGCTGAATGCGGCTTTGATCGGGTCTTCTCTTCAGCGGTGGTGGAGGTAGGATGCCCGGGTCTCCCGGTGGGACGGGAGACCCGGGCAAGCCACGAGAGGGGGGACGTCCCCTCCCGCTCCTCGTAATGACAGCCGAGCGGCTTCTCAGCTGCATCGGTTGTCATTACAAGTCAGCCAACCGTCGGCTATGGACACCGGTACCGGGATGATGCCTCTAGCTGCAGGCATCACTCCTGTACATACACTTTCCCTTAATATCGGCAATATCGGTAACCTCAGGGGTCGATTCCGATATATTGGTGTTGCCGATAATCGGTCCTGTTTGCACTGTTAAATGTGCATTATTGATATAGTTGTAGTTGATGTTATTTATTAATTTGTTTAAAAAAATGGCTGCTGTGGGCATTTAACCCCATGTCACACAGTCCGTGTCTTTATTTAAAAAGGGTTTATGGGACCAACGTCAAGTGGGCCTCCCATAACCTCCCATCACTATCAAAGTTATTAAAGGGGAATTCCAGTTGTTTTTGTGTTTATTAAAAGTCAGTAGCTAAAAAAAGTGTAGCTGCTGACTTTAAAAAAGCACACACTCACCTGTCCCACAGTCCAGCGATGTGGCTGCCTCTTCTCTCCCCGGCGCCGGCATTACAAGTGTGGGCACCCAGCTGTGACAGCTTACAGCTTCACAGCCGGGCGCGCGCTGCACGTGCGCGATTCACACTGCACTTCCTCAATGGATGGGCAATCTTCTGGGACCTGTGATGTGTCCCAGAAGATTGCAGGGGAGAAGAGGAGAACTTACGCTTGAGTCGCCTAGGGGGCAGTGGCGGAGCTAGACTTTTAAAACAGGGGTGGCAAAGGGGTGGCAATGTATTATTTTGGGGGTCAATATAGAAGGTGTTCAATTACACTAAAAATAAGTTATTTTCCACAAAATGTATATAGATTAAATTAAAGTTTATTTTCCAAAATGTACACAATTATATATGTATATATGCCCCCTTCAATGCAGTGACCAGCGTGCCGTGCCCCCATCAATGCAGTGACCAGCGTGCCGTGCCCCTTCAATGCAGTGACCAGCGTGCCGTGCCCCCTTCAATGCAGTGATCAGCGTGCCGTGCCCCCTTCAATGCAATGACCAGCGTGCCGTGCCCCCATCAAGGCAGTGACCAGCGTTCCGTGCCCCCATCAATGCAGTGACCAGCGTTCCGTGCCCCCTTCAATGCAGTGACCAGCGTGCCGTGCCCCATTCAATTCAGTGACCAGCGTGCCGTGCCCCCATCAATGCAGTGACCAGCGTGCCGTGCCCCCATCAATGCAGTGACCAGCGTGCCGTGCCCCCATCAATGCAGTGACCAGCGTGCCATGCCCCCCTTTAATGCAGTGACCAGCGTGCCGTGCCCCCTTTAATGCAGTGACCAGCGTGCCGTGCCCCCATCAATGCAGAGAGACTTACCTGCAGCCGCCGCTTCTCCTCAGTCCCCCGGCGTCTCCTCGAGTCCTCCCGCCTCCTCCTCGACGGCTCGGCCAATGGCATGCGTTCGCCTTTCGGCCAATCAGGAGCGATTCTCAGACCGGCTTCCTGATTGGCTAGGAGGAGGATCCGTGTGACAATAGCGAATTTTCATTCGTTATTGTCACACAATGGGTGGGCTTGGGGCGCACTGCTCTGCGCCCCGGGTCCACCCTCTTCTGAAGCCTATTAGAGCCTCTGGCTCTAATCCGGTGACAAAAAAAAATCCCATTGAACTCCATGCGTCCGGCATGCAGATTAGGGAGCCGGACGCATGGATAGGGGGGCAGGGCCCCTGCGCCCCCAACACACCGGCCGCCACTGTGACAAACGGGGTGGCAACAGGGGTGGCAAGGACTTCATCTGGGGTGGCAATTGCCACCCCAGCTAGCCCTCTGGCTCCGCTACTGCTAGGAGCCCGGTCAAAAGTAGGTACCCACTCCCCTCTCAAAAAAATGACATGCCAAATGTGGCATGTAAGGAGGTGACGAGTCCTTAAAGTGGAACTTCCGCTTTTGGGTGGAACTCCGCTTTAACCCTCTGCTTGTGAAGATTGGGTGTGCCTGGCTGTGCAGTGGGGGATCCAAGTTCATCAGCAGTCCTTACGGGGGTGTGCTACACAGGGTAATAGATACCTTCTTGGAGATCAGTCAGGTAATGGGTTGTCTGCTTAAGTCACTCAACACCCACTTTTAAACCGAAGATAAAAGAAAATATGTTGGAAAGTTATGAAGGTTATTCACAGTCCAAGTGAAAAATGCATCACACCGAAAAAAACCCACACGGCCATATTTCACGTTCCTCTTTTTTCTTCTAATAACTCCTTAAAGCTCCTCACACTCCAGCTGGCATGGTGCAAAAGAGGCTCTTTGATTCTGTGACAAAAAAACCCTTTTAAAGTTGCATTTTGCCGGAGTGTTTATGCCGGGACTGTAAACAGTATTAGCGTGCGTTTATTTTACAGTGAATTAAGTGTCAATAGGAATTTGACCCCGTGTGAGCTGATATTAGCAGGATTTGTCCACTGGACAGAATCCAGAATAGGCCCTGGCATATTTCATCTCCCAAAGACCACACTGAGCCGAAGAAAGCCGGGCCTTAAGACAATGCAAAGCCCCACTCTGTAAATAGCCAGTGCCTGCCAACCAATCAGATTCTGGCCTTTGCTGGCCTGACACCCCAATCGGATGTTTGTGTTCGTTAGTGAGATTAGCACTTCACTCGTCAATGGAAAAGTTAAATATTTTCCCCTGCTGACATATGATTATTAGTATTACAAAGACACCCAACTTATGGAGAGAAGATGTGGCATTTTTCATGTGTTTTATCTAAACAAAAGGTAAATTATTTGTCTGTGCCTAAATGAATTTTATACATTTTTTGTTACTGTCAGGAGAAGTTATACACTTAATTTATTTTTTCTAGATGAATCAATGCGTGTCTGATATAGTGTGAGACCAAGTTCACGCTTAAACTTCCTAAAATGGGGCGAAACTGCACACATGTGCGATGCGGGAACCCTGCGAATTCACTGCGGGTTCCCGTATCACACTCAAATCACACTGCCATATGCGAATAGCTGGGGGTGTCAATACAGAGTTAACAACACCCCCCCCCCCCCCCCAGATCAGTTCACATATCGCAGTGCGAACTGTCAGTTTGGACATTTATCGGGACCCATGCGATCCGATTCTGGTGCAGGCCCAAAAAAAGGGTCCTGTGCGACTTTGGTCTGAATGTGATGCGTATTCAACCATAAAATCTGTATGACTGAATTTGTAACACACAGACATCGCATGTGATTTGCAGAGCAGTGCGCTGCGAATCACATGCGATGTCTAAAAATTGCATATGTGAGAACCGAAGCTAAAGCTTAAAGAGGAGTTCCGGCCTATTTTGCAACTTAGTGATTCTTGGAGTGCTCGCTATGCTCATCAACAATTGGGCATTTTCAACATTTTCAATTTCCTACATACTCCTGACCTCTGCACACTGCCCTACATTCTACTGACCTCTATACACTGCTCTACATACTACTGACCTCGGTACATTGCCCTACCTACTATTGACCCCTGTACACTGCTCTACACCCTACTGACCCCTGTACACTGCCCTACAGCCTACTGACCTCTGTACACTGCCCTACATACTACTGACCTCTGTACACTGCCCTACATCCTACTGACCTCTGTACACTGCCCTACATACTACTGACCTCTGTACACTGCCCTATATAGTACTGACCTCCTGTACACTGCCCTACATACTACTGACCTCTGTACACTGCCCTACATACTACTGACCCCTGTACACTGTCCTACATCCTACTGACCTCTGTACACTGCCCTACATCCTACTGACCTCTGTACACTGCCCTACATACCTACTGATCCCTGTACACTGCCCTACATACTACTGACCTCTGTACACTGCCCTACATCCTACTGACCTCTGTACACTGCCCTACATACCTACTGATCCCTGTACACTGCCCTACATACTACTGACCTCTGTACACTGCCCTACATCCTACTGACCTCTGTACACTGCCCTACATACCTACTGATCCCTGTACACTGCCCTACATACTACTGACCTCTGTACACTGCTCTACCTACTACTGACCTCTGTACACTGCCCTATATACTACTGACCTCTGTACACTGCCCTTCATACCTACTGACCTCTGTACACTGCCCTACATACTACTGACCTCTGTACACTGCTCTACATCCTCCTGACCTCTGTACACTGCCCTACATATTACTGACCTCTGTACACTGCCCTACATAGTACTGACCACCTGTACACTGCCCTACATACTACTGACCTCTGTACACTGCCCTACATACTACTGACCCCTGTACATTGCTCTACATCTTACTGACCTCTGTACACTGCCCTACATACTACTGACCTCTGTACACTGCCCTATATACTACTGACCCCTGTACATTGCTCTACATAATACTGATCCCTGTACACTGCTTTACATACTACTGACCCCTGTACGCTGCTTTACATACTACTGACCTCTGTACACTGCCCTACATACTACTGACCACTGTACACTTCCCTACATATTATTAACCCCTGTACACTGCCTTACATACTACTGACCTCTGTAAACTGCCCTACATACTACTGACCCCTGTACACTGCTTTACATACTACAGATCCATGTACACTGCTTTAGATACTACTGACCCCTGTACGCTGCTTTACATACTACTGACCTCTGTACACTGCCCTACATACTACTGACCCCTGTGCACTTCCCTACATATTATTAACCCCTGTACACTGCCTTACATACTACTGACCTCTGTAAACTGCCCTACATACTACTGACCCCTGTACACTGCTTTACATACTACAGATCCATGTACACTGCTTTAGATACTACTGACCCCTGTACGCTGCTTTACATACTACTGACCTCTGTACACTGCCCTACATACTACTGACCTCTGTACACTTCCCTACATATTATTAACCCCTGTACACTGCCCTACATACTACTGACCTCTGTACGCTGCCCTACATACTACTGACCCCTGTACACTGCTTTACATACTACAGATCCATGTACACTGCTTTACATACTACTGACCCCTGTACGCTGCTTTACATACTACTGACCTCTGTACACTGCCCAACATACTACTGACCTCTGTACACTGCCCTACATATTATTGACCCCTGTACATTGCCCTACATACTACTGACCTATAAAATCTGCCCTACACACTACTGACCTCTATACACTGCCCTACATACTACTGACCTATGTACACTGCTTTACATACTACTGACCTCTGTACACTGCCCTACATACTACTGACCCCTGTACACTGCCCTACATACTAATGACCCCTGTACACTGCTCTACATACTACTGACCCCTGTACACTGCTTTACATACTACTGACCCCTGTACACTGCTTTACATACTACTGACCCCTGTACACTGCTTTACATACTACTGACCTTTGTACACTGCCCTACATACTACTGACCCCTGTACACTGCCCTACATACTACTGACCCCTGTACACTGCCCTACATACTACTGACCCCTATACGCTGCTTTACATACTACTGACCTCTGTACACTGCCCTACATACTACTGACCTCTGTACACTGCCCTACATACTACTGACCCCTGTACACTGCTTTACATACTACTGACCCCTGTACAATGTTTTACATACTACTGACCCCTGTACGCTGCTTTACATACTACTGACCTTTGTACATTGCCCTACATACCACTGACCCCTGTACACTGCCCTACATACTACTGACACCTGTACACTGCCCTACATACTACTGACCCCTGTACGCTGCTTTACGTACTACTGATCTCTGTACACTGCCCTACATACTACTGACCTCTGTACACTGCCCTACATACTACTGACCTCTGTACACTGCCCTACATCCTACTGACCTCTGTACACTGCTCTAGATACTACTGGCCTCTGTACACTGCCCTACATACTACTGGCCTCTGTACACTGCCCTACATACTACTGACCTCTGTACACTGCCCTACATACTACTGACCCCTGTACACTGCTTTGCATACTACTGACCCCTGTACATTACATCACATACTACTGACCCCTGTACACTACACCACATACTACTTACCATAGGTGTACACAGCCTATTGCATTGGGGTGTGCACCTCAAAGCTAAAACACATACATATGTATATATACTGATGGTGTCAGTAGAGCAGTGGTGGGTGGCTTTAGGGCTGAGATTGGTGTCAGGACAGTGGAAGGTGTCAGTAGTTTTTATTTTTTTGATATTTTACAATTTTATTATTTTTTATAACAATTGTAGGAGCCGTTAGGGGGCTTTGCTGAAATATCAGGGGTTTAAACAGGGGGAATCTGCACCACACAGGGTGATTAGGGTGTGCCCAGGCACACCCTGTGCGCACGCCTATGCTACTTACGCTAACCAATCAGGTTAAAACTCAGGGCCGACAGCCAGGCCTGAAACTAGTCGAGCAAGTCAGCCTGCAGTACCACTTGTTCTGCCTGCATGATGGACTCCTGTATCAGACTTGTGGGGTTGACCAATTACTCTCCAGGCAGAAAACAAATTGTGAATGAAAGTGAATGCCGAGTTTCTCACTTTATGGTCCTTTTTCACAGTGACATTTGTCTTATTAGATCTTTTTCCTCATGCCAACCTTACTTTTTATGGAGGCCTTGCTAATTAATTACAGAAAAAAAAAAAAGGTGCCAAACCCAGGCAATCTTTGATCTCTTGATTAGGGTATTCCTAAGGCTTACTCCCTGTTAGCCCCAACCATATACTTAACCTAAACAAAATACCAGTGACACCAGTTTTTGGAGAAAATTGGCCCGGTGGGCCATTTATTAACAAATAACCAAAATAACCAAAACACATTTTAACATAACCATAAATATTCCAGTACCATAAATAAGTTGTTGGTCTTGGGAGGCACAAGATTCCAATTAACCTGGTATCAGCGTAATCCGTTAAACGGTCCCCAGTCGCGCAACACCAGCTCAGGGACAACCCACTTGACCACTGATACCTCCTACCACTTCCGGTTAATATCCACTCTTAACCGGGATACCAGAGGGCTCCATACCTAGATGGGTCACCCTAAACACTTTTTTACCAACACTGTTTTATACCGCCTCCAAAGACCCCCAACCGCCACCGCTCGCAGGCGTGACACCTTACAACTGCGAGCCCCTCCACAAACGCAAGGCACGCTGGACACCCTCCTGAATGCCGAGGAACCACAAATCCGTGCCCACCGCATTCAGGTGAACCCCATCACCACGCAGATACCGCCAACTCCCGATGCCTGACCACCAACCCCCCGTTCCTAATGACAAAACGGCTAACCGCCGCATTGACCTTGATGCGGGCCTTGTTCAATTTGGCGACCGACCTGGCAAAACGCCAAGCCGTGCGGCCGACAATCTCCGACCAGATCACCACCGTGTCAGGAAAAGCCAAGCGCAACCGAAGAAAATCGTATTTAATGTCCCGGATAAGGTGGCGCATGGACCTGACCCCCAAATCATTGCCCCCTGCATGCACCACCAAAATACCAGGGGCTCTGTCCAACTGTACAAAACGAATGATCTCCGGCAGGACCCTGCACCAAAGCAACCCCGGGACGCCAATCCACCGGATGGTGGCCTCCTCTTTAGTAAAACCCAACTGCTTCCCGTCATGCCTCACCTCAGCCCTCCTGGCCCCCCAATACACATACGAGTGTCCTAAGATCCACACGAGGCATGCAGCTCCCCCTGTAAAGAAAAAAAACAGCACCACGGCAATGAAACATCAAAACAACCGGCCACCCCCCGAACCACACAAGCATCTAAACCAAGTGAGGACGAACATACAAACGAAAACGAGAAGATTCCCACCTGCCTATCCGCCTCAACGTCGCTTCATCCACACCCCACCTGGCCGCCTCCGTAGCCGCCCCGATGTGGAAGGAGTGAGAAGAGTAACTACCTGCATCATGACCCAGCTCGGACAAGCACTTCCGAAACACAGCCACAAATTGGAACCTAGACAGAGCCGAACCATCCCCGTGCATCAAAAATGAACCCGCCACCGACGGACGCACCCGCCTGAACTCCTCCACCACCGCAACCGGGCAAAGAGAGGAACCCCCCACCCGGTACAGGCGCACATACACACCTCTGCCATCCTGGTCCGTCTTGGATCGTCTCAGAAAGATCACCACAGCCGAGTCAGAACAACTCACCTCCCCGTCCAGTATTCCGCCGTGCACATTCCTAGAAGGGCTAACCAATTCCCCAATGCGAAATGCCCCGTAGAAGGCCAAAACAAAAGCCGCTGTAAACAAAAGCGACTCATATACCGAGGAGCAGGTGCACCCCAACCTGCCCACCAACTCCCCCAGCAGGTGAAAGGAGACCGGCCTACGCCCATCCGGGCGCCTCACACCCCTCCTGTACCCCTTCAAAGCCTGCCGTACCGCAAAATCCTTGGTAAAATCTTCCAACCCAGACATTTTGAACAAGAACGCCAAGCCAGCCAACTTCCGAGTGATGGCCGCCGCTGACACCCCTCGTTCAAAATTCAAGCAAACGAAATACAATAAAAGAGAACGAGAGCCCATACTCACCCCTTCTACTCCTGTCCGAGTCAACAAGGCCCGCCATTCCCCCCATACCTTTGAATACGCCGCCCAAGTGCCGGCGCTCAAGGACCGTCTGATCAAGTCGGTGGCGATCCCAAAGCAATCGTCCAGAGCTCCGATGGACAAGGCTCCCCCCGTTGCTCCGCAGCCGGCGCCAACTCCCGAAACCTGTCCATCTGAAAACGAGACAAAGAGTCCGCCACCGAGTTGGTAACACCTGGGACATGCACGGCGTACAAGTAAACATTTAACTGCAAGCAACGCAAAACAAGATGGCGCAACAGCCGAATCACCGGCGGGGAAGCACCCGACAAGCTGTTAACCACTTAAGCCCCGGAGGATTTGGCTGCTAAACGACCAGAGGGTATTTTGCGATTCGGCACTGCGTGACTTTAACGGACAATTGCGCGGTCGTGCGACGCTGTACCTAAACGAATTTGGCGTCCTTTTTTTCCCACAAACAGAGCTTTCTTTTGGCGGTATTTGATCACCTGTGCGATTTTTTGATCACGCGCTATAAACAAAAAAAGAGCGTCAATTTTGCAAAAATAGCAATATTTTTCCCTTTTTTTTATATGAAATTCCCCCCAAAAAAAATGTAAAAATCAAAATTTTTTAATATTTTCGGCCAATTTGTTTTATGCTACCTATGTTTGGTAAAAAAAATCGCAAAAAGCGTATTTTGATTGGTTTGCGCAAAAGTTATTGCGTTTACTAACAAAGGGAAAGATTTTTGTCATTTTTGTTGTTTTTTTTTTTAACGCGTAATGGCGGCGATCTGCGATTTTTTTTGCGGTACTGCGACATTGCGGCGGACAGATCGGACCCTTGACTGACATTTTTGACACTTTTGGGGTTACCAGTGACATTTCTACAGTAATCAGTGCTATATATATGCACTGTTACTGTAAAAATACACTGGTAGTGAAGGGGTTAACTTTATTTGAGAGGGAGGGGCTGTGTGTGTCCCTAGGGGCGTGATTCTAGCTGTGATTGGCTGTGGCTTCAACTGTATGCAGAGTGATCAATGGATCTACATAGTAGATCCATGTGATCATCTCTCATACAGAGAGGAGAATGACAGGCAGCTTGTTTACACAAGCTGCCTGACTTTCTCCCTCTCCCCCACACGCGCGGGGGGGTCCGTGACCACGCGGGAGCGGGAGCGCGCCTCCGGCGGCGCGCGCTCGCTCCCTAAACCCTCACAGGCGAGCGACGTAGACCTACGTCACTTTGCCTGTGAGGGGCTGACCGCCGCCGTAGATAGTCGTGCGGCGGTCGGCAAGTGGTTAATGACCTGCACCACCCCCATGTTATCGCAGTGCAAACGCACCTTTTTGTCACGGAAGACCTCCCCCCACAATTCCACCGCGACCACCACGGGGAACAGTTCCAACAGAACCAAGTTCCACAAGAAACCTTCCTCCCGCCAAGTCGCCGGCCAGCGCTCGGCGCTCCAACGGCCCCCCAAGTAAGCACCATACCCCGCGGAGCCCGCAGGATCCGTGAACAAGTCAATGTCCCAATTGCTGACCGGACCCCGCAGCCAAAGCGAACGACCGTTGTAGGCTGACAGAAAAACGTGCCAGACCCGTAAGTCGTCAACCAGGTCCGCTGACAGCGTGACAAAATGGTGCGGAGAGCGGATCCCCGCCGTAGCGGCCGACAAACGGCGACTGAAGACCCGACCCATAGGCATGATCCGACATGCAAACGCCAACTTGCCGAGAAGCGACTGCAACCGACGAAGTTGCACTTTTCGTTTTCCCACCAAAAGGCAGATCTCCGCTTTCATGTCCCGGAACTTGTCGCCCGGCAAGCGACATTCCATCGCCACCGAGTCAACGACAATGCCCAAAAAACTGATCGTGGTCTTTGGACCTTCCGTTTTATCAGCCGCCAAAGGAATACCGAAACGCTCCGCCACATGTTGCATGGAAGCACGCAAATTATCCGCCAAAGGGGGAACACCATCAAGAGAACAAAGAATGCGGAAACCGACCGAAAACCCCTCCTCCAGCAAGCGGGCCGCCGCCCGGTCCGGATACCTACTTAGGAAAGGCCGCATCCTTTCCACCATCACCGGCGTCGTCCCTCTTGTGCTGAGCGTCCCCGGTACGGGGCTTACCCTGCTTAAAACAACGGGAGAAGGGGTGAGAGCCCCCACAACCGGAGCACTCATGCTTGAACTTGCAGGCAGTTCCAAAGTGGCACGTCCCTTAGTTGAACTGCCAACAGAAACCCCCGACGCTTCGCGGCCGGCTGTCCTGGGGAAGAGGGACCGCCGACCCCGCTCGGAAAGGAAGACGGTACCGCCCGGGCAGACGTCATGAGGCGCATCCACAAACTAATGTCCTTATGATCCCACCTCAACGACGGGCGAACCGCCTTCCGTTGACGGAACTGCTCGTCATACCGGAGCCGCGCCACCCCCCCATACACCCTGTGGGCCTCCCCGATCGCATCCAGATAGCAAAACAAAGCGGAGCAATGCTCCGGATGCTTTACGCCCACCACACTCGCAAAAATAGCAAACGCCTGAAGCCAATTGCTAAACGTGCGCGGAATTAAACGAAAACGCCGCCGTTCCTCATCTTCCTTCTTCGATTCCTCCGGCTTCACCCTGTCCAGGTTAAACTTCTCCAACGGAAGCAACGTAAATATCTCGACGTACTCATCCTTCCAGATCTTCTCCCGGACCTCCGCCTTGAGGTGCGCCCCCAAGGGGCCCTCAAAACAGACGTACACCTCACACTTCGCGGAATCCGCCAAACGAATCGCATCATCCTTACCTGACGCCTTGGGCTCCGCAACCTTGTCCACCGCCGGCACCGCAGGAGGCGATTCTACCGGCGCCACCACCTTGTCCCCCGAAGCAGCCGGGGCCGACCCAGCCCCGCAGGCCCCGTGCCAGACGCCGCCGCGACTGGGGCCCCCACCGAACCCCACGCCGCCACCGGCGCCGAACTTACCACACTCCCATCAAAACGCTGGACCAAGGACCGCAGGCCCGCCAGCAAGTCCCCCAGGCCCCCCGCCGCAACCGGCGCAGCAGGCCCTGGGACCCTCCCCTCCGCGACCTGCGGAGAGCCCATCCCCCCCGGAGCCCCCCCCACCACCGCGGGCCCCCCCGGTTCTGCTCCACCCCCCAACGCCCCCACCAACGCAGACAAAGCAGACCGGACAGACAAAGGGTGCAAAGACAAAGGCTCACCTGACTGAGACCCCGCGGCCGCGGGGTCCCGCAGCCACAGCAGACGACGGACCAGGAGCACTTCCCTCCTCGGAACTGGACAGCTCACCCTCCGACCGGACCTCCGGATCTTCCTCCACCGCAACCGACCTGGAACCAGCTCCGCCTCCCCCCCCCCGCCGATGACCGGAACTGACGTCCTCCACCGACTTCCGCTGACGCTTCCTGCCTCGACCAGCCTCCGCATCCTCTTCCGGGGCCACCGCCGCACCGGACATGCGCGGTGTAGCAGCGCCGGCCGCTCCTCCCGACTGGCCAGGGCCACTGCTGGTACCTCTCCCCCGCCGAGCTGACCCGGGCGGCCGGTCTTCACCGCCACGGGCAGCCGCTGCACTTCCTCCATCTGGACGAGCGGAGGCCCTGCACGAGAATGGCCCCGCCCACTGGAGCTCTGCCGACGCCGAGGATTCCTCCCAGAGGCCCTGCCGCCCCCAGCAGGCGAACGCTGGGACGGCGGCCCTGGAGGGTCCCCACCGGGGCTCCCATCGTGGCGCTGAGCTCCAGGGGAGAAATCCGGGCTGTAGCGCTCCGGCGGCCGTGACCGCCGAGCACGGGAATGCCGCTCCCCCACCTCCGCAATGTCCTCCGCCATGGCCGCCTCCAGGTGACGTTCAAGCCACTGGGTCCCACGAGACGCCGCTGCCTCCCGCAGCCGAGAGATGAAAGCCTCCAAGTCCCCCATCAAAAGGCGATCGCAGCAGCAAGCAGAGGGAGATAAAAACCAAGGGGATCCTTTCTTCTTGCTGCCTCGAGGAATGTGCTGGAAAGACCGTAAGTCCCCCCCCCACTTACCCTACTGTAGACCCCACCTACAAAATGCCCTGCCCAATCCGTGACCTGACCTACATGGCCTGATGTCATTAACCCCTAACTGCCCGTGGCCCAGTAAACCCCCTCATGAGGCCCTTCGCTTATTTTTTTTTTATAAGTGTGTGCATGTCATATATTAAGGCACTCCACTGGCTGTATATTTGTGCTTACTGACTCGATAAAAAGTTTGAATAAATTTGACCACACACGTAAGATGACGGCTCAATCATAGATTCAATCATTTTCAACAGGCTTTCAACTGAATGTGATCTATTGATACCAGAAAGAAAATGTGTCATTCAATTCAATCTGATTTCCCAACTTGGACCAGTTGTTTTTTTTTTTCACACAACATTTGTATTTCTTACAACATTTATATTGTCATGTGTGTTATTTCCATAAGGATGTGTTTATAGACGTTTGCCCATAGCCTTGCACACACTCCTTTATTTTGGCCACTAGATGGAGTGCGGCTCCAACCCAGAAGATCGCGAGCCGCTTATTCCACCGAGCCCACCAATGAAGCGAATTGCACTTCCTAGCAAACTTACTAAGAGCAGGCAGCATCAATGGGTCCCATTTACATTCTGTTTTCTTTATTTCTTAATTAAGTCCCCCTGAATCCAATTACAGCTTGCCACTTTCCCTGAGTCAGGCCTACACTGACATTACACTGTTTATATACAGTGTATAGATGAAAGGGGCCGACATGTGAATTTATAAAGAGCACCATGTCATGGGATTAACCCCTTTCATGCTGCTGGCCACATCCTGGAAAAGAAGAGTGTAGCCAAATACAAGTCTTTTTTTGTCACTTTTTTTTTTTTTTTTTGCGGTCGCTGCTGACCACATCCCCACGGCTCCCACCTAATCTTTTCTGTTTCAAGCTCTAGGTCTCTAGGTGCCTCATTCTTCCACAATCATCTATTTTTAAAGATGACCATAAATATGAGATTGATGTGACCAGATACTGGAGGCTTAATAGTTTCTTCACTCACCAGATGATCTCCAACTCTATTAAGGCTCACCATACACATTACAATTTGACTGCACAATCAACTTTAACCACTTTACCACCGGAGGATTTTGCTGTCTTACGTCTGGGCCACTGTGCGACTTTAACTGACAATTGCGTGGTCATGCAACGCCGTACCCAAACGAAATTGACGTCCTTTTTTTTCCCACAAACAGAGCTTTCTTTTGTTGGTATTTGATCACCTGTGCGATTTTTACTTTTTGCGCTATAAACAAAAAAAGAGCGTTTATTTTGAAAAAATAACAATATTTTTAACATTTTTTATATGAAATTCCCCCCAAAAAAATGTAAAAATCAAAATTTTTTACAATTTTTGGCCAATTTGTTTTCTGCTTCCTATGTTTGGTAAAAAAAAATCACAATAAGCGTATTTTGATTGGTTTGCGCAAAAGTTATTGCGTTTACTAACTAAGGGAAAGATTTCTGTCATTTTTGGTGTTTTTTTTTTTAACGAGTAATGGCGGCGATCTGTGATTTTTTTTGCAGGACTGCGACATTGGGGCGGACAGATCGGACCCTTGACTGACATTTTTGACACTTTTGGGGGTACCAGTGACATTACTGCAGTAATCAGTGCTATATATATGCACTGTTACTGTAAAAATGACACTGGCAGGGAAGGGGTTAATTTTATTGGAGAGGGAGGGGTTAATGTATGCCTGGTGCTTACTAACGTGTGTGGGGGGAGGTGACTGAGTGAGTCAGGGACAGATCGCATGTTCAGCTATAAGCCAGTGGGTGGATGAAACCTTCCTTTTCATTGTACACCTTTACAACCTTCTAACTGCCAGCCTCCTAATGACCAATGGCATCAAAAGTTGAAAATGAGGATGTCAGTTGCCTGCCTGAATATTATCCTTGTTTGACCCTCCCTTACCGCTCTCTATCAGCTCTGGCGTCTCATTAGCTGTGATGGTAAAAAAAACTGAGGGAGAAGAGAAATATTGGAATACTAGTCAGTTTGAAAAGTGTATTTGCTTTGGAAGAAGAAATCACCTCTAACGTTGGGTATTGATGTTGCTGCATTATGCAATCCTATTAGAAAACTTTTTACATTGTAGAAAGGGGCGCCTCAAGACTGTCCATAATTTTGGAGATTTTCTTGAGATTGTCCATAATTTTGGAGGGTGCCTTGAGATTGTCCATAATTTTGGAGGGTGCCTTGAGATTGTCCATAATTTTGGAGGGTGCCTTGAGATTGTCCATAATTTTGGAGGGTGCCTTGAGATTGTCCATAATTTTGGAGGGTGCCTTGAGATTGTCCATAATTTTGGGGTGGTGCCTCGAGATTGTCCATCATTTTGGGGTGGTGCCTCGAGATTGTCCATAATTTTGGAGGGTGCCTCGCAGTGGCGTACCAATGGGGGGGGGGCGGGGGTGCGGCCCGCCCCGGGTGCCACTCACTGGGGGGTGTCAGCCGGTGTCCTGCCAGGTGTGTTCAGAGTCAGACAGATCCCGCAGTGTGAAGGCAGCTGCAGTGGCTGGCAGCTCCTTCAGTCCATGCTGCTAGTGGGGGGCGGAGCCACGGCGGGAATAAGGGGGCGGAGCCGCGGCGGGAATAAGGGGGCGGGGCCTCGGCGGGAATAAGGGGGCGGAGCCTCGGCGGGAAGAAGGTGAGTGCCCATTGCAAAAGTGTGTGCTGGAAAGGAGGGGGATGGGGCTGCTGCATATAGAGGAATTCATCTTTCTCTATTCTTCCTGCAGCTTCCTGCTGAATAACTGATTCTCCTCCTCTCCCTCCTGCAGGAAGAATAGGGAAAGATCAATTCATCTATATGCAGCTGCCCCATCCCCCTCCTATACAACTTCTTTTGCTGGCCCCCCAAAGTTCTTAACCTCCTCCAGTGCTCCTAATCCCTCCCTCAGTGCTTTTAGCCCCACCCCCAGTGCACTAGACCCCCCCTGTTCTTTAACCCCCCCCATGCTCTTCAGCTCCCCACAGTGCTTTCTCCCTCCCCCTAAGTGCTCCCTGTCCCCCCAGTGCTCTCCACCCCCCTGATTTATCCTGCCCACCCCCCCAAGTGCTCCCTGTCCCCCCCAGTGCTCTCCACCCCCCTGATTTTCCCTGCCCACCCCCCCCAAGTGCTCCCTGTCCCCCCCAGTGCTCTCCACCCCCCCGATTTTCCCTGCTCGCCCCCCAAGTACTCTCTGTCCCCCCCAGTGCTCTCCACCCCCCTGGTTTTCCCTGCTCGCCCAAGTGCTCCCTGTCCCCCCAGTGCAATCCACCCCCCTACAATGCTTTCCAAACCCTCTCTTAATTCTCTCCAGTCCCCCCCCCCCACCGTGCCCTTCAGCACCTCCAGTGCTCTCTTCTGCTTCGTCTGTGCTCTCCGGCCCCCCTAGTGCTCTTCTATCTTCTATCACGTCTGCAGTCTCTGATCATCTACTGTATCATGTCCTCAGTCTCTGACCATCTCCTGTATCACGTCTGCAGTCTCTGACCATCTCCTGTATCATGTCTGCAGTCTCTGACCATCTCCTGTATCATGTCTGCAGTCTTTGACCATCTCCTGTATCATGTCTGCAGTCTCTGACCATCTACTGTACCATGTCCTCAGTCTCTGACCATCTCCTGTATCATGTCTGCAGTCTCTGATCATCTCCTGTATCATGTCTGCAGTCTCTGACCATCTCCTGTACCATGTCTGCAGTCTCTGACCATCTCCTGTATCATGTCTGCAGTCTCTGACCATCTCCTGTACCATGTCCTCAGTCTCTGACCATCTCCTGTATCATGTCTGCAGTCTCTGACCATCTACTGTATCACGTCCTCAGTCTCTGACCATCTCCTGTATCATGTCTGCAGTCTCTGACCATCTCCTGTACCATGTCCTCAGTCTCTGACCATCTCCTGTATCATGTCTGCAGTCTCTGGCCATCTTCTGTATCACGTCTGCAGTCTCTGACCATCTCCTGTATCATGTCTGTAGTCTCTGAATATCTCCTTTAGCAAGTCTCCAATCTCTTACTTAAACACATTGCTAATATTAGCTATCTATCTATGCTGAAGGTAGGACTGTGCAGGGGAGGCAGAGAGTGCAAAAGGGGGAACTGTGATTAGAGAGACGGAGGGCAGACTGCAAGGGGCACTGTGATGGGGGGCTGTGAAATTTGTGCAAAAAATATTCTTGAAAACATTACATTTTTTTGTGGGTGTTTTTACATTTTAAAGTGGGGGGGGGGGGTGCCAGATATAGGATCCGCCCCGGGTGCCAAATGCTCTAGGTACGCCACTGGTGCCTCGAGATTGTCCATAATTTTGGAGGGTGCCTTGAGATTGTCCATAATTTTAGAGTCTGCCTTGAGATTGTCCATAATTTTGGAGGGTGCCTTGAGATTGTCCATAATTTTGGAGGGTGCCTTGAGATTGTCCATAATTTTGGGGTGGTGCCTCGAGATTGTCCATCATTTTGGGGTGGTGCCTCGAGATTGTCCATAATTTTGGAGGGTGCCTTGAGATTGTCCACAATTTTGCAGGGTGCCTTGAGATTGCCCATAATTTTAAATGGTGCCTTGACTGAAAAAAGTTTGAGAAACACTGATATGAGGAGCTAAACTAACCCAATTATTCTGTATCGCCCTTGTTTCCTTTACTCCGATGGACCCATACACATTGTCATGACATGGCAAAAAAAGATATGTTGCATCGGTCTGGCACTGTGCCCCTTACAGATGAACTGTGATGCAGCCCCGTCCAATAGAGGCGATTGCGGCATGGCTAAGAAGGATTTCAGTGCAGAATCCCGTTTCAAACAGGCATGCAGGTGGTGTCCTATCACTTCCTTGGCCCCTGCTAACCATAGGCCGGCTGCTGCTGACAACGTGATCCAGCCCAGATTGTGACAAATGAAGGAGGCCTTGCTCGTAATCTCCGCTCTAATTCATCCCAAAGGTGTTCTGTTGGGTTGAGGTCAGGACTCTGTGCAGGCCAGTCAAGTTCCACCACCCCAAACTCGTTTGTCCATGTCTTTATGGACATTGCTTTGTGCACTGAACCAAATAATTTGGTGGAGGGGGGATTATGGTTAGGGGTTGTTTTTCAGTAGTTGGGCTTGACCCCTTAGTTCCAGTAAAGAGAATTCTTAAGGCGTCAGCATGCCAAGACGTTTTGGACAATTTCATGCTCCCAACTTTGTGAGAACAGTTTGGGGATGGCCCCTTTCTGTTCCAACATGACTGCGCACCAGTGCACAAAGCAAGGTCCATAAAGACATGGATGAGTGAGTCTGGGGTGGAGGAACTTGACTGGCCTACACAGAGTCCTGACCTCAACCTGATAGAATACCTTTGGGATGAATTAGAGTGGAGGCTGTGAGCCAGGCCTTCAAAGAGACACTCCTAAACCTTGTGGACAGCCTTCCCAGAAGAGTTGAAGCTGTTATAGCTGCAAAGGGTGGGCCAACTCAATATTGAACCCTATGGACTAAAGCTGGATACACACCATACAACTTTTGTTGTTTGATTTGCTTTAGATTTATCTTCAACTATGTAGTGCAAGGGCCTCTCTGATTGCATACAAATTAAAAGTGTCTAGGTTTGACCTCATATTATATGGTTTTGGTAAATCTAAAGGTAATTGTATAGTGTCTATCCAGCTTAAGACTGGGATGTCATTAAAGTTCATGTGTGTGTAAAGGCAGGCATCCCAATACTTTTGGTAATACAGTGTATCCTTAAACTTAACTACACATATTACGATAACCTCCTAATCTGCAAAAGTAGTCCTGGCTCTAACCCTAAAGAGCCTATTAACACTATTGTGTTGTGATTGTGCAGCCCAAGGGACCTTGCCACTGCAACACTTGTTAACATGTGGCAAATTGCGTGTTAATGCACCGCAGTGGACCAGGCTGGCGTGAATGGGCCCTTAAACTTAAAGAGGAATGTCAGGCTTTTTTTTGTTATACAATTCTTAAAAATTCTGTAGCTGCCGACCTCCAAAAATCAGGAACTTACCACTGCCTGGGGTCCAGCGCTGTCTTCCCTGGCACTGCCATCTTGAATATGGGAGCCAGCCTGTGGTTTCCTGAACAACAACAGCCAGCTCCCGAGCGCTTTGTGAATGGTCCTGCAGCCTCTTGGGAGATGTGACATGGCAAGTATGTCATCCTCTCCTAGGCAATTTCTGTGTAAGTGGAAGCAGGTACCGATAAAAATTGTCACTTGCCCCCCCCCACAAGTTACAGTCTGGAGGAGAGAGAGAACCACTTTTTCGAGTTAAGTTTCACTTTAAACTCGCCACTCAAACCTAAACCCGATCCACGTGGACGACTGTGGCATTTGCAGGCTCACCGGTGTGGTCCGGTCCCGAGCTTCCAGGATTCTCCCTTCTTCCCTTGCACCAGGTCTTCATCACCTTGCATGGTCTTGGTGCCCTCCATGCCCCTTCATCTGGTTGGTCTATTAGTGTTAACCCCTCCATGCCTATGAGGATCCAGTGTGGTATCGTAACCTTTTTTTATTTAACTTTTTACTCTTATCAACTGGCTTTTTTAATAATAAACTATAATTTCCCTCCTATGGCATTTTGGACTGTTGTGGTTTTCCACCTCTTCATCTAATCCATTGAGCGCTGATCCCCCAGGTTGTTTTTTCCTAAACCCGAAGCTAACCATTGTTAGATGTATCATCGTGACAATTACCTCTATCAATATGACACCATTATGTCTCCCATCAGCGCAGAAGAATGGAACCTCGGCCGGGGATCCGGCAACTAAAAATCCTCCACAAAATACAAGCGTTCCTTGTCAGCTCTGCCGGCAGGGGTTGGCGTAAAGCGCTGAGCTATACGTCAATTCAGTAAATGAATAATGTTGCTGGTAATAATGACAATGTGCGTTTTTTTCCTCCACGCCGCCTGCCATTTGGGCCGGCACTGCGAGGGTTATTTCCATTTAGGTCTGTGATACCCCGGCCTCCCCCCTTCCCCACTCCACCTGAATGTAGCAGAAGCACAAGTTTGCAGATTCAGGCTCCTATTTCATTCCCAGCATGGGGCAGTCTCAGAAAAAAGGCCAAATTGCACTAAATTTGCTGGTAATTGAAAATGCCATCCAGTCCTCTTACCCCTCCTACCCTCTTCCTCCGGCCCTGGGAATGAGTTCTTTTTGTGCAGCCTGAATCCCCCGCCTGGCAGGGACTATTTGGCTTTAATTGAGTTGAACAATTGAGAGGCAATTACGAACCTTTGCAAGACGGAAGGGCAGGAGGGGGAGCTAGCCGGAGCAGTGGGCTTTTCTGGGCTCGTCGCTCTGCAAAGTGTCTGCTTTTCAAAAGCCCTCGTCCCCCCCCTCAGCTCCCCTTTTCCCAACACAGCGGGATAGGTGCAAAACAGGGAGATAGATTTCATTGATTCCTCTCCGCCGGTTATTTTCCTTCGGTGTTATGATTGCAAACTGGCAGCCTCTTAGTGTGGGAGGAGAGCAGTAGTGAGAAGGGGGAAACCTTTTATTTTCGGATTTGCATTCGGCTGTTGAGGTGGGAGGCGAAACTTGGGTAGGAAAACACTGACCTGGCAAATCAATGCACTCCGATTTACCTGTGATGACGGGTTTTCTTTGGCTGGACTTACATGATCGATGCTGCCAAGTTGAACATTTTGACAATCAGGTCTTGTTGTTAGGGGGAAACAATAGCAGATTTTCACTAAGCAACATTTTCTTCCTAAAGTCTTTAGTGTTGCCCTTGTCATTAACAAAATCTTGAACATACACTATTACCAAAAGTATTGGGACTGCCTTTACCCGCACATGAACTTTAATGGCATCCCAGTCTTAGTCTGTAGGGTTCAATATTGAGTTTCCCCACCCTTTGCAGGTATAACAGTGATGGCTGTCCACAAGGTTTAGAAGTGTGTCTATGGGAATGTTTGACCATTCTTCCAGAAGTGTATTTGTGATGTTGGCTCACAGTTCTGGCTCACAGTCTCTGCTCTAATTCATCCCAAAGGTGTTCTATCGGGTTGAGGTCAGGACTCAGACAGGACTGTACAGGTCAAGTTCCTCCACCCCAAACTCACTCATCTATGTCTATATGAACCTTGCTTTGTGCACGGGTGCGCAGTCATGTTGGAACAGGAAGGGGCCAATCTCAAACTGTTCCCACAAAATTGGGAGCATGAAATTGTCCAAATTGTCTTGGTATGCTGACACCTTAAGAGTTCAAAAAAGGAAATGGGACAACTAGAAAAAGAGGTGTCATCCCAAAAAAAGCGCCATTAAATAGAGTATAAATAGAGGCTCAACAGAGGGCAGACACCCCGCGCCAACCAAGTTGATGCAGGGATGGCTGCGGACTGGTTGAGCCAGGAGCTAGACCTGACATGCAAAGGTGGATGGTGCAGCCGGAATCATAGAGGCAATGTATCAAAACTTACCAAAAATCGAAAATAAAAATAGCAAATGGTAAATAACAAACCTGGGCACTGTAAATAAAAACTAATGTGCCTCGGGATGAAATGCCACCGAGACCAAGCGCACCGTCAACCTAGCATGCAGGGAGTCCACCTACTATATCTGTGTTTGTCCTTTGTTTTTAATCACCACGTGGTCTATTTTTAGGGGTGAGGTGGAAGGTGTTATGCTTCGATTTTACAATGTTACCGTGTGTTCTGCTTTTTGTATCCAATAAAATTGATTATCTTTTTTCATTCAGCAGTGATTCCGTTGTTTTCTTTTGAGACTCAATTCTGTGTAGTTATACCCCTGTTACTCTATTTAATGGCGCTTTTTTGGGGATGACACCTCTTTTTATAGTTGTCCCATTCCCTTTTTTGAGTATGCTGTTTTGCCATTTGAGTTCCGTTCACTTGTGAGTGAGTGGGTAAAATTTTTTCATATTCATTTATTTTTTCATTGGGTATATCTTTCCCTTTTGCTTTTTCTTGTTTTGCCACCTTAAGAGTTCCCCCACAGGTGTCAAACTGGCGGCCCTCCAGCTGTTGCGGAACTACAAGTCCCATGAAGCATTGCAAGACTGACAGTTGCAAGCGTGACTCCCACAGGCAGAGGCATGGGACTTGTAGCTCCGCAACAGCTAGAGGGCCGCCAGTTTGATACCCGTGCCCGGCTGGAACCAAGGAGACAAGCCCAACCCCTGAAAAACAACCCCTCACCCTAATCCCCCCTCCGCCAAATGATTTGGACCAGTGCACAAAGCAAGGTCCATAAAGACATGGATGAGCGAGTTTGGGGTGGAGGAACTTGACTGGCCTGCACAGAGTCCTGACCTCAACACCTTTGGGATGAATTGGAGGGGAGACTGTGACCCCGGTCTTCTCGTCCAACATTAATGCCTGACCTTACAAATGCACTTTTGGAAGAATGGTCAAACATTCCCATAGACACACTCCTAAACCTTGTGGACAGCTTTCCCAAAAGGGTTGAAGCTGTTAAAGCTGCAAAGGGTGGGTCAACTCAATATTGAACCCTATGAACTAAGCCTGGGATGCCATTAAAGTTCATGTACGTGTAAAGGCAGGTGTCCCAATACTTTTGGTAATATAGTGTATAACTTTTACTTTGCTTTATGTACCATATTTCCATTAAGCTGGCCAAACGCTATTAGATCTAACAGATACCTACTTCCATGCTATACAGAGCAGACAGACAAATCGCCCACTGCAGCTGGTGCCAGCTATCAGAATCTGATGGATGCAGCTGCTGCTCGACTGTCATTTTTATCATCCAGCTTCTTCAATGAATATTGGGCAGGAGAGTGGCGCCAGGGCCACCTATGGAGCAAATTTTGGCTAGCTCATCAGGAACCAGCCAAAGTTTGCATTGTGTATGGCCAGATTTACTTTACTGCATATACTGATGCACAGGGATTTTCTTCAGTGAGAACATAGGGGAACGCAGCGGCACCTCCAGCACTGAATGTATGTAATGGCAAGGGGCTGGCTTTTGCTACAGGGTTTATTGATGCTGGCTGCTGGGGATCTACTGTTGCTGGAGGGAATATATTTGTTTTTAAGGCAGGGGGTTATTGTTGCTGGGGAGATCTACTGTTGCTGCTGGGGGACCTATTGTCTCTGGAAGGGATCTATTTTTGCAAGGGAAGGTCTATTGTTGCCGGTGGGGGGATCTATTGTGGCTGGTGTTGGTTTTATGTTGATGGGGGATGGAGGGGTCAGTTGTTGCTGGGAAGGATTTACTGTTGAGGGAGCAGTCTATTGTAGCTGGCAGCTGGAGGGTCTGTTGATGCTGTCTGCGGAGAGATCTGTTGTTGCTGGGGGGTATTTTGTTGCGGGTGGTCCATTGTTGCTGTTAGGATCTACTGTTGCTGGGGGTCTTTTGTTGTTGGCTGCAGGGAATCTATTTTACTGCTTTTCTTGTTATCATTAACAAATTCCATACAAATTACTTATCACAAATGTTACTTGGTTCTGTATTCTCTAAAAGGGGCAGTACTGTGAAGTGGGTAGGGGGTGGAACCAAGGAACGGTGCCCGGAGGTGGGGGGGGGGGGAGACAAGGGGTAAGGTCCGAAATGGGGAGTTCCTGCACCTATTCTCTGAGCAAAAAAGCCCTGCTGATGCAATGGTTAACCATTTAAGGAACAATAAATGAACATTTTCCAAGCCTAAAGCAGTATTAAACCCACAAACAAAAATATTGCAGCTTACCAATCCTTAGCCGGTTCACACTGAGGCAACACGACTTCGGGGGGCGACCTGTGAAGTCGCGTGCACCGCTGTGCACCGCGACTTTGGCGCGACTTGCAGGGACTTCACATAATGGAAGTCCATGCAAGTCGCTCCGAGGTCGCCCCAAAGTAGTACAGGACCCTTTTTCTAAGTCGGAGCAACTTGTGTCGCTCCTATTAGAACGGGTCCTGTACTACTCAATGGACCGCGACCGACCACGACTTGTCAGGCTGACAAGTCGCCTGACAAGTCGCGGCAGTGTGAATGGGCTCTAAATCTGGTGGCTGCATTCCTATTTTTTTTTTTTTAGGCTTTTTTCGTTCCTTTCTTTTTTTTTTCCATCTGTTGATCCGACCAGTAACATACTTTTTGTCTTAAAGTGTGTAGGTGGTGTGCAGCGTGTGCGGCGGCAGTAACTCACTCAGGCAGGTGCAATAGAAAACTTGTATTGAAGTAAGAGCCGGTGTTCCGTGAGAATTACCTACCCGTGAGAAAAACCTACCCCTCGTCACTTCCGGTGCACGGCACTGTATGTAATGCAGCGGTTACATTAAAACAACTGTGCTGCAATACGAGTCTTCTCCGCTCCTGTCCCTGTCACTTCCCTGCTCTCGGCAAGTAAATATAAAAGCGGCGGCGGGTGTATGAAAACATAAATCACGGAGCCGAGAGCCGCTTTTATATTTACTAGCCCAGATCATGGAAGTGACAGGGACAGGAGCGGAGATGACTCGTATTGCAGCACAGCTGTTTTATTTAACCGCCGCGTGGGTAGGTTTTTTTCACGGTACACCGTGATCTTTTCATACTAGTGCGCATGCGCACTAGTCAGCTCCTCAACTCTTCCATTGCGTATCCGGGGCTCTGAGCATGCGCACTGCTGCGCTGCTCAGCTGTTCCTGGCCGGAAGTGACGAGGGTAGGTTTTTCTCACGGGGTAGGTAATTCTCATGTTACACCGGTTCACATACAGGCGACCCGACTTGCATTGAAGTCAATGCAGGTCGCTCCAGGTCGCCCCAAAGTAGTACAGGACCCTTTTTCTAAGTCGGAGCGACTTGTGTCGCTCCTATTAGAACGGGTCCTGTGCTAATCTATGGCAGGCGACCCACGGCGCCTGACAAGTCGCCCCAGTGTGAACCGGCTCTTAAGCAACAACAATTTACAATAACCCAGAGGGACGCCTCCCTAAATCAGTGCACTCACGAATTCCAGCAATATGAAGATAACAGGTATAAGCCGAGTTGACAGCGTCTGTTAAGAGAGCGAAATGCGGCCTGGCCATCCAGTGCCCAAGAGGGAAGATGTCCAAAGAAGTTGCGACCCAACGCTTTCCCTCCTCATCAGGGACCATTCCCTACCACTAGTAGTGTCCCTAACAGGCAGGAAACCTATCCCTACCCTTTCAAATTGCAGAAAGTGCACCAAGCCTGGGAGCCAGGGCCTTAAGTAGGCTCTGCCTGACCCAAAATGGCCACTGGAGTTACATGGGCCATCAGCATCTAATCGGGTGCTTCCCCAGTGACGCAGGAAACAATAGACTTTGACTTCCTTTTCAGCTGTAGTGCAGCTGCAAAAGAGCACCACTTGCAGTGGAGAAAGTAGACTGCACCTGCCTGTAGGTGTCCCCATTGTGGATAAAGGAGCAATAGAGACACCTATGGACAGCAGCACTGTCAAGCTGGGGAGAGGGTAATTTTGCACTAGCATATTTAAATGGAGCTGACTAACAAATTAAAGCTGAACTCTAGCTAACACTTTTTAGGTTTAAGGTACAACAACAGTCTGTTTTTCCTTTTGGGATAAAGGTTTTACGTAACTAAAAAAAAAAATAACCATTGTAAGCACCCCTGTCAGTGTTAAATGGTTTGTCTCAACCTCTTGCTGCCATTTTTGCTGGACAGCTTGGTCTGTTAAAGAAGTGGGAAAAAAAACAGACTAACTGGCTGGATCACCTAGTGAAAATAAAGGAAAACGTATTAAAACAAAGAAAACGAATGCAGTCAATACATCTAAGGATTGGTAAGCTGCAATCGTTTAATTTTTTGCTTTTGGGTTTAAATCCTGTTATTTTCGCCCTTCTTCCATTTATTTTACTGACATGCTCTGCAAGTCCCTGGAGTGGAGCCTTTGGGGAAATACTGCCAAAATGTAGCTGGATACTCTGCTGGAGTGATCACCCTCTTTGGAAAAGGGGGGGGGCATTGGAGCTTAATTGGGGTTCCTGGAGGGGGTCTCAAGCCTGGAGACCTTATGAACTTATAGCTGTCAAGTGTCAATCACTACTGCCTTTACGAATTACTGCCAAACATGAACTCTAAGGGACTTGTAGTGCTTCCTGTGGATTATTTCCTAAATGTAATTTTGCCTTAAAAGGGATTGCTTTATGGACTTGCCCTCTGTGTGCACACTCTATGGGATGTTAGACGAGCTTTGTAAAGCTCTGCATATTGTATTGAAGATTGATCAGCGGGCAGGAGCGTAGCCAGGACAAAAGCCAAAAGGTCATTGCCACCCGGCCAGCGAAGGTACAGGAACATAAGACAGAGGCAGAGTCAGGATACAGGCCCGGGATCGGTACACAGTTAGGCAGCAAAGCACAGAAGCACAAGACATGAAAAGGGGCAGAGTACAAACCAAGGTCACAATAGGTAGGCAGGAATCCAGAAAATTCTCAAAGGCAAGCTGGGTCAAGCACGGGTAGGCAAGTATAGCAGGTCAAGGCGCAGGTTAAACAGGAACTAGCTGAAGACCACTCCGCAATCTGTTCATGCCATAGTCCAGCTTACATTGGCCGTTTGGCGCTAGTGCATGCACGTATGCATATTCTGTCTTGTGCTCAAGTTAGCACATTTACATGTGTGTATTAATGCCCGTTCTGTATTGAGCCTTTGCTCAGAATTATGAGTATGTGCATGTAATGGCTTTATGGTTCCAACTGAGCTTCTCTTACACAGGGTGTAACAGATCAACCGACACCCCGACCGGGTACGTCCGTTGACGGATGCTCCTAGTGCTTTCCAAGGGCTCCAAGCTCTCCACCAGACACCGTAACCACTTCAGACCCCACAAACCACCGCAGCTTGGTTAGGGTCTCTCCGTCCCCTACCCACCCTGGACCTATGACAAGGTTCCAGGTTCCGCAGAGAGTGCAGCAGAACAAGCTCTTACAAGAGCTTACTGATTATCCAAGGGAGTATGGAGGACATAGCAATCCCTTGTAGCCGATTCCCCCAATAAGAGACAGGACTCTAGATTGAGGGTGAACTATATCTCTTTATTGAACAAGAAACATACTTTTATATAGTTTTCCCCCACAAGGTTACCACCCAGGTGGACCTTGTTGAGAACAGGCCCTGACATTCACAATCCAAAGAAACCGAATTTTACACTCCCATACAGTGCACACATATATATCCCATAATAAGTTTATCTTAAGACAGACAGAACAAGAGAGGTCATTAACATTTAACAATGAGACAGGTAAACTTTAACACAATACACATTCCATTTCAATACACAAACAATAGGGAAGCCTGTCTGGCATGCAGGGACATGGAATACACACATTATCTAGGAGTCAGACTTCATGGCAATTGTCTATAACAGTCCAAGTCTCCGAGTGTATAATAGGATTAAATCTTCATATGAAGATATTGCTGACAAATATTGCTGTGCCATCTGAAGCAATTCAAACCATTAAGTATCTGCTCCTGACCTCCAGTGACAGTGAATACCGTCACACAGGGCTTGTAACATAACATATCAAGGGGACTGAGCAAGTGGAAGATGCAATACATGGATCTAACACACAGAGCACTGTCTAGTGGAAGTTAATGTGTTGCTACCTAGCACTACAGTGATTGTGCCACATGCAAAGCAGCCTGAAGAAGGGTGACTGGCAGGGGTGAATTCCTCTGGTAGTGTTTGGGATTAAGTGTTTGGCACCTCCATTAGCGGCCTGTTCCCCACTCTTTGGGACCAAACCTGTGGCACAGAGTGCCTGGGGGCCAAGCCTTAAGTCACGGGAGAGATGTATGAGGTACCTCGGGAGAACAAGAGCAAGCACAGTGGTTGGAGAAGGAGAGAGAGCGTTTCCTGCAACCCATAGCAACCATTGGATGGGTCACTGGAAGAGAGGTGACATGAACTGCTGGATTGGTAAAACCCGGTACAGGCTCAGCGGTACCGGCCTCTCAATGCTGCACACCTGGGAGTGGTGTTCTCTATGCAAAGGAGTTCTCTAGTGCTTAAGAGCAAGGAGTAATCAATGCCATTACAGCAAGCTCCAAAGTCCAAGAGACCTGTATTAAAGTTGACTGTCACACGATCACAGCTCCCAGAGTTCTGGCATTAGTGATGGCAGTTCCACTTGTCCCCCACATGGGTGCCTAAACCCCGCCCACTCGCTGCCTGAGTGCACAGATCTGTACACCCAAAATTATTTTTAGGGTGCAATATCTGCCCGCAACAACTCATAGGGGTTAATTTACAAAAAGCTTATAGACTGTGCACTTTGCAAGTGAAGATCCATTGTGCAAGGGAATTTGCTCAAGAGCTTAGTTAATGAGGTGAAGCTTTACTTTCCAAAGAGTCACATGCAAGAAAAATAAAAAGACAGCATTTTTGCTTGCATATGAAGTAATGATGGAAGTCAACAGAGATTTCCCTCATTTACGCTCTGAAGTTGATCTGGAGCGAATTCCGTTGCAGAGTGCAGCTGCACCTGCAAAGTGCACAGTCTATTTGCCTTTAGTAAATCAACACCTCTGATTGCTAACAATTATCAACACCTGAACTATTTTTTTCTATAAAATTGGGTCTTTTCCCTTACTTTTCTTCTGTAAGCTTGGGGTGATTTGCTTGACATGTGCAGAATGAAAAAAAAATGTATTTAGTTAAATTAACTAATTTAATTAGTTTAGTTTAGTTTTGTTTATTCTTTTTTTTTTTTTTTTGCAATATGTTTACATTTCATATTCCCTTCAATTACATTAAGTTATTTCAAAACAGTGCACATGCCCGCTGCTATCTCCTGAAGAAGTCACATGACAGTGACGTAACGAGTAGGGCGTGAGCAGAGGCATACAAGGAACCCAGAAGCGTAGTCCGGTACTCGTGGTAATTTTATATTACGTTTTTACATTGTAAGTGCAGGTTTTATCTTAATAAATCGTTTGCCTTTACAATATGGGAAACTTTTCTGTACTTTCCTATACCCTGGGTGAGGTTAAGGAGCATACATAGATGAGCATCTAAAAGGAGAACCTACCCACCATATAGACCTGAGAGAAACACCTAGAGCAGCCTTTCTCAACCTTTTCAACACAGAGGAAGCCTTGAAATAAATTTCTCGTCTCCGGGAACCCCTGCTAAAAAATGTAAAATCTACAACTCATGACACATTAATGTGACAGTCACAAAAAAACGTGAACTAATGGCCATCATCCCAATCAGTATCAAACAAAACACAAAAAGAGAAAAAATCTGGACTTTTAAGGCCTATAAAGAGGGATGATCACAAATAATTCAAAAATATTAAAGTTTTATTAAACCATAAGGCTAAAAAGGTATGTATACATACAATATATTACACATAAAAACATGTTCCCTTAGGAATATAATCGATACAGAGTACCAAACTGGCAAAAAATGTCCCTGCTATACAAAGTCTGTAGGTCCTCAAAGAGCCGACGCGCTTCGCCAAAGGCTTCTTCAGGGCCAGAGAGACCTTCTAGACAATTTTTCTACAAAAGATAACATGTATTGATCACATATAGTATCACATTAGATATGCATAGCATCATATCACAAAAGCATATAAGCATATAAGTACTGACCCTGTGTATAAACGGAGTGAAAAGATTGGTAATGGCACTAACCTGATATATTGCACAAGATCCCATGTGTATGTGTTAGTGGTAAATACCAAAAAGACTGAAGAAAATAACTTATGGTATAAAATTTCAAGTGATCGTAAAGTGCAAGTGCCAAGAGACAGGATCTATATATTGGGCTTAGTGATGTATGCCCAGAAAGTGCTTTAGTGCTAGAAATAAATGTGCAAACATCAAATATAAAGTGCTGTTTTATTGTTCACAGACAGTGCAAAATAAATAAATAGTGCGGGTATTAATGGTATAAATAAAGTAAAAAGGTGGAAACACAAATTTAAAACAGCGCTAGCAAACCCATGTGACAAATATAAAATTATAATATACAAACAAATTAATTTAGGGATAATTGGAAATGTGAAAAAAATTATATATATAATGCAATAAAAAAGTCCTTTAAAAATGATATAATCCAATAAAGTGCTCAGGTGCAGAAAGTTTATCCAGCTCAGGTACATCCTGTTTCCACTGATCATTCTTGAGATGTTTCCACAAATTGATTGGAGTCCACCTGTGATAAATTCAGTTGATTGAACATGATTTGGAAAGCCACACACCTGTCTATATAAGGTCCCACAGTTAACAGTACATGTCAGAGCACAAACCAACCCATGAAGTCCAAGGAATTGTGTGAAGACCTTTGAGACAGGATTGTATCGAGACAGAAATCTGGTGAAAGGTACAAAAAAAATTCTGCAGCATTGAATGTGCCAATGAGCACAGTGGCCTCCATTATCCGTAAATGGACGAAGTTAGAAACCACCAGAACTCTAGAGCGGGCCATCCAGCCAAATTGAGCGATCGGGGGAGAAGGGCATTAGTCAGGGAAGTGACTAAGAACCCGATGGTCACTCTGACAGAGCTCCAGCGTTTCTCTTTGGATAGGGGAGAACCTTCAGAAGAACAACCATCTCTACAGCATTCTACCAATCAGGCCTGTATGGTAGTGTGGCAAGACGGAAAGCACTCCTCAGTAAAGGGCACATGTCAGCCCGCCTGAAGCTTGCCAAAAGGCACCTGAAGGACTCTCAGACCATGAGAAACAAAATTCTCTCGTCTGACGAAACAAAGATTGAACTCATTGGCAAGCCTCATGTCTGGAAGAATCCAGGCACAGCTCATCACCTGGCCAATACCATCCCTACAGTGAAGCATGGTGGTGGCAGCATCATGTTGTGGGGAAGTTTTTCAGTGACAGGAACTGGGAGACTAGTCAGGATCAGGGGAAAGATGAATGCAGCAATGTACAGAGACATCCTTGATGAAAACCTGCTCACGAGTGCTCTGGACCTCAGACTGAGGCAAAGGTTCATCTTCCAACAGGACAAGGACCCAAGGCATGATATTGTAATAGAATTTTTGTATAGTCAAATGATCTATGTTTTATTTATTGATGTTGTTTAATGCTTGGTATGGTACTGTTTAAAAATCTCCAGTGTTTAAACAAACTTTTTGGTATATTTCTCAGATTAGTAGGGATATTGGCACCATCTTTAATATTTAACAATCCAGGTACACATGCTCATTTCACTTTTTAAAGGTTAAGTTCATCTTTGGGGAAAAATAATAAATGCACAAAATATTTTAGGAAATAAATGTGCATTTATTATTTTTCCCCCAGGAGCTTGCAAAGCAATGCACCTGGTGGATCACGGGTGCAGTGTGAGGCTACCGAAAACCCTTACTCCAGCTTTCTTGCCCATACCTCTGTACGGACTCTCTGTTAGAATGTTAGAGGAAGTGTCAACTGAATTACGAGGCCACTTATCAGTGCCCTTGTAGTTAATTGAAAGCTACAAGCCATCTGCTGATGTGGCAGACGGGACTTAAAGTTTCATCATTCACAGATTGCAGTGAAAAAAATGACGTGGCTGTGTGAAGGGAGCTGATTTTTAAACATGACAGTGAGTGTGGGAGACATGAATCCCCTCCACTGTAGGTGACTCTTGACCTCAACGGCATTGCAGTTGAAGGGGAAGTCAAGTGAAACATGGCGCCTCTATGGCTTTCTGGGTCACTGAGGAAGCTATCCAATTGGATGCTACCTCCCCTTTTGGACTCTGGCAGCCATTTTGGGCCAGACAGAGCTTATTTAGGGCTCTGGCTCATAGACTTATCACACATTTCGCAAGTGGATAGTGTTGGGTCAGATCCACCAGCTGACAGGGACAGTTATTAGCAGCAGGGAGATGTTCCGGATGGGTAGGTAAAGGATAGGGACACGCCATCCTTCCTAAAGATCTTCCCATTTGGGCACGGTCCAGCGTGGTTGCATTTTGCCCCTTAAGACAGACACTGTGGGCACACCCAAAACCTGTTCTGCTTTACATCGCTGTTGCATTGTGTGAGTGTTCCCGATCAGGTGCCTTCCCACCAGGCTTGTTGCGAATTGCCAAACTTTAACTTTAAGTTCTGTTCCTGCAACTAGACTCAAAGTGTTTACTGCCGCTGCACCACCCACACACTGTCACAGGCAATGTGTGGGTCTAAGGAGGTTGGTGACGAAGGATGTGCTGAGCTCTCTGACTGCTGCTTCTCCCTCCACCAGGAGCCGGTTGAAGCTGTGGTGAGCACTGTGGTCCAGGAGAGGAGCATCCTGGAAAAAGGAATCAGCAGGATCATGGTCAAGGAGGGCAGAGTGCGGGCCACTCTCTTCATACTGCCCAGTGAGTGTCCCCAGAACAGGGGGTCAGGGTCCCTGGGTGTGACATGGAGGATCCCTGGTGTGAAAGAGAATCGGGGTCACCAGGTGTGCCATGGGGAATCAGAGTCACCAGGTGTGACATGGGGGATAGGGGTCATGAGTGTAACAGGGGTTTGAGGTCACCAGGTGTGCAATGAGGAATTGGGATCCCTGGGTGTGCCATGGGGGATTGAGGTCCCCAGGTGTGACATGGAAGAACATCAGGGTCCCCTAGGTGTGACATGGAAAAACATCAGGGTCTCCGGGTATGACATGGAGGAACATCAGAGGCTCCTGGTGTGACATAGAGGAACATTGGGGTCACTGAGTATGACAGCATGACATGGAGGAACACAGGGGTCCCTGGGTGTGACATGGTGGAACATCGGGGTCATTGGGTATGGCAACATGACATGGAGGAAAATTGGGGTCCCAGGATGTGACATAGAAAAACATTAGGGTCCCTGGGTGTGATATAGGGGGACATTAGGGTCCCCAGGTGTGACATGGAGGAATATGGGGGTCCCTGGGTATGACAGCATTACATGGAGGAACCATCAGATCAGGGTCACTGTATATGACATAGAGGAGTTTTTAACCCCTTCCCTTTTTATTTATTTGGGGGGGGGGGCAAGTAGCTGGTCTTGCCTAGGGTGTAAAATAGTGTAGCACCGGCCCTGACCCAGGCCCCAAAAATTATATAGGAAATGACAGCCCAGCCTAAATTACACACCCAGAGGTGGGGCTTACTTATAGAGGATACTAACCCCTGCTTACACATGTTTCTACCAACGTTTTATTTATTGATTTATTTATTACACTATTTTTGGACAGTATGGAGTTTGAATTGCACTGAGCACTGTTTTATAAGTTCTACATATTTCAATTTTATGATATTTTCACAGCTGCTAACACAATATAATTGAGACAGTTTATTTATCTCACAGTGCAGATTTGTAGTTTTAATCATTACATTAAGAAAGTCTATGCTCCCTAAAGAGCTAACAGTCTAATGTGCTTCCTACGCTTGGCCTACCAGCAATTTTGTGAGAAGAAACCTTTCCTTTCAAAGAATGAACAAACTCAATGCAGAAGGTTCTGTGTCTTGATCATGCTGGCATCAGATGGATTGAGATGCAATCTTCTTAAGTCTATAGGTATTCCTAAAATTGCTCACACAAGACTAGAAATGACTCCATGATATGGCACACTTTTTGACAATCGAATGTAGGGCTGCAACTAACTATTCTTTTCATAATCAATTAGTTGGCCGATTATTGTTTTGATTAATCTGGTAATAACCTTAAAAAATGTGGTGTATAATTTAGTTAATATGTAAAGTTTAAAAAAAATGTATTATTAAATATCTATATGCAGTGGTAAATATAGATAACCAACTATATGGTTAGGGAGCAAAATCTCTAATCCACTCTGAGAATAACAGACAGAAGAGATATACTGTATATACTATTAGAGGTTGAATCTGGTAAATAGCATCAGACTGAGAGATCACATTTTTTATTTTAAGAAAAAAAAAAATTAAAGACTGTTTTACTGATTTTCAGACAGACCTGTAATATATAATATATGACGGAACTCTCTTGTCATAGGCAGGTGGCTTAATAAAAGCTACCTACCCCTGCTGTCACTTATCCTGGCCATACAAAAAAACGTCTTCCTTTACATTTTCATTTTAAGAACGTTTATAACGTTCAAATTGTTAGTCGGGTCAAATCAAAGTTCATTTTCAACCACAGTGATGGGAAAATTTGAGGTAGCAATATAGAAAACTTCTTGGTCAAAGGAATCTTCAGACCGTGTATGTGGTTTTCGTACAGAAATTACATTCATTTTAAAACTGAATGTTAAAAGCAAGTAAAATTTCGACATTCTTTCATTCAGTAAATGTACAAATATTTTTCGTATGAATATTCTTGTCCAAAAATTGATATGTGTATGGCCAGCATAAGGCTCAGTTCACACCTATGCAGTTTGCTATTGATCTTTTTTCGCCGTGCTTTTTGCTGTGCGTTTTGCGTTTTACGTTTTTGCACACGCGATTTTGCTGCTTCTCCATTGAAGTCTATTGAACCAAAAAAGGAAAAATGGCACAGTTTTGTGTTGAAAAAAGTCCTTGACTCTTTCCAAAAACGCAGCGGCTGAAAAAAAAGCATAGATGGGAATGTATGTGTCCCATAGAAAACCATGTTAAATGAACTGTAGTGCGTTTCTGCAAAAAGCACCAAAAACGCATGGGTGTGAACCAGGCCTAAGACGTTTAATAGCAGTAGCATGCTTTTCTTTATATCATCTGTTATAATGGGGTTAAAAAAACTAAAATTAGCCCTTTTTAGTACAAATAGAGCAGATAATCGCTACAATAAGGGGTTCATTTATACTGTGAAACAGTGAAAGTAATAATATATATTACTTATATCATATATACTGTATAATAATAAATACACCAAGAAGTAGGATATATGGGCATTTTAACTAGGAGTCAGACATGAAGCTACATGAAAGGTGGAAGGGAGGTATAAATCTTTTAAATTAAAGTAGTACTAAAAGCTGAGACTGAGACGTTTTTTTTTTTTTCATGGATATGATCATTTTAAATATAATGCACAATACTGGTAAATGTTTACTTTACATATAATTGTAATGCCTTATATTACCTCCAGTCTTTTATAAACAACAAACATATTATACTTGCCTGCTCTGTGTAATGGTTTTGCACAGAGCAGCCCTGATTCTCCTCCTCTGAGGTCCCCCACCGACGCTTCTGGCTTCTCCTGCCTCCAGAGTGCCTCCATAACAAGCTGCAAAGTATAGTATAGAGTGTCCCTATAGCAAGAGAAAAAAAAATCTGCCTTTAAAACCACTCACTTTCTGCCTAGGACTACATGTCCCATGAGGCATTGCTCCTCACACATTCAAGTTCTCAGGCACTTACTGACATGTATGGACGGTGTACTGAGCTGTATGGGTGCTTTACTGTATTTACTGATATGTAAACAAATAATGCATTCTATATCCAGGCCAACTAATCGGCTGACCAACTAATCGATTATGAAAATAGTTGACAATGATTTTCATAATCGATTAGTTGTCGATTAATCAATTTGTTTTTTGGTTAGTTCTTTGGTGTTGGGTATAAATTATCAGAAGCAGTATGCCTGGCAAAGCATTAATGCTAGACAATAAGGAAGTGGAGGGATTTCTTAGGAAAATTATGTTCATGGAGAAGCAGTGGTAGAGTAGCATAGTAGGGGGATTGGGAAATTTGAATAACAGAATGATGAAACTTTTCAAATAAACAATAAGAGTAGGAGTGGGATTGTGAGAACTGTAGAATGACTAAATAGAAAGAACTCTAGAGACAAAATGAATATTTTAAACCGGTAAAAAAGCTTCAGACATAAATCTACAGTATGGTGACCAGATATTTTTTTGAAAATTCTTTTTATTGCTTTTTAAGAAAAGTACAAAAACAGAGCAGTTGGGCATACCCTGGCTCAAGAAAAGAAAAACAAGAACAAAACACACAAAAACAAGTGTAAAATAACAAAACATAACCCCAACCATGGCTGCTGCTAGGAAAATACTGAGAGCGTGCTATACCAGTAGAAGGCAGTAATAGTAGAATGTGTCCGTTCACTCGTGGAAAGACAAAAGTGATGAAAAAGTGGCTGCAGTCCAAGAGCCTCCCCCAGATCCCAGGGCACATGGACAGATAAGGGTCAAGGAGCAACTATGACAGGGTCCTCGCCATCATTGGCAGAGTCTGCTGTTTCCAGCCAAATATGCCAGACCTTAGTCTGCGGACAACCCCTGTTGGCATACACCGCTTTTTAAAGAGATACATTAGAATTCACCAGTGCTTTCCACGAGGAAAGGGTAGGAGCATCAGGCTTACGCCACCTGAGTACCACCAACTTCCTTGGGTAAAAGAGTAATAATCCCAGCAGGATACGGGTCGCTACAGAAAAGGCCAATGCATTTACAAGTCCCAGGATGCAGAACTCAATGTTTGGAGGCACTCAAATGGTGGTCACACTAGCAATAAAGTCAAGGACCTTCAACCAGTGGGGCTGTAAGGAGGGGCAATGCCAGATCATATGAGTGTAAGTGGGTGCATCTGAGTGGCAGTGCCAACAGGTCCCCGGCGTATTCGGGAACACCCTATGCAGTCTGGTCGGCGCCAAATGAAACCTATGTAATATTTTAAACTGTACTAAACGGTCCCTGGAGGCCATGAGGTGCCTGAAGGGGTAATCCCAGACATCCTACCAATCCTCCGAGACCAGGGCTGGCACCTCCTCAGCCCAAAAGGCCCTTAGGGCCTCCAGGCCAGTGTGCACACTAGGGAGCAGGGTACTGTATATGGAAGAGAGTGTTTTTTTTTTTTTTTAATTTTCAGCCCGCAAGAGCGTCTCAAGGTTGGTTTGGGTAAAGTCAGGAGGAGAGTCGGGTCACCAGATTTTTAAAAAGAAACCTGGGGACATATTTTTTTTTTTATTAGTAATGGCGGCAATTAGCAACTTATAGCAGGACTGCAATGTGTCAAAAAGTGACACTTTTGACACTTTGTGGAAACCAGTGACACTAATACAGTGATCAGTGCTAAAAATATGCACTGTTACTGTACTAATGACACTGGCTGGGAAGGGGTTAACATCTAGGGCGATCAAAGGGTTAAATGTGTGCCTAACAAGTGTTTTCTCACTGTGTGGGAGGTGCTTTTACTAAGGGAAGGCATAGATCCCTGTCCCTGCTTTGCAGGAACACAGGATCAATGTTTTCCATACGAACAGAATGGCGATCTGCTTTGTGTACAGAACGATCCGCGGGTACATCGTCGGACATCAAGTCTGCCGAACCCACTGATCGGCTCCAATACCCAGAAATGCAGAATCACCTATAATATACATGATCCTGCGCAGCGCGACTGCCCTGTAGCAGTAAATCCGCTCTAAAATGATTGGTAACTGGTTAAGAGATCATCAGCATTATGATAACTTACAGGCAGCAGGTCTATCATGGATCTAACTGGCTCTGTCACATTGTGTCTTCTGACATGGCTACTGGGTGCTGATGGTGGACTTATGACCAATAAGTCAACAAGATCATCACCCAGCAGTCATGTTATGTGACACACTGTGACAGTGCACTGCCATGATAGTTATGATGCCATCAATTATGCCAGAGAGACAGACTTTGTGTCACACAAGTCTTACTCTCCAGGCCCCGGCTACTACTACGCCAGAGAAGGCAAGGAGATAGGCAGGCAGGCAGCTAGCTGGGACTTGAGCCAAGGCAGAAGAACATGTGAGCAAGAGCGGAAGGGGCATTCACCCGAAACTGAAGAAATAGTCCCTCTGCCCTGACCAGCATATGATCATCAGAAAGGGGCACAGATAATGGAACAATACATCCCCCTAAGCTAGTAGGAGCGATGGCGCAGGGGTGTGTAATTTAGAAATTTTTTTTTTAATTCTGCACTGACTGTCTTTGAAATTGCCCGGGCAACTGTTCAAATCCAATCCGGGGACAAAACCAGGGACCGACTTGGTCCGGGGACAGCGTCCTCATTCCGGGGACTGTCCCAGAAACCAGGGACATCTGGTCACCCTAATCTACAGACACTCCCTGCCAAAGCATTTTGGGAAAAATATTGATAAAACAGATTAGAAAACCTCCCCCCCCCCCCGTTGCCCCCCCCCCCCCCCTGTTGAGCTGGAGGTATCTGTCTAACCCACTACAATTCATTTGCTAAGTTAAGTTGGTTTTGCTCATGTAAAGGACTTGGTTCAGGAACCCTTTGGCAGACAAGTCATTACTCAGGTGTCTTAGGCTTCCTTGAACATTGGAAGTCATAGTGCGGAATAAGAGTTGGATACAGTAGAATAGCGTGGGATAGGAATTGTAGAGCAAGAGAATGGTAAGAATTGAACAGTAAGAGGATGGTAAAATTTGTAAAGAGATTGGTACGAAGTGTAGAGTAGGAGAATGGAAAGAGTTGTAAATTGGAAGGATGGTGAGAGTTTTGTAGAGTGGGAGAAACGTAAGACTCTGTTCAAATATTTGCGTGCGTGTTTGAGCGTGCACATCACAGGTAGAGCAACCAACTCATTTGAAATGACTGTCATGCCCATGAGAAACGCAAAGAAACTTTTTTAAAAAATGCGCTACACTGTATCGCATGGTGTTGTGCGTCTGCTAAAGTGCATCTCATTTCTCTGTGGGTCAGGAGTGCACGCAATTTCTCACACATACCCCTCCCGCAAAAATGTGAACCTAGCCTTAAGCAGCCCATAGATTATGCAATTTTCTTTCCTTCCAGCACAGGTGGGAGGAAAGAAGATTGCTTGATTCGCACATCAACACTGACTTCCACAGTGCTTTTGTCTTCTGTCTGAGGGGAGCTTTTCCCGGCCGTCAGAACACAATGATTACTGCTAGCAGCTATACCCACCAGTGAAATTTGCATGTAAAAAATTTGACAGGTTGGTTGTCACCAAGTCAATTGATAGATCAAGTTGGGTATAACCAGCCTGCCCATGGACGGATCAAATCTCAGATAGTCACTGCTGAACATTGCCCATCTAAGGCCAGCTTAGAAATGTGGAGCTGTAGAATTGTAAGGGTTTTAGAGCAGGAAAATGGTAGGAGTTTAAGATAGGGATGCAAGTAAGAAATGTGAAGAGGAAAAATGCTAAGCATTGTAGGATCTTAAGGATTGTAGTGTAGGAGAATGGTAAAATTTAAAGAGCAACAGGATGGTATAACTTTCGAATCGAAGGGTAGGAGCTGTTGAACAGTTGGATGCCTAGAGTTGCAGAGCTGGAGGAACAGTAAGAGTTGCAGGGCGGAGGAATGATTGTATTGAGATATACTGTATATTTCAGGTACTTATATATCTGATATAGATATAGTGATTTAGGGGTAATAGGAGGGTGCTAGAAGTGAAGGGCGACACTGGAGAGTGGGAGTTGTAGATTTGGATATTGACAGTTAAAGAGTGGGAGGATCATAGTTGTGAAGCTAGGTGATGATGAATGTTGTAGAACAACTTGAGAATTATTTAATTGTGCAATGTGATAAAGGCAGATGTGGGGAGTGAGTTGCATACAGGATAAAAGTCCTCCAGTGGAATTGTGGGAATTGTAGGTTAGGGTGATTGGTGTCATAGAGAGGGAAGGTTAGAGATGTGGGACAGGATGATGAGAGCCATACATTGTGATTTATAGGGTGGGATAATGAGAGTCATAGAAATTGATGCTGCAATTTGGGAGCTATAAAGGATATTGAGAGTTGTAGAACAGGACATAGACACCCATATATTGGGATGGTGAGAGGCAGGGTGGTAAAAGCCACAGATAAGAATGTTGCAGGAGTTGTAGGGCAGGACAGTTAGGACCATAGAGCCGATGGAACAGATAATGGTGAGAGTTGTAGAGCAGGAGGATGAGGACCATAGAGAAGTATGCTGGTTAGTGGGATAATGAGTTCTAGAGAAGGATGCAGAAAACCATAGAGCAGGATAGTAAGAATTGTGGAGCAGAATAATGAGAGCCAAAGAGTGTGATGGTGAGAATTGATAGACTGGATCAGGGGTCTCCAAACTTTCTAAACCAAGAGCCGGGTTACTGTCCTTCAGACTTTAGGGGGGCAGACTGTGGCCATCGGGAGTACAAAATGTCCCAGCATCAGTGGGAGTAAACAATCCCCCCTTATTGGTGCCAGTGGGAGAAATTTTGCCCCATCATTGGTGTCAGTGGGAGGAAATGTGCCTCATCATTGGTGACATTCGGAGGAATTGTGCCCCATTGTTGGTGTCAATGGCAGGAATTGTGCCCCATTGCTGGTGTCATTGGGAGGAATTGTGCCCCATCATTGGTGTCACTGGGCCCCATTGTTGGGTGCCATTGGGAGGAATTTTTCCCCATCATTGATGTCATTGAGCCCCATTGTTGGTGTCAATGCGAGGAACTGTTGGTGTCATTGGGAGAAACTGTGCCCCATCATTGGTGTCATTGGGCTCCACTGTTGGTTTCATTGGGAGGAACTGTGCCCAATCATTGGTGTCAGTGAATAAAATAGCACCTCGCACCTCAAGGGCCAGATAAAAGCAAGCAAAGGGCCACATCTGGCCCCCGAGGCATATTTTGGAGACCACTGGACTGGATGATTAGAGCCATACAGCAACATAGTGGGAGAGGGATAATGAGCTTTGTAGGCCAGGAACAGGCCAGGTTTTATTTTACAGGATGATGAGAGTGTAGAGTGTGAGAAGTAGGAGATGTAGAGCCATATACTGACAGCTTTTCAGTTGGCAGGCAGGCAGGGGGATGAAATGTTTAGATTTTTTTTTCTGGTGAGAGTTCTATAGAGGGAATATGATGACAGTTATGCAGTAGGAGGGGGGAGATGTGCAGCTTTGAAAGAATATGAGATCTCTAGACAGGACTTTAGAAGCTGTACCACTTGCGCTTTAACTGAACTGGGACCTAAACGATATTTCTGTGCATTCTATTGTGTCCATCTTTCTGTCATCCGATCCCTCTGTCCACCACGATGCTCTCATTAAAAGTAGGTAGTGTTGACAGGCACAATTGCAGGTGGATAGATGTCCCCCCAAACACATATCCCATCCCTCCTATAACTCTCCCAGTGACTAGTCTCTCATTTACTGCCTTTCCTTCACAATAATAACTCTCTCATTAGCTGCCGGCAGCCGTTAATTATGCAAATGAGGCTGTTTTGCACGGGGGCGACGTTTCATTTTAACTCTGATTACAGCACCTGGGGTCTCGAGGAGTGGGCGGCTCAGTGTCTATTAACATGGAAATAATTTGCTAATTTATATTAAAAGCCCAACGATCGCCAATCCCAAGGCATTTGCCATGTTCTGACATTAAAAATAACTTAAAGCTGAGAAACATGAAAGAGGGGACGAGCTCATTGATCTGACGAGCGTTAATTGATGTCTTTCTCCTAATGACAACCACCCAGCCAAATCGCACAGGCACTACTCACCTGGAAGTTATCTTGATGGTCCACTGACCTCCGTAAAATAAATTTGCATTATTTTTGCCTGATAAGTCTCAAAAAGTGCGCTCTTATCTATTATTAAGCTGACTGAATTTATGGCCTCTTCCTAAATGGAACGTAATGTGCAGTGCGGAGTGAACAAAAAGTTGAAAGGGCAACAAAATGAAAAAGTTTTATTTTTAGGAGTTTATTTAAAGTTTAACCACACTCATAACTTTTCCTTTTTTTTTAGTTGCTATCACATTAGCAGTTGGAACAGTCATAAACAGATCAATTTGGATTTGCTCCACATCCCAGTCAATCCTGACCTGTATTCTACTTTGTGGTTTAAGTAGGACCCCCTAGCAACCTAAATCCATATTCCACACTTTGCATTGGAAAACAGGTCCTTTGCTTACCCATGCTTTAGATAAACATGGTGCAATAGGGTTAGCATATGAAAGTAATAATGCAGCTCATGACCATATTGGTATTCCATGTTATCATAAAATAGAAATGAGCTGTTTAGGGACCTTTAAGCAGATTAGTGTGCCACTAGGTTCTTTAGGAGATGACAAATGTTGGTAAGTAATTTGACCTATCTATTCCAAAACTGAAATATATTGTTACAACAGATCGTGATTTTCGGATACACTTTGGTGAGGGCAAAGACTTCTTCCTTTAGTGTACTGGAGCTTATGATGGGCTCCCTACCACAGTTCTATCAGCTTGACAAGGCTGTGATTAGTTGAGCAGCACACTGTATTATCTAGCTGGGTTGTCAAGCAAGCACTTGAACTTTAATGGCATCCCAGTCTTAGTCCGTAGGGTTCAGTATTGAGTTGACCCACCCTTTGCAGCTATAACAGCTTCAACTCTCCTGGGAAAGCTGTCCACAAGGTTTAGGAGTGTGTCTATGGGAATGTTTGACCATTATTCCAGAAGCGCATTTGTGAGGTCAGGCACTGATGTGGACAAGGCCTGGCTCGCAGTCTCTGCTCTAATACATCCCATAGGTGTTCTATCGTCTTGAGGTCAGGACTCTGTGTAGGCCAGTCAAGTTCCTCCACCCCAAACTTGCTCATCCCTGTCTTTATGTACCTTGCTTTGTGCACTGGTCCAAATCATTTGGTGGAGGGGGGATTATGGTGTGAGGTTGTTTTTCAGAGGTTGGGTCTGGTCCCTTAGTTCCAGTGAAAGGAACTTTTAAGGCATCAGCATGCCAAGACATTTTGGACAATTTCATTCTCCCAACTTTGTGGAAACAGTTTGGGGATGGCCCCTTCCTGTTCCAACATGACTGCGCACCAGTGCACAAACAAGGTCCATAAAGACATGGATGTGTCCTTAAGAGCTGAGTACAAGTCTCTGCCAGTGGACATTGCAAAAAGTTCTCATTGTATAGAAGCCTTTCTCAACCTTTTCAAAACAAAGTAACCCTAAAATAAGTTGACTAAAAGATTTGTCAACTTTGGTCCGGTAACCTTTCTAAATAAAGACTCAAAACTGCGTGACATGGGTTTAAATGGCCACGGCAGTCCTTTTATAACCAACTGTAGCAATATTTACAGGCCTTGGGCCTGAGGTGGGTCTGCCATTGTTACCGGCAACACTTCCAACACATTTAAATTGTGAACCCAGGTGTGAGAACTGAGACAATAACCATTCTGGCATCTTTGGTTTGTTTTGTTGATTGTATATTGGGGATGGGAGAAGGGAATGAGTGGGATACTCCTCTGGCTCAACTAGGCTTAACTGGGACACTGTACAGAAAAATGACGTTGGCGCTGTCTTAACTCCAGCTGAATGCCGGCCAACGCTTCCTGGCGCTTAAGGATACTGATTTGCTGAATAGTTCTAGAACTTCGACTTTAACTTGTTTGTTAACTCAGAAGATCCAGGACTGTAGAACACTTGACTTCTGACACTAGATCTAGTTCAAAAGTCACTGAACAGCTCCCTCCAGCCTTTCACTGGCTGAGGTAGCTCCTTGTCACTGCTTGTGCTGCTGCAACTCTTAACTCTGTACACTGTACACTGACTCTTAAGGGCCCAACCACTGGTGCCCCCTTTACACTTCAGGGTCCTCTGACTAGGTACCGCCTCTAACACTTCAGGGTCCTCTGACTAGGCACCCCCTTTACAGATAGCTCACTCCTGGATCCCTGGGACCTTCAATGGAGTGGTCTCCTCTACACTAGGCAGACCCCAGGGGCAGTTCACAGTACTCACAACCTTGATAGGCTTTCTTGGAACTGAACCCCTCTTCCTCCACTGGTCTTCGGCACACCGGAACCCCTCTGCAGCTCAACTCAGCACTCTCCTGATTCCCAGGCCACCACCCAAGACACCTGATCCTTCTGAGAGGAGGAGAGACAGCTGTCCTCTCCTTTCCGCCAAAGAAGCTGTGTCATGTGTTCCCTCCAAACTTATACCCACTCCCAGAATCCTCTGCGGCAGAATCTGCCTTCTGGGGTAGATACAGGCCTGAGTGTGTCTATGATTGGATTTCCTCCACTGCCCAATGAGAATCCTCTCATGAAGCCAGTGGGGAGACTCCCCTCTTAGCAGACACGCCTGGGAGATGTGACAGCCAGCTGAAATTATGGCCCTGCTGTTAGGCAGCCAAGGCCCACTATACTTTTACCTAGCACCTACCTGTAGGGTGCTACACAACGAATAAATAACATCAATTAAACAATTCAACAATGCAACCAGGAAGGGGGTCTTTGAGTGTACTTAAGGCACACTTTATAACTGTAATCGCCCATATCCTCAGCCGCACCCTGACCGGCTGGAAGACGTTCCAACCTTACACCTTCCTACACTTTCCCACAGGGGACCGAGCTCCTGGGATAACCATCAATAACCAACCAGGTGGGTACTATACCCTAGATGGGCCCCCAATTTGGTAACAATATAGTTACACACTGATCCCCCAAAGACCGCTTGAACTGCAAAACTGCTTTGACAATGATTCTCTTTTTTTTTTTAAATGAAAAATACTTGCCTATAAATACGTAACCACAAAATAGTACCCCACAACCCCTAATACCCCAGTAACCCAGAATACAGGGTGGGAGGGAGGGAAGTTTCCTCTTCTCCTGAATCTTCCAGAGTGAACACCCAGCATCACTTGCACAAGCCAGCCTTGCGCCTCCTCCCAGCCCATCTGACCTTCAACCTCCAATAAGGCAAGAACAATGCCCCTTCACAACTAAATGACCAATATTTACTTTCTCTGACCTGTTCATCACTTTAGCCAAGCTGACCCTCTGTCCATTCTCTTCTCTGGGTCGTACTTTTCAGTCTCAAGGAACCCCGGTTAAAAATGAGAACATCTACAACTCATATTACACTAGCGTGATGGTCATTTTGAAGAATGCTCCTTACACTTGTGGTCACTGGGAAGAATCACCCTTCTTTAGAGAGCTAAAAATATCAAAGTTGTTGGTAGGAGCTTATCTGAGAGGCAAAAATTGATCATTACTCAAGGAACCCCTAGCAACCTCTGGAGGAACCTTAGGGTTGAATGGAACCCTGGTTTGGAATTCCTGGTATAGAGGGTACTGCTGTTAGCAGGTTACTGTTGACAGTCTATGATTATAGATTGCTGGTCTCAAGTTAAAGGCTAACAATCTGTACTGACGATTTATGGAAGTTCTTTTTTTGGCAGTGTTTTGAGTATCCTGTGCCCTAAACCTCTCTCCTGGATATTTTTGAGCTTTGATAAACCCCTTTTAACTTTGACTAAGACCCGGTTCACACTAGCGCGACTTGTCAGGCGACTTGTCAGCCTGACAAGTCGCGCTCCCTCGCAGTCCATTGACTGCTACAGGACCCGTTCTAATAGGAGCGACACAAGTCGCTCCTACTTAGAAAAAGGGTCCTGTACTACTTCGGGGCGACCTCGGAGCGACTTCCATAGACTTCCATTATATGAAGTCCGTGCAAGTCGCGCCGAAGTCGCGGTGCACGGGACTGACAAGTCACCTCCCGAAGTAGTACAGAGTCGTGTCGCCTCAGTGTGAACCGACTCTGACACCCTGTTTCCTTTAACCTCACAACAACTCAAGGGTTCCATCTTGCTGTGCAGCATGTTATTGGTACATGGATCACAAGACTGGCTTAGCAGTTTGCAATGCAAATATGTATTTAGCTGGGTTTTTTTTTTATAGAGTTTAGCTTGAAAAACTAATGACATTCACTGCATCAGGAATTTCTCAAAACACCACAAAATTCCTTTGAATCCCCAAGACTATTTTACGTCAGTCCCCATTGTTCCCACCTGCTCTGTGCTTCTGCCAATCACTCCTTCTTTTTTCTTGCACCACTGTAAGCTCTCCTGCCAACCTCGAGCCTGCCGAGAAAGCAGATAACACCCCAACCCCACGAAAGGCTGACTTGCCAAGCAGAATGAGCACACATTGTCTGCAAGAGATAACAAAAATGACAATTGTGTACAAAATTAGGAAAAATAATAAGAAAAAAAGATGCATTGTGGGGACTTTACGCTGGGACGACCAAAAAAAAAAAGATGATTTTTTATGAAAAATTCCAACAACAGTGCATTTTTAACTCCTTCACATTTTTTAGCATCATTCAAAAATGAAACTGGTGTTTCAAAATAAATGACAGCTTCATACCTAAAGGGGAGGGCCACCCCCAAACTGACACTTGAGTGTTTAGTACAGGGGTTTTCAAACTGTGGCCCATGGGCCAGAGGTGGCCCTTTTCTTACTTTTATCCGGCCCTTCGGGACTATTTCTTCCACTGATACCAACGATGGGACACTATTTCTCCTACTGACTCTAACAATGGATTACTAGTTCTCCCACTGACACCAGAGATGGGAAACAAATTCTCCCACTGACACTAATTATGGGGCACTATTCCTAGCACTCGCGCCAATGATTGGGCACTATTCTTCCCAATCACACCAGTGATATCATTTTTTTACTCCCACTGACTGCCCCCCCTAAAGTTTGAAGGGCAGCAAACTGGCCCTTTGATTCAAAGGTTGGAGACCCCTGGTTTAGTAGAGTCTGCAAAATTAAACCACCTGAGAGTTTTTTTCTGTCTCTTGGGAACTTGTTAGCTAATATCATGCTGTGGCCATTTTGAGGTCTCCAATTTTGCCTGAAAATAACGACACAAATATTTAAAAATGGACCAAGATGCTCAGATGTAGGCCAGATCAATTCCCCACGTAAACCTGTCAAAACACAGAGGAAATATATCCATGGGACTTTTAGAGGATCAAGCCAAAGAAGAATACCAAACAATTATATAAAAATAAATATTAAACCACTTATAGTTCACATTCAAATATATAAAAAGCATGAATAATGAAAAAAGTATTTTGTTAAAAACATGCATTGATGTACATTACAATAAGTTGAATATGACTGCAAAGATATATGGGTGAAGACAGATGCTGTAATAGTGCTTCTCAACGTGTTTCCTGAAACAAAGTTCACTTCATCAGGAAATATTTTTATTTTTATTATTTCAGGTACTTATATAGCGCTGTCAATTTACGCAGCGCTTTACATATACATTGTACATTCATATCAGTCCCTGCCCTCAAGGAGCTTACAATCCAAGAAATAGAAAATAGAGCACTTTTCCAGTAGATGTGGGTTATTAATCGGAAAACTGCTTTATCTCCTGATGAAGTGAACTTTGGTTTACGAAACCTGTTGAGAAGCAATCTTACAGCATCTATTCTTCACTCATGTTTCTTGGCAGTCACATTCAGTGTATTGTAATGTACATCAATGCATTTTTTTAGCAAAACACTTTTTTCATTATTCGTGCTTTTTATATATTTGAATGCGAACACCACAGTTGTTTAATATTTATTTTTATATAATTGTTTGGTATTTTTCTTTAGCTTGATCCTCTAAAAGTCCCATGGGCATATTTCCTCTGTGATGGTGAAAGTAAAAAGGGGAACTGCAACACACAAAGGTGGGCAGCACCACTTTCAGCCTCAGATTTAAAACTGCGCTCTGGGAGTAGTAATGTGATGCATTAAAGAAGAACTTTAATTTACCATTTAAATGCCCAACAATGCCGTAGTGTCTACAAGCAGCTGCTTTTACACATACACAGCCCAACTGGTGGATCACACAGTTCTGCAGTGCTGAGCTTGAGCTATCTTTCAGTTTTATTAATGAGCGATCAGCGCCTTTGGGCTGTGTTATATATGGCACTGGCTCAGACAACGATGCAACACTAGGTTATCCATTAGCCAGACTGTGTATGCATAAAAGCAGATAGACACATATAACAGCACTGATCTGTCACTGTAATAAATTAACAATCAGTGCTGCTTTTTCATTAATAATAGTAAAAGATCACTCAGAGTTGTGGCTCTGTGTAAAGTATCTGCTGCCGCCTGTACACACAGGGGACAGATAGTATACACAGAGCCAAAGCTCCAAGTGATCTTTTACTATTCTGAATGAACAAGCTGCCTTGGTTGTTCATTCATAAAAGTGACTAATCACGCAGCTTAGAGAAGGGGGCAGGCTCTGTTCTGGCTGTACCTCCCCCACAGGAACACCCATATTTTGGGCTTCAAAAGGGGATGGAGCTACAGCCAGCATTAAAAAGTGTGATTAGGGGACAATGGGGCCACTGATCAGAATGGGACCAATTGGTCCCCCCAGGAGTGTTTAAATTAAATAAAGAAAAAAACAAAAAAAAATCAATAGTTCTCCTTAAGGCCCCTTTCACACTTATGCGACGTGATTTTCCCACGACTTTGCCGCGATTTTGAAAGCAATGGCTATGGCTCAAAACGCAATCAAATCATGGCAAAGTAGTGCAGGAACTACTTTGAAGTCGGTGCGACTTCAAAACACACTGATATGAATGGGGCTCATTGAAAATAATAGAAAACGACTTGTCGTGCGATTTTGCGGTCCTAAATCGCAGGACAAGTCGCACTAGTGTGAAAGGGGCCTTAAGGATACATATGTGCTGAGAGGACAAAAAGAAGAGGGGTGATCTCACCAGTCTACTGCTGCTCTTTGTTGACACAAAGTAGAGATTGGGAGTGTTGCTCAGCTGCTGCTGAGGAAAGTCAGGTCACCAACATGGGCGTACTGTTTGGCAGGGCTGTATAAATCCAGAAAAAACAAAAGTGAAAGAAAAGCAGTTGCAAAGTATGGCTACAACGAAGGTGAGGTAAATTGAATCACATAGAGCTTTATTGAATGAAAAATTATGGAATAAAAGTTAAAACAACAGCATCAACATTGCACAGAATGTTATAAGAGAATACCTATCGACATGAAGATGAAACACTGCAAAAGGTCCTGTCTGGTGAAAAATGGCACCACTACGCTATAGACTCCACCCACCACCCCAATTGCACATTGAAAAATCCAACAATCACTTGAAAAATCAAAAGATATTCAAAAAATGTTCATGACAAACATGAAATTAATTGTAGTGCTCTTGGAGTATGAACATGATATATATGGATAGAGCCACCTCCAGTAGAAGCATCCGGTTGGGGATATTTGTGCAAATTTTGATATAAAAGTTTTGGTTGGTGGTTATCAAAAGTCTCCGTATATGACCGTTAGGTGCAGGGTCCTCACACCCATATGGTATACAAGGGCAATTGATGGCTCTACCACAACTTCCTCTGGTAAATGGACATGTATTGAATGGCTGCACTTTCCAGATGAATCTTTGAGCACAGAACACAGCAGTAGACACCATGTAAAGCGGCACGGACATATGACTGAAACGGACAGACAGGCAAGCGAAGCAGGCAAACAAACAGATGGCTTTAAACATTAATTTGCATACCCGGTCTGATATTCAACCAGTATATGTGTTTTAGCAGTCAGGACGCTCTGCAGCTAAATGTCCTCTGGTCTGTGGGTATTGCAGTCCGGTGTATAAGATTATGCTTACTGATAGACACACTTTGTATGTCTCCGACCGTTCAGTCAGCCTTCCATCTCTATAGATTTCACCAGGACAGGCATGTTAGCAAATATTTAGTCACAGGAACAGAGCCGTTTACTGACCGTATGTATGGTATGAGTCCGTGTGATGTCCGCTTAGTGCCGTCCGTCAGTATGTAGGAGTCAGTCCGATTGTGTGTCCGGCCATGGTGAGTCCGTTGAGGGGGCAAGCCTTAGTGTCCGCCAGAGAGCGTGGGAGCTTTTCCGTCTACCAAACAGGGCTTGGGCATCGAGCATCCAAACTGTGTACGCGGTCAATGTTTCCGATAGGGTGGAGGGTGGAGTCCGCAGGCGTAGTGGTGTGTGACGTCGACGCGTTTCGCGTGACGCAGCACGCTTCTTCAGGACTGAAGAAGCGTGCTGCGTCACGCGAAACGCGTCGACGTCACACACCACTACGCCTGCGGACTCCACCCTCCACCCTATCGGAAACATTGACCGCGTACACAGTTTGGATGCTTGATGCCCAAGCCCTGTTTGGTAGACGGAAAAGCTCCCACGCTCTCTGGCGGACACTAAGGCTTGCCCCCTCAACGGACTCACCATGGCCGGACACACAATCGGACTGACTCCTACATACTGACGGACGGCACTAAGCGGACATCACACGGACTCATACCATACATACGGTCAGTAAACGGCTCTGTTCCTGTGACTAAATATTTGCTAACATGCCTGTCCTGGTGAAATCTATAGAGATGGAAGGCTGACTGAACGGTCGGAGACATACAAAGTGTGTCTATCAGTAAGCATAATCTTATACACCGGACTGCAATACCCACAGACCAGAGGACATTTAGCTGCAGAGCGTCCTGACTGCTAAAACACATATACTGGTTGAATATCAGACCGGGTATGCAAATTAATGTTTAAAGCCATCTGTTTGTTTGCCTGCTTCGCTTGCCTGTCTGTCCGTTTCAGTCATATGTCCGTGCCGCTTTACATGGTGTCTACTGCTGTGTTCTGTGCTCAAAGATTCATCTGGAAAGTGCAGCCATTCAATACATGTCCATTTACCAGAGGAAGTTGTGGTAGAGCCATCAATTGCCCTTGTATACCATATGGGTGTGAGGACCCTGCACCTAACGGTCATATACGGAGACTTTTGATAACCACCAACCAAAACTTTTATATCAAAATTTGCACAAATATCCCCAACCGGATGCTTCTACTGGAGGTGGCTCTATCCATATATATCATGTTCATACTCCAAGAGCACTACAATTAATTTCATGTTTGTCATGAACATTTTTTGAATATCTTTTGATTTTTCAAGTGATTGTTGGATTTTTCAATGTGCAATTGGGGTGGTGGGTGGAGTCTATAGCGTAATGGTGCCATTTTTCACCAGACAGGACCTTTTGCAGTGTTTCATCTTCATGTCGATAGGTATTCTCTTATAACATTCTGTGCAATGTTGATGCTGTTGTTTTAACTTTTATTCCATAATTTTTCATTCAATAAAGCTCTATGTGATTCAATTTACCTCACCTTCGTTGTAGCCATACTTTGCAACTGCTTTTCTTTCACTTTTGTTTTTTCTTATAATTTCTTAGTTGCTTGGCACACAGGCTATATGCCGTTGGGTTTGAGGTAATATATTTCATATATATGTATATACATACATCACACCCCCATACCCCATTGTGGGTCGAGTGGGCTTTCTAAGGTCCGGTATCCCTCCCCCCCCATCCCCTTGGAATACATAAATCCAGGACTAGCCTAACAGAATCTCAATTTTTTTTTGGCATATAAGGTAGTATGTGTATACACCAGTGTTTCTCAACCTTTTTTCAGCCAAGGCACCCTTTAAAATTATAGACAGTCTCAAGGCACCCTTTAAAATTATGGACAGTCTCAGGCACCCCATTATAAATGTAAAAAACGATTCTAATAGCTTTACATAATGAAGCAACATTCACAAGTAGGACACTGAACGTTAGAGGGGATTTATTCTTCCAAAGCAAATATACTTTTTCACACTGGGCCTGACTAGTATTCCAATGTTTCTCTTCTCCCTCAATTTCTCTTCATCAGTCAGCTAATGCCACCCCAGTGCTGAGGGAGAGAGGCAAAGGAGGGTCAAACAAGGATGCTGTGGAGGCAACAGACATCCTCCTTATTAACTGAGGACACCATTGGTTGTTAGGATGACAGTGTCTAGAACAGCCTGTCTCAACTTTTTCAACAGAGAGGAACCCTTGAAATACATTTCTGGTCTCAGGGAACCCCTGCTAAAAAATTATAATCTACAACTCAGGAGTCAGGACACATTATTGTGACAGTCAGTGGGAAGAATTTTCCTTACTCTTGTCATCATTGGGAAGAATTACCCCCTTACAGATCGCAAAAAGGAACAATGGTGGTGTCATTGGGAACTTATCTGAGAGGCAGAAATTGCCCACTGCTCAAGGAACCCCTAGCAACCTCAGGAGGAACCCTGGTTGAGAAGCCCTGGTCTAGAAAGTCGTAATGGTGCAAATTGAAAACCCGTGGCTTTGTGTAACTAAAAGACAGGCTTGATCCACCTGCTGCCTTGTATACAATTTCTGATCAATTTTTAGGCATTTTGCCAAGGCACCCCTGAAGAAACCTCAAGGCATCCTGGTTGAAAAAGGCTGGTATACACTATGCATTTCAACTGTGTAATTAGCCATAAACCTGGAGTTTAGCTTTAGGATTTTGTGAAGTGCATTGAAAAGCAGAGATGCAATTACCGAGTAATTCTAATTCTGTTTATTTCAGTGCCAAAAAGTATTTTTCTATTTCTTACTTTTTTTTTTTAACAACATGATCATTAGTATCTAACAATGCCGTTGTGGTCAGCCATAGATCTTGACTTTCCACGGTAACACAGCCTCATGTGTTATTTATTTATATTTCAATTAATTTCTATATTTGGTTGTGTTTATTGTATACAAGTTTTCCTTTTTCTTAGCTCAGGTTTAATTGCTGGCGCGGGAGCGTCACCTCGACATCCGCTGTCATACCGTGGCTTTCATTAAATTCTAGCCTTAGGCAGGTCACAATATATTTTTTGTCATTATCTCTGATTACAGAACATCTGCAGTGTGACTCTGCCAGGGTGACATGCTGCAGATATGGTTACAGTTTCTGTGTTCTCTGCGCGTTGTCACAAGTTGCAAGTTCAAGTTGTTCATATTTTGTATCCATTGGATACTTGCTGCTAATTATGTTCTCATTTTGTATTTAATTACCTTCATTTCCCCTTTCTCTTGTTCCTTTGTATTGCTGTGTTCTTCTGGCACTGCCGAACTTTCCAGATTTTAAAGTGTTACTAAACCCAGGAGCCTGCATTCACTATATCTGGTCTCCCACAGTACACAGAACATGGAAATGCAATTATTACAGTAAATATAAACTGCCAAATACCTTTTCTCATCAGCAGTATATAGCAGTCTTATGCATAGGTGTGCGCAGCCTATTGCATTAGGGTGTACACCCCAAAGCTCAAAAATATTTGCATGTGTGTGCATGTGTATATACACTGACAGTGTCAGCAGGGCAGAGATTGGTGTCGGTAGGGCAGTTGGCGGTGTCAGTAATTTTATTTTTAAATATTTTTTACAATTTTATAATATTAATATTATTATTTTTTTACATTTATTTTAGGGACCCTTTAAGGGCTTTGGTGAAATACCAGGGGTCTAAACAGGGGGAATCTGCCCCACACAGATTATTAGGTTGTGCCTAGGCACACCCAGGGCTGCTGTTAGAAATCGCGAGGCCCCGTACAGACTACCTGGCAGGGCCCCCCCAAGAAAATATTGAAGATATATTTAGCTAAAATTACAACAAAATCACTATTAGCAGACACAAATATAACATAACTCACATAATTCCTGCTAAATCTAAAAAAAAAACGATGTTAATAAATAAAAATGAAGATGAGATGAAACAAAATATACAGGCTGGGCAGTTGGAGCTCCTGGATCAGAGAGACAGAGAGAGAGAAACAAAGTTACAAATAAACTCCTGAGCAGAGATAACATTAGAGCCAGTGCTGGGAGGGGGGCCACACAGAAAGGGGGATTAGAGAGGGACAACTGTCTTTCTCAGCAGATAAAAGCTGATAGCAGGGAGAGGGACAGAGATCAGATCCAGGTGCTGGAGGAAGATTTCTGTGTTTGGTGTCCATCACTAATCCCCCTCCCTGTGTGGGCCCCCCTGTGTGCTCGGGCCCCCTATAAGGCTGGTGGTCCCTCCCTATCAGCGGCCCTGTGCACACCTATGGTCTTATGACCTCTATGAGTGTCTGGTTAAAGCTTGTAGGAGGAGTTTTTATTCTACTCTGACTGTCCTATCGGGATGCAGGACCCCTGACTCTCTGTCTGGACAGTTCTGATCACATGCCCCCTCCCAAGAAAAAAAAAAAAAAACATTCTCTAGCAATATGCACTAAACTGAGCATGTGCAGAGTGCCCACAAGGCTCTGTTCTATCAGCAGATAGATTTGGGACAGAGGAAGAAGGGGAGGATCAGAGAAGACAGGATCAAACAGCCTTTTTACACAATGCAGAGGAATAACCCCTTCGATTTCACAGTGAGTATAACAAGCATACTTTATTGCCTATACACACTGATTTTCTTGTTGCTAGTTTAGTAACACTTTAATAGTTGCTGTTCAGCTCACCATACACAACCTGACTGTAAAATTAACCTTGGCTCTATCACAACTATGTGTAATGAGGATCTGCTGCCTAAACTATCCAACCAATTTGTATCCATTCAGACAGGCCCCTGCACTTTGTAGATCTAAAAGAGATCGTACAATCAGATTGTAATGTGTGTTGTGTTATTTAGGCCTCATTCACACTTAGCATGTGGAACGCATGTTTTTTCGCACAGATTTTTTGCGGATTTTTTTTTTTTTTTGTGCGACACACTTAGGCTTTATATGTGGCAAAGTAGCAGCAAAATAGTTCATGGAGTTTCTGGTTTGCATGCATTGCCACATTTGTTACGCATTTTGTGCGCATGGCAAAATACATGTTAGCTTGCAGCATTTTGGCTGCTATTAACAATTAATGGCACTGCAAGTGGGATATGCGTGTTTTGTGCGTTCCGTAACGTACACAGAACAGTGCTCCTGTGCACATTCCCAGTATGCGCAGATGTGAACGAAGCCTTAGGGTTGGTAGCAACAGCAGACACCTGTATATGATGCACAAACCAAAATCTTCTGTATAGGCCATCCAATTATGTTAGAGGCATAGCTCCCAACTGTCCCTGATTTTTAGGGACTGCCCCTGATTTGAAACATCTTTTTTTTTTTTTTTTAATAGATCTCCTTTAACCTCTTGCCGACTAGCCGCCGTGCTTATACTGCGGCAGGCCTGTCTGTACCTGTACATCGTTTCGCAGGACAGCTAGTGGGGGCACACACCCACCAATTGGCTACAGGGGAGCCAATCAGCGGTTCTGGCGGCTGCGATGTCCACCAGGCACCTGCAATTGCTCCCCGTGGAGACAGAACGGTGGTCTGCTGATGTTAACACGCAGACCGCTGTTCTGTCAGTGATGAACACAGGGATCCTGTATTCCTCTTATTTAGGAACACAGGTCTCTGTGTTCATCCAGCAAGCCCATCCCCCACACAGTTAGAGAGAACCCCCTAGGGACACATTTAACCCTTTGATCGCCCCTGGTGTTAACTCCTTCCTTGCCAGTGTCATTAGTGCATATTTTTAGTATTGATTACTGTAGTAATGTCACTGGTCCCCCCAATATTGTAAAAAATGTCAGTTAGGAGTCTGTCCGCCGCAATGTCGCAGTCCCACTAAAAATCGTTGATCGCCACTATTACTAGTAAAAAATAAATAAATAAATAAAAATTACAAATCTTTTAGTGCCGGTTCACACTTGTGCGGATGCGCTGATCACATGTAATTCAGAGCACACTGCTCCTTCATTACATGCGATCTCCTGTGCGGATGCGAGTTCAGCCATACACTTTGTATGGCTGAATTCGCAGCGCATCCGCAGCAAACTCGCACATAAGGGCATTTTTTGAGCCGGCTCGGAATTGGATCGCACAGTGGTTCACACTTGTGCGATCCGATTCTGTGCAAACTTGCCGATCGCATTGCGATATGTGATTAAACTGGGGGTGTCGTTAACATTTAATTGACACCCCCTGCGTATCGCATATGGCAGTGTGAACTGCCAGGGGTGCGGATGCGATGCGGGATCACGCAGCATTCCGGCATCGCACAAATGTGAACCGAGCCTCACCTAGTTTGTAGACGTGATACATTTTTTTCACAAACCAATCAATATATACTTATTGGGATTTTTTTTTATTTTTTTTTTTACCAAAAATATGTAGCAGAATACATATTGGCCTAAACTGATGAAATTGGGAATGTTTTATAGCAAAAATGTAAAAAAAAAAAAATTTTTTCAGAATTGTCGCTGTTTATAGCCCAAAAAAAGAAAAAAAAAACAGAGGTGAACAACTACCACCAAAAGAAAGCTCTATTTGTGGGGAAAAAAGGACATCAATTTTGTTTGGGTATAGCGTCGCATGACCGCACAATTGTCAGTTAAAGTAACGCAGTGCCATATCGCAACAAATGGCCTGGTCATTAAGGGGGTAAAACCTTCCGGTCCTGAAGTGGTTAAGCGGGTGTGGCAGGAGGTGTGTCCTATGTCTACATACTTTTGCTAATAGGTGTCCATCGTTTCCATCTCAAAAAGTTGGGAGGTATGTTAGAGGTGTAGCACTACTCCCAAGGGAGCTGCTGAGTGTGGGTCCCCCTGGGTTACTGCTAGCAGCAGTAGTACCTTTAAGCATGTTTCCTAAGTGTAATTACCTCAGACAAGAACCAGTCCAGTTTCTTTGGGTTTTTAGGTTTATTTGAGAACTTGGATAGGAGAAGGGATGAGTGGGATACTCCAACAACTGAACTATGCACAAATAGGCAGGGACTCTACAAAAATGCTGCTTGATGCTGGTTAACGCCTACTGACACTGATTAGCGCTGTCTGACGCTGGTCACGGCTAGGCCGCTTACTATGACTTCACCTCTGACTGTGGAAAAGTCCTTGAGCCCCCTGAGGTACTCTTTCCTAGGGTAGCTGACTTGTAGTGCAATCTGTATCGCTGAACACTTCAAGGCCCTTCCTGGCACCCCCTTTAATCGCCAAACTTCAGGGCTTTAGTACTTGGCACCCCTTTTACTGTACTCTCCTGGTTAGCTGGCTCCTGGATCCCCCTTGACCTCTCTGGAGTGGTCCCCTTTCCTAGGCAGACCCCTGGGCAGATCTTAGGTACTCACGACACTGTTTTTCCAGAAGATCTCTGCCCAGCAGCTCCACTCGGTCAGCACACTCTGGATCCTCTGCAGCCCAGATCAACCTCTGGCCCCTAGGCCGACTGCCCGGACCACCTTCAACCTTCAGCAGGAGGAAGAAAGACAGCTGTCACCTCCTCCTGGGACTGATTTTCCCGCCAAAAGACACTGTCATATGCTCCCTCCAGATTTATTTCCAATCCCAGGGTGCACTGCGGCAATCCCTGAAGACTGGGACAGTCATAAACCCTAGTGCGCTATTGGCTAGGTTTCCTCCACTGTCCAACAAGGCCCCTCATTGGATACAGTGGGGAGACTCCGCAGTCTTAACAGGCCACACCTGGAAGCATATGACAGATTAGCTAACAGACCCGGCTTCCCTGATAAGCAGACAGGGCCACATATATGCTTTTTCCTAGCACCTACCTAGGAGGGTGCTACAGAGGGATTGAATGATGGTATTCTTCAATGGCCTAAAGCACACATACCAGTTCTTGAGACTGCATGTTGCAAGAGACTAAATGAGCACCAAAACCTCATGTCAAAGCAGGACTCTTTTTCCCTTCTTCTTCTTCTTCTTCTTCTTCTTCTTCTTCTGCTCGCAAGACCTGATTTATACTCTGTGGCTCAAGAAAATGAAGAATCCAAGAGCCAATGGTAGCATGGGTTTATGGTTTGTGATTGAATAGTGACAGGCATTTCAGCCACGAAATGTGAATCAGCAGCATAACCCCAGATCACCAATATAACACAGCCGCTACAACGAAATATATTACCCCGCTTCCCTGCCCTGCAGGAGTTATCACCCTGGGATTGCAGCTCATGGTATGAGCCAAAACTTCCCAATAGATCAGTCTGCTGCCAGAGGGAATCCTCCAGTTCAGCTCACATGTCATCCTAGATAAAAGGGCATAAACATGGTGTATTCCATTCTTTATTAAGAGACCTCGCTATAAAATACACTTACAGGATCGTAAAAACCACAGCGCTTCACAAAAATCACCCCAGCCAGCCCACCACCCAGTGTGGCGTGACGCCAGCATGACATCACAGACTCGGCTCATTCCTAGACATGTTACGCCCAGTAATTGGACTTCTTCAGTTGCCAAGGGGCCACACCCAAACCCTGAAAAACAACCCCACACCATAATCTCCCTCCACCAAATGATTTGGACCAGTGCACAAACAAGGTCCATAAAGAAATGGATGAGTGAGTTTGGGGTGGAAACTTGACTGGTCTGCCCGGAGTCCTGACCTCAACCCGATAGAACACCTTTGGGATGAATATAGCGGAGACTGCAAGCCAGGCCTTCTGATCCACATCAGTACCTGACCTCACAAATACGCTTCTGGAAGAATGGTCAAACATTCCTATAGACACACTCCTAAACCTTGTGGACAGCCTTCCCAGAAGAGTTGAAGCTGTTATAGCTGCAAAGGGTGGGCCAACTCAATATTGAACCCTATGGACTAAGACTGGGATGCCATTAAAGTTCATGTGCTGGGGCAGAGCGTTACCCTGCCAGGGTCTAGAAGACAGTTGTGACCCAGAATTCTCATTCGGATGGGTTAAGGGGCTCCAGGGAGCTTGTGTCATGAAGAGGAAACTGGCTTTTCAGTTTCCTCAATGTCTTCTAAAGTCCGTTGTGGGACCTGGAGCCTGGAGATTTTTAAGCGATCTGGGTGGGATGAAATCTCCAATCCTGGGACCAGGTCTTGGGAACAGCCAAGACACTGATTTTGCAGGTGTGCCTGGGCCTTTTAGTAGAGACAGGACCAGGGTTCTGGACTCCACCCTCCCGAGGAGTCCTGGTATGCAAGGGAGAAGCGTGCATGTCCACATGTGACAGTCTGATAAAGCAGACAAAGGGCCCAAGCCTGTGGGCTGGAGCAGCAAGGAAGCTGAAAACCAAGGTCAAGGGGTTGTACAGAAACTCAGTTATATGGCCAAGAGTGCCGAGGTGTAAAGCTTGAGCAGCGGTGCTGCCAAAGTGCCAGGTGGTTTGGTATTTTCCATTTACATTGTGGCCGTGGAAAGCTGACAACCCCTGCATGGGTAACTGTATAGTTATTGGACTTGTTTTTCTTTTCCTTTAATAAAAGTGGGCCAACAAGCCCTTAACTGGCACAACTGGTGTGGGCTGAGCTCACTGGTAGACTCTACATTAGGCTAAAAAAAAAAAAAAAAAATATTACAGTGCGTGTAAAGGCAGGTGTCCCAATACTTTTGGTAATATAGTGTATGTAGCACTACTCCCAAGGGAGCTGCTGAAGACGGGTTCCCCTGAATTACCATTAGCAACGGTAGAACATTCTGACATGTTTCCAAGTGTTTTTACCTCAGAAAATGACCAGTCCAGTTTCTTTGGTTTTTATGTTTTATTAGAAACTTGGATAGGAGAAGGGATGAGTGGGATACTCCAACTGAACTGAACTATGCACAATAAGCAAGGACGATCTGAAAAATGCTGATTAACGCTGGTTAACGCTGAGTTGAGCTAGTCATGGCTAAGCCGCTATTTCACTTGGCACTTGCTGTGAAAAGAGTCAATTGAGCTTCCTGAGGTAATCCTTTTCTAAGGCAAGCTATTCCTTGAGGTAGACTGTACTGCTAAACAACTTCAGGGCCCTTCATGGCTCCCCCTTTATCCCTAATATTCAGGGCTTAACACTTGGCACCCCCATTACTACAACACTCTGGGATAGCTGGCTCCTTGGTCCCCTTGACCTATCTGGAGTGGTCCCCTCTCTCAGGCAGACCCATGGGCAGATCCTTAAGTACTCACGATACTGTTTTTCCAGAAGTCTTCTGCCCAGCAGCTCCACTTGGTCAGAACACTGGATCCTCTGCAGTACAGCTCAACCCCTGGTCCCTAGTAGGGATGCACCGATCCGACTTTTTTGGTCCCGATCCCGATCTTTTGCTTTGTGAAATCGCCAATCCCGAGTCCGATCTGGAAGTACTGTTTTGTGAGCTTATAACAAAATAATACTTCTGGATCGGTACCGATATCGGCAGATACCTTATAACATTGTGCATTCAAAATCTAAAATGTCATGGGTTTAGTCTTTAAGAGGTTAAACGTCCCTCCTCTGGCAGACAGAACAAAAAGATACATTGTAATCATTGTGTTTACTTAACTGGGGGAGTTGAAAGGCATTTGCAGGAGGCTCTTTTTTTTTCTTTGACAGCTGTTCTCTACTCCCTCACAAGCTATAAAGAGCAAAACCGGATCGGCCCGTGGATCTGTTAATTTTACCGATCCCCCGATCCAGCTATTTTGCCCATATCGGAGCCGATATCCGATCTGAATATCGGATCGGTGCATCCCTAGTCCCTAGGCTGACTGCCTGGGCCACCTTCCTCACTTCAGTAGAAGGAGAGACAGCCGTCCACCTCCTCCTGGGACTTTGCTCCCGCCAAAAGACACCCTGTCACATGCTCCCTTCCTATTTATGTGCAATCCCAGGATGCATTGCGGGAATGCCCTCCCACTGGAACTGACATAAAACAGAGTGTGTCACTGGCTAGGTTTCCTCCACCGTCCAATGAGCTCCCTCATTGGATGCAGTGGGGACACTCCCTCAGACCTAGTGAAACACACTTGGAATCATGTAACAGGCTAAACTAACAGATCTGGCTCTCCTGATAAGTGATAAACAGAACAGAGCCACCAAATGTGTTTACCTAGCACCTACCTAGGAGGGTGCTACATCTATATAACCTATGGTAGTAATAGCACACATAGAATTATGTATTTCTAGAAGAAAAAATAGGCGTTGACTTGTGCATGGTAGCCAATAAGCTTCTAACTTCAGCTTGTTCAATTAAGCTTTGCCAAAAAACCTGGAAGCTGGTTGGTTTCTTTGCAGAGCTGCACCAGATTTTCTACTTTCCAGTTTTATGCTCCATTCACAGTTGTACGACTCCAAAGTTGCGCTGACTTGAGTGCAACTTGAATACAACTTTGGCTTTGACCAGTGATAATGGACAGCTGTTGCACTGTATAACATTCAGGTATGACTTCAATGAAGGTAACCTTGAAGTCTATAGCCCTCAAGTTGCGTGAAATTTGGATCAAAGTAATGCATGAACTACTTTGAAGTCACTGCAGCTTTAGGTCGCACATACAGTATCTCAGAAAAGTGAGTACACCCCTCACATTTTTGTAAATATTTTATTATCTTTTCATATGACAACACTGAAGAAATTACACTTTGCTACAATGTAAAGTAGTGAGTGTACAGCTTGTATAACAGTGTAAATTTGCCATTTCCTCAAAATAACTCAACACACAGACAATAATGTCTAAACCGCTGACAACAAAAATGAGCACATCCCTAAGTGAAAATGTCCAAATTGCACCCAAAGTGTGAATATTTTGTGTGGCCACCATTATTTTCCGGCATTGTCTTAACCCTCTTGGGCATTTAGTTCACCAGAGCTTAACAGGTTGCCACAGGAGTCCTCTTCCACTCCTCCATGACGACATCACGGACCTTCTGTTTGAGGATGCCCCGCAGATGCTCAATAGGGTTTAGGTCTGGAGACATGCTTGGCCAATCCATCACTTTTACCCTCAGCTTCTTTAGCAAGGCAGGGGTCATCTTGGAGGTGTGTTTGGGGTCATTATCATGTTGGAATACTGCCCTGCGGCCCAGTCTCTGAAGGGAGGGGATCATGCTCTGCTTCAATATGTCACAGTGCATGTTGGCATTCATGGTTCCCTCAATGAACTGTAGCTCCCCAGTACCGGTAGCACTCATGCAGCCCCAGACCATGACACTCCCACCACCATGCTTGACTGTAGACAAGACACATTTGTCTTCGTACTCCTAACCTGTTTGCTGCCACACACGCTTGACACCATCTGAACCAAATAAGTTTATCTTGGTCTCATCAGACCACAGAACATGGTTCCAGTAATTCATGTCCTTAGTCTGCATGTCTTCAGCAAACTGTTTGCAGGCTTTCTTGTGCATCATCTTTAGAAGAGGCTTCCTTCTCTGACGACAGACATGCAGACCAATTTGATGCAGTGTGCGGTGTATGGTCTGATCACTGACAGACTGACCCCCCGACCCCTTCAACCTCTGCAGCAATGCTGGCAGCACTCCTATCCATTTCCCAAAGACAACCTCTGGAAATGACGCAGAGCACATGCACTTAACTTCTTTGGTGGACCATGGTGAGACCTGTTCTGAGTGGAACCTGTCCTGTTTAAACCGCGGTATGGTCTTGGCCACCATGCTTCAGATCAGTTTCAGGGTCTTGGCAATCTTCTTACAGCCTAGGCCATCTTTATGTAGAGCAAAAATTATTTTTTTCAGATCCTCAGAGAGTTCTTTGCCATGAGGTGCCATGTTGAACTTCCAGTGACCAGTATGAGAGAGTGAGAGCGATGACACCAAATTTAACACACCTGCTCCCCATTAACACCTGAGACCTTGTAACACTAACAAGTCACATGACACTGGGGAGGGAAAATGCCTATCTGGGCCCAATTTGTACATTTTAACTTAGGGGTGTACTCACTTTTGTTGCCAGCGGTTTAGACAATAATGACTGTGTTGTTATTTTGAGGGGACAGCAAATTTACACTGTTATACAAGCTGTACAATCACTACTTTACATTGTAGCAAAGAAAATATTTACAAAAATGTAAGGGGTGTACTCACTTTTGTGAGATATTGTATATGAATGGTTATCATTGGAAAACATGGGGAACGACTTGTCATGAGACTTTGCTGTCCAAAGTTGCACAAGTGTGAATGGAGCCTTAGTAAATCAACCCCATAGTGTGTTAGGACACAGCAACGTGAAATACTGTATATATAGTAACCCCCTACGCTACTTTTTCTCAGGTATAAAACATCATTTAAAAAAATCTAACTTTAAAAAATGAATACAATAAAACTAACTCTAAACGTTAACAGTTTCCCGATAAGATAATGACAGTCACATACTGTATAAAATGTATCTATTAGATAGTATATTTATGACGCCTGTCACAGCATGCCACAGAGATGCCACAGGATACCAGGGGACCTAGATAAGCAGCCAGAGAGGAAAGATGTTCCTGGGAAGGATGGCCACTATGGTCAGCTGTGAAGCATCTGCCTGCCGCTTTTGGAGGGTCTGACGTTCGTTGCATCACCTCTGAGCCTTCTGGCGAGGAGATAGAGGCCTGTCATTATCTCTGATAACCCAACGTCTTTTATATCAAGATGAACAGACAATGAAGAGCGAGGATGGTTTACTGAACATTCAGGGTTTCATGGGGCCCTGGGCCACCCTACTGTACTGATTAAACAGGTCTTAGGATTTTTGTAATAAATGGACGGGATTGAAGAGCTAAAATTCACAAACAGCTGCGCATTGAGAAGTCAGAGTTTTCTTTTTAAACAAACTGATTTTAAAGTTAACTATAATGGTAAAAATATGGAGTGTATGGAAGGGTTAGAACTCGCGGCTGATTTTAATATGTAAGTTAATGCAACACATTATATTTTTTTAGTTTAGGACAGAGTGGAGAGGGATTAGAACATCTCTCAGGTTTTAATTTTTAAGGTTCAAAGATAAATGTAATAGGTCAGCGCTAAAACAATAATAAATGCAAGGCTGCTAGCAATAGGTAAGCATACAAAAAACCAGGAACGTGGGGGAACGCAGTTCCGGCACCTCCAGCACTGAATGTATTTAATAGCAAGGGGTGTGGGGTTTGTTGGAGGGTCTCTTGATGCTGGCTGCTTGGGGATCTATTGTCACTGGTAAGGATCTGTTATTGTGCGAGGGTCTATTGTTGCTGATGGTGGATCTATTGTTGCTGGGGGGTCTTATGTTGTTGAGGTAGAGGTCTATTGTTGGCTTATCTAATGATACTGGTTGCTGGGAGTGCCATAGTTGCTACTGGAGGGGGTCGAATGTTGCTGGGGTGGATCTTTTGTTGCTGGGTGAGGTATTTTGTTGTGCGTGGAGGTGGGTAGGGGGTGGAACCAAGGAACAGTGCTCAAAGGGGGGGAGTGGGTGGAGACAAGGGGTGACTCAAAAGAGGGGAGTTCCTGCACCTATTCTCCGAGAAAAAAAGCCCTGCAAAAAACCACCAAACCCACAACAGTAAAATCAGTCTGTATTTGCAGTAAAGCATGCTTGTTATACTCACTGTGGAACCTAAGGGATTAATCCTCAGCATTGTGTAAAAGGGCTGTTTGATCCTGTCTTCTATGATCCTCCCCTTCTTCCACAGTCCCCAAAGCATCTCCTGATAGAACACAGAGACATTCTGCACATGCTCAGTTTAGTGTGTATTGATAGTGTTTTTTTTTTTCTTGGAAAGATGCATGTGATCAGCACAGGGCCAATCAGCACTGTCCAGACAGAGGGTCAGGGGTCCTACAGCTTCATAGGACAATCAAGGGAGAATGAAAACTCCTACAAGCTTTAACCAGACACTGACAGAAGTCACAAAACTGCTATATACTGCTGATGAGAAAAGGTATCTAGCGTTTTTTTATATTTACTAAAACTATTGCATTTCCATGTTCTGTGTAGTGTGGGCAGGGCCGCTGTTAGAAACCATGGAGCCCCATACAGCCCTCATGTTGCCCCCCAAGCCCACCTACACCGCACATACCCCGTCGGGGTGCAGCGGAAAAGCAGCACTGACTTTATCCGCCTACACCTCCAAAATGGGGAAAAAGTCCCTTCTCTGCACCCACCTCCTGGGCCCCTCTATTAACCTGATGGGGGCCATAGGGAAATGTATTTAAGACCTGGTAGCAAGTATTAAATGAAAAACAAAGCTGCCCTGGGCCCCCCTGTTTAGTGGCTCTGACTATGGGAGAACAGATACAGTGAATGCAGGGTCCTGGGTTTACTAGAAGAGAGGCAGCACCATCTAAAAGTAGCAGTATGAGACTTTAATGGCCATAATAAGTAAACAACTCACAAGATAATGATATGTAAGCGCTTGTCAAAAAAATAAGAGTCCCCGCTGTGTACAACCTGATGGTCAGCGATCCTAGTCAGGGAGGCCGGATGGAGCCTTCAGCTGTGTGGGTGGATAGCAACCCTTCCTGGAGCTGGTCCGAGGATCCTGGGTGGAGCCGATGTCCCGGGTGTCACAATCGATAAGGTCCTCTGACTGTAGCAGCAGCAGCCCACCGCTGGGGGAGATTTGGAAAAGCCCACAAGGCCACTAGAAATGCACTTACTCAGATGGCTGCCAGTTCTGAAACCAGAAGTGGCGGTGTTCTACCGAAAACTCCAACTTGCCAAGATCTCCAACGACGTTACTTCCGGTGAGTGTACACCAGGAATAATTGGAGATTTCGACCACTTGGGCTTTTCACACACCGGCAGCCTATACACTCCGGTAGATGCTATAATTAGTGGAGATTGTTAGTTCCCAAAAACATGGCCGCCTCCGAGGCGGCGACAACTAGCGGGCGGCTTAACAATCTCCACTAACTATAGCATCTACCGGAGTGTATAGGCTGCCGGTGTTGTGTGAAAACCCAAAGTGGTCGAAATCTCCAATTATTCTTGGTGTACAGTCACCAGAAGTAACGTCGTTGGAGATCTCGGCAAGTTGGAATTTTCGGCAGAACACCGGAATGATGTCAGCTTATAGCTCCGCCCATGTCTTCAGGGGACGCTAGTTTTTATATTTGTCCCAGTTTGGGAGATCGACCTCCTCTATTTATCTTGTTTACTGTTATCAATAAAAGTGAATGTGAAAGAAAATCTCACATTTTGGGTTGTCCCCAGAACAATAATAGAGGGAAAATCTTCCAAAGGGAACACTAATTTTGGTGATCCTGGTGACAACAAGGGATTTCTTCTCTTTGGAGGGATTTCTCCTCACTTCCTGTTTTAGCTATGGGACAAGAAGTATAGGGAAATCTCCACACATATGGCAAAAAATCCTTACAGGGGTTATAATCTTCCTTACTCTATCCTTTAGTTCTACTTTAAATGCTATGCCCTCATTGAGGAGTCTTCTTTCTATAATGCTTACCGTACAGACATAGATTTCGCAGCAGCGCAGTGACTAAGTGGTTAGCACTTCTACCTAGCAACACTAGGGTTGTTGGTTTAAATCCCAACTACAACACTACTTGCCTGGGGTTTGCATGAATTGGGTTGGCCCTCCTTTTTGCAGCTATAAAATCTTCAAATCTTTTGGGAAGGCTGTCCACAAGGTTTAGGAATGTCTATGGGAATGTTTGACAATTCCTCGAGCTGTGTATTTGTGAGGTCAGGCGCTGATGTGGATGAGAAGACCTGTCTCGCAGTCTCCAATTTATCTCAAAGGTGTGCTATCGGGTTGAGGTCAGGACACTGTGCAGGCCTGTCATGTTCCTCCACCCCAAACTCGCTCATCCCTGTCTTTATGAACCTTGCCTTGTGCACTGGTGCGCAGTCATGTTGGAACAGGAAGAAGCCATCCCCAAACTGTTCCCACAAAGATGGGAGCATGAAATTGTCCAAAATGTCTGGGTATGCATACGCCTTAAGAGTTCCTCTTCACTGGAACTAAGGGGCCAAGTCCAACCCCTAAAAAACAACCCCACACCATCATCCTCCCTCCACCAAATGATTTGGACCAGTGCACAAGGTTCATATAGACATGGATGACTGAATTTGGGGTGGAGTAACTTGACTGGCCTGCACGGAGTTCTGGCCTTAACCCCATACAACACTTTTGGGATTAATTAGAGTGGAGACTGGGAGCCAGGCCTTCTCATACACATCAGCGCCTGACCTAACAAATGCGCTTCTGGAAGAATGGTCAAACATTCCCATAGAACAGGGGTGTCCAAACAATGGCCCTCCAGCTGTTCAGAAACTAAAATTCCCATGAGGCATTGTAAAACTCTGACATTCACAGACATAACTAGGCATGATGGGAATTGTAGTTCCTGAACAGCTGGAGGGCCATAGTTTGGACACCCCTGCCATAGACACACTCCTAAACCTTGTGGACAGCCTTCCCAGAGGAGTTGAAGCTGTTATAGCTGCAAAGGGTGGGCCAACTCAATATCGAACCCTACGGAATAATAAGACTGGGATGGGTGTGTTTCCTGGTCTAAACAGGATTCCCGAGCTGAGAATTTTATTGCTTCCCCCTGCCCCTGAAAGTCAGGCCCGGAGCAAAAAAAAAAAAAAAAAAAAATAGGCGCAGGGCCTCATGATAGGGTTGATAGGGGACACAGGAGAAGGAGGCAGGATAGGGTTAACAGGTGGGCTGTGGCTGGTGGTGCCTGAAAAGGATTGGGCTAGGCCAGGTTGGGTGGGGGCTTAGGGGTGGTGACTCTGGGTGGGGCTGCTTTGGGGTCAAGCAGAATCGTGTGAGCAGCCAAGAAGAAGGAGGAATCCGTGCTGCCCCTTACTGAACATGGCCGACTCTGAAATGTTGCTGGGGAGGCTTCGGGAGGCTGCCGCTTCGCGCGGCTCCTCCTGGCTGCAGGCGCAGGTCTCCGCTATGCTTGGCGGGGAGCCTGCGGCAGCGGGGGACGGGCGTTCCCGCGCTCGGAGGTCACGGCCTCCGGAGCGTTACAGCCCGCCAGTGTCCCCTCGTGCTGAGCGCCGTTCCGGGAGCCCCCCTGTGGACCCTCCAGGCTCGCCGGCCCGGCGCTCTCCTGCCAGGGCCGGCGGTGCGGCTGGGAGGAATCCCCCTCTTCGGCGGAGTACGTCCGGGCGGGGCCCTGCCCGTTCTTCCTCTCCGGCCCCGCCCGCTCGTCGGATCGCATCGGGCTCTGCGGCCGCCCCGGCTGGTGAGGACCGATCGGCCGGGGCGGCTCGGCGTGGGAGACGGCCGTTTGCGGCCACCAGCCAGTCGGGTGGAGCGGCTGGTGGCTTGAAGCTGCGGGCATCCCGGTCGGGGGCGGAGCCTGAAGAGTCGGAGGTGGATGGCTGTGGATCGGGGCCTAGTGAGAAGCGGCCCAGGCGCGCCGAGGCTGGAAGGTCGGCTTGGCTGCGGCAGGGGGGGGATGGCAGTCGGTCAGCCCCCTCGGTGCTTGATGTTCCTGTTCCGGTGGAGGATCGGGTCGGTCTGGAGGAGCGATCGGAGGGGGAGCTGTCGGGCTCGGATGTCGGTGAGGTGCCTGTTTCTGTGCCTGCGGGGGATGCCGGATCTGCGGCGGTGGGGCCTAGCCCTGCCCGGCCTGGTGAGTCTTTCAATGTACACTCTTCTTTGTTGTCTGTGTTGCAGGCGTTGTCTGGGGGGTCGGGGGCTGGGCCTGGCCGGGGGGGGTCCGGGGGGTCCGAGGGTGTGCCGTTGGGGTCGGGGGTCTCCTCCGCCCCGCGGGGGACCGCGGGGCCCGCGGTAACGGGCGCCGGGGCCGGACTGGAGGGCCTGCTGGCGGGGCTGCGATCTTTGGTGCAGCGCTTTGAAGGGGGTTCGGGTGGCGTTTCCCCGACCGCGGCTTGGGGACAGGGGGCGGTCGCTCGCTCTGTGCGGGCGGGAGCGGCCTCAGGTGGATTGGGGGCGGCGGCTTCCGCCACGGAGGTGCCGGTCTCTGCGCCGGTCGTGACGCCGCCCGCGCAGGCGGTGGGGGACAAGGCTGCGGATCCCAAGTCCACAGGTAAGGATGCGGATGCGGTTCGGCTTGCGGATGCGGCAAAGTGTGAGGTATATGTTTGCTTTGAGGGGCCCTTGGGGGCGCACCTCAAGCCCGAGGTCAGGGAGAAGATTTGGAAGGACGAATACGTGGAGATCTTCACGCTGCTTCCGTTGGAGAAGTTCAACTTGGATCGGGTGAAGCCGGAGGAATCCAAGAAGGAGGATGAGGAGCGGCGGCGCTACAGGTTGATTCCGCGCACGTTTAGCAACTGGCTGCAGGCGTTCGCCATCTTTGCGAGCGTGGTGGGTGAGAAGCGGCCGGAGCATTGCTCCGCCTTATTCTGTTATTTGGACGCCATTGGCGAGGCATACCGGGTTTATGGCGGGGTTGCTTGGCTTCGGTATGACGAGCAATTCCGCCAGCGCAAGGCGGTCCGCCCTGCGCTGCGTTGGGATCATAAGGACATTAGTCTGTGGATGCGCCTCATGACGTCGGCGCGGGCGTCGTCTTCCTTTTTTCCAGGAACGTCGGGGGTTTTGTTGGCAATTTAACGAGGGGACTTGCAAGTTCGGGTCCTCGTGCCGCTTTAAGCACGAGTGCTCTGGCTGTGCGCACCCCCTCTCCCGTTGCTTTAAGCAGGGCAAGTCGCGGGCCGGAGATGCTCAGCAGAAGAGGGAGGACGCCGGTGATGGTGGAAAGGATGCGTCCTTTTCTAAGTAGGTATCGGGCGGCTGCTCGTTTGCTGGAGGCCGGGTTCTCGGGGGGTTTCGTTATTCCTTGCGCCATGTCCGCCGTTCCCCCGTTGGCGGACAATTTGCGGTCGACCCGGCTTAACCCCGGGGTGGTGTCGGACAAGCTGGCGAAGGAGGTTGCGTTGGGCCGCATGGCGGGTCCTTTTCTTCGGCCCCCGTTGGCCGACTTGGTGGTCTCCCCTTTGGGATTGGTGCCCAAGAAGGAATCTGGCAAGTTCCGCTTGATTCATCACTTGTCCTTTCCCAAAGGGGGGTCGGTTAATGACGGCATTGATCCTGAGGCCTGTGCGGTGTCTTACACTTCTTTCGATGCGGCCATATTTTGGGTGCGTCAGTATGGGCGGGGTGCGCTGCTGGCGAAGACGGACATCGAGGCCGCTTTTCGGCTGCTTCCCGTCCATCCCCAAAGTTTCCATCTGTTGGGCTGCCGGTGGCTGGGTTCATTCTACGTGGACTTGTGCTTGCCCATGGGCTGTTCGATCTCGTGCGCTTTCTTTGAGCAGTTCAGCTCGTTCGTGGAATGGGTTGTGCGTGATGTGGCGGGAGTCAATTCGGTCATCCACTATCTGGATGACTTCTTGTGTGTGGGCCCTCCTTCGTCCAATTTGTGTGGGGTTCTGCTGGCCACGGTACAACACGTGGCGGAGCGCTTTGGCATTCCGTTGGCGGCCGATAAGACGGAGGGCCCTAAGACTGTGATTAGTTTTTTGGGGATCATAATTGATTCCGAGGCCATGGAATGTCGCTTGCCCGGCAACATTGTGGGTCGGACCTCTTGGCGTTTTGCCAGGTCCGCTGTGAGTCTGAACAAGGCCCGGATTAAGGTTAACAAGGCGGTTGGCCGTTTTGTTTGCCGTAATGGGGGTGTGGTAGTTAGGCATGGGGAGCTGGAGGTGGATACGTGGCGTTATTTGCGGGGTGACGGTGTGCATCTGAATGCGGTGGGTACCGACTTGTGGACTCTTGGGATTCAGGATGGAGTTCAACGGGCTCTGCGAGTGTGGCGGGGCTCACAGGTGTAAGGTGTCACACCTGTGTGCTGTGGCGGTTGGGGGTCTTTGGAGGCGGTAACAGGTTTTTTGGTCAGTGCATAGGGTGACCCATCTACGGTATGGAGCCCTATAGTGTATCCCGGTTAATAGGGGTTTAACCGGGATGTGTTAACAAAGGGTATCAGTGGAAAAGTGGGTTGTTCCTGAGCTGGTGTTTCGCGGCTGGGGACCGTTGGGTTTTCTTGGATACTGATACCATTTTTGAATTGGATTTTTGGTGCCTCCCAAGACCAACAACCCCTGATTCTCTTATGTGTACTGGAGTATTTATTGGTTACTGTTTACTATGTTTAAATTGGTTGTGAATAAAATGGCCTAACAGGCCACAATTTTATCCAAAAGTCGTTGTCAGTATCATTTGTTTAGAGGATTAGAAGGTGGGTGGTTTTATGGTAAGAACAGGAGTGGGCATCGGTCATACCCTAATCAAGTCAGGCCCGGAGCAAAAAAAAAAAAAAAATAGGCGCAGGGCCTCATGATAGGGTTGATAGGGGACACAGGAGAAGGAGGCAGGATAGGGTTAACAGGTGGGCTGTGGCTGGTGGTGCCTGAAAAGGATTGGGCTAGGCCAGGTTGGGTGGGGGCTTAGGGGTGGTGACTCTGGGTGGGGCTGCTTTGGGGTCAAGCAGAATCGTGTGAGCAGCCAAGAAGAAGGAGGAATCCCCGCCCTCCCGCCCTGAATTTGGGATTTCGGGATTTCGGAATGTGCACGTGGAGGATGTCGATTCGGATTTGGAGTTTTGGGATGCTGTTTTATGGTTGGCGGTTGGGGGTCTTTGGAGGCGGTAACAGGTTTTTTGGTCAGTGCATAGGGTGACCCATCTACGGTATGGAGCCCTATAGTGTATCACGGTTAATAGGGGTTTAACCGGGATGTGTTAACAAAGGGTATCAGTGGAAAAGTGGGTTGTTCCTGAGCTGGTGTTTCGCGGCTGGGGACCGTTGGGTTTTCTTGGATACTGATACCATTTTTGAATTGGATTTTTGGTGCCTCCCAAGACCAACAACCCCTGATTCTCTTATGTGTACTGGAGTATTTATTGGTTACTGTTTACTATGTTTAAATTGGTTGTGAATAAAATGGCCTAACAGGCCACAATTTTATCCAAAAGTCGTTGTCAGTATCATTTGTTTAGAGGATTAGAAGGTGGGTGGTTTTATGGTAAGAACAGGAGTGGGCATCGGTCATACCCTAATCAAGCAACTGCTAGAGCTTAGGGAGGGAAATTCAACTGATCATTTGAAAATTTATCATGAACTTGGATTGATTTCTATGAACTGATACTTTGCAATATGACTGCTCTATCCATTGCTGTGCCAAGTCTGTTTTTTATAACTTATTTTTTTGCTATGCAAAACTTCTTTTTATCTTGATTTTTCAGATATATTAGTTATCTTAGGAGCTGTAACTTCTCTGCTATCTCCCAGCACAAAAAGTGATGTGTCGCAACACTACCCCGAACAGTAGCAGCAAAGTTATTTGCGCACATTGCTCTGATTCATCCCCCCACCCAGAAACCTCTGCTTGTCTCTTGGAGGTCGATATCTCTCTGTCCTGGCATCCTGTGTCACTCACAGCTCGTGCTGGCATCTCTGAAGTTCAGAGTGGTTATGAAATATCAGATAACCCATGCGGGCTGCAGAAAGTGGCCAGGTTTTAATTAGGCTCCATTGCGGTTTTAGGTTCTGATACAGAAGTTGTGCCATCTTTCCAGAAAATTATCTTCTACAGATCACAGTAGGCTCCTCGCTTGACCTTCAAGGTGCACTCAAAGATGAAATGTAAAGTCTATACCCCGATTTTTTTTCTTTCAAAATGTTTATTGGTCGTTTTACAAACAAAAGAACCAACGGTAGTACATAAGTGCAATAATCATCAAGAACAAGTAAGCCCAACAAATGGGATGAACGGAAAAGCAGTTCTCAAGGGATATAGCCCTGAACAGTGAATTCAGCAATCTTTTAATAAGGGAAAGATAACCCTCCTCCTGATGGACTGGTGGGATAACTGCATACACATAAGAGACCACCCTTCTATAAATATACATAAAGTAACATTCACAACCACCATGAGCTAGGGCAGTCAAAGGATGAAGAGAGAAAGCAAAAGCAAAGAAAGAGACAAGAGAACAGGTCCAGAGTCCGGACCAAGATCAATGAAGCACTCTAGTCCTCAGAGCAGGGCCGGTGCTACTAGTAAGGCGACCTAGGCAGCCGCCTAGGGCGCAACTTAGCAGGGGGCGCCGTAAGTCACTGAAGGGGTTTTAACCAGTGGCGGCCAGACCGTCCATTAGGGGCGCAGGGGCGCCGCCCCCCCATCCATGCGTCCGGCCCCCTAATCTACATGCAGGATGCCGGATGCATGGGATCCAATGAGGGTTTTTTTTTTTTTCTTGAAGCACGTGATTAGAGCCAGAGGCTCTAATAGGCTTCAAAAAAGGGTGGGCTCTGCGCCCCGAGCCCACCCAGATGTGTGACAATAGCAAATTAATATTTGCTATTGCCACACTTATTCTCCTCCCGGCCAATCAGGAAGCGGGTCCTGAGACCTGTTTCCCAATTGGCCAAAGAAGAAGGCATCCTATTGGCGGAGGAGGAGGGAGGAGACTGAGGGGGAATCCTTCGCCATCCGGAGGAACAAGGTAAGTGAACTGGCGCCCGGGGGGGGGGGGGGTTTATGGTGTGGATTGGACTCTAGAGTGACGGTGGGAAGGGGGGTCAAAGGCCAGGTCCGTCTGCTGCCCCCCCGACCGATGGAGCACCAGCCGCCACTGGTTTTAACCCCTTCAGCAACTTGAGATGGGGGGTGGGAGAGCATAAGGGAGGGAGGGTGCGGCAATTTTTATTTTGCCTAGGGTGGCAAAAATGCTTGCTCCGGCCCTGCCTCAGAGCCATTCAAAACAAAAAAATGTAAATCTACAAAGAGTAATAAAATAATTACCTGCTATAGTCAGACTGCATAAAGCTAGCTCAAGGTTTCCAGGTCTGTTCAAATTTTTTTAACTGTTTAAGATGCTAACAAGGTTTTCATGTATCAATAACCAGGTGACTTTTCTCTTAGCCTGTGTTAAAGTGGAGTTCCACCCTAAAATTTAACATCGGTCCATCTTCCTGCTCCGGGTCACCTGAAAAACAAATGGATAATCGCAATTTTTTTTTTTTTTTTACTTACCTTGTTTTAGAAGAAATTATACTCACCTTACTTCCTCTTCCTCCCTCTGCGGCCACGGACCGTCGTCACTTCCTGGCTTGCAATGATTCCTGGGAGCTGAACGTCATCGCTCCCAGGAATCAATGCGCCTGCACCGGCCCCGACGTCAGTTCCGGTGTAGGCGCCGTCATACCTTGCTAAACAGCTTCTGGGCATGCCCAGAAGCTGTGCAGGGATGACGCTGCAGCCCCGGAAGTGACGGCGGGGCCGGTGCAGTGCATTGTGGGACCGAAGAGGATGGAAAAGGAGGCAGAAGAGGATTGCGCTGGCTTCAGCTGCCCACACCTGAGATGGCAGCGCTGGACAAGACATTTTCAAGGTAAGTATTTCTTCTAAAAGGTAAGTGCAACCTGGGACAGTTCAGAGGCTAGCCATTGTGGAATGCACTAGCCCTGACTGTCCCGGGGGTATTTTTATGTATTTTTTTTTGTTTTAGGTGGAACTCCGCTTTAAGGACACAGTAGGCTGTTTCCAAGATCTAGCAAGAGTCATCTTAGCCCCCAGCAAAACAAAAAATACCAGACTTTGTAAGCAGTCAGGTATACCAGTCATCAGAATGTTAAGAAGAGCTATGAAAGGAGTCTGGGGAACCGAATAACACATAACTCTGCGGATCAGGGTGAAAACGCTGTTCCAGAAGCCCCGAATCCTTTGGCATTCCCACCAAATATGGCTCAATATCCCCTGCATATTATAGCCTCGAATACAAGCGTGAAACCAAGGGGTACATTTTGGCCAGATGTTTTGGGACCAGGTACCAACGAGTGAGCACCTTCAGGCTCCGTTCACATCTAGGCGTTTTGGGGCGTTTTTGGGGCGTTTTTCTGCTCTAGGATCAGCTCCCAAAACGCCCAACATGAAAAATCCTATTCATTTCAATGGCCCCTGTTCACATCTGGGCGTTTTGACGCTGTTTACAAAACGCCCAACGCTCAAAAAAGTACATGAGCTTCTTTTTGGGCAGATTACAGGCGTTTTCCATTGGTATCTATTCAATCAAAAAACGCCTGCACAAAAAACGGCTGTAAATCGCGGTAAAAATCGCGGTAAAATCGCTGTAAAAATCGTGGTAAAATTGCGGTAAAAAACGCGCAAAAACGCTACGCTCAGGTGTGAATGTAGCCTAAAATTTGCCTCCGTCAGAGCAACATTTAAGATACCAGTATAAGACCTCAAATCCCAATTTATTTATTTTTTACGTATTGGATAACACAAGAATCAAAATTTCTGTTTGGTGTTTAATTTATTTCTCTCTGTGGCCCCATTGGGGAGACTTATCCTCACCTTCTGTCCTTGTGATACCCATATAAGAAATGGAAGAAGCATGTATCACTGGGACAGGAAGGCAGAACCAGCAATAAAAAAACTGTTGACTCCAGGGCTTTTTTTCTTAGAGAATAGGTGCAGGAACTCCCTCTTTTGGACTTACCCCTTGTCTCCGCCCCTACCTACCTCCGTGAACCGTTCCTTGGTTCCACCCACTACCCACCTTCCATTACCATCCCTTTTAGAAAATACAGAACAAAGTAACATTTGTGGTACTAAGTAATTTGTATGGAATTTGTTAATGATAACAAAAAAGCAGTAAAATAGATCCCATGCAGCCAACAATAATAAATCCCCCAGCAACAATAGATCCAGCCAGAAACAATGGGCCATCAGCAGCAACAGCAGATCTCCCAGCAGCCAGCATCAATAGACTGCTGCCTAAACAGTAGATCCCTCCCAGCAACAACTGACTCCTCAGCAACATAAGACCCACCCCAGAAACAATAGACCCCCCTGCAAAACCAGATATCTTCCAGAGACAATAGATCCCCCAGCAGCCACACCAGATCTCCCCAGCAGCAATAAATCCTCCTGCAGGAATAGATCCCCTCCAACAACAATAGGTTCCTCAGCAGCCAGCATCAATAGACAGTGTAGCACAACCCAGCACTCCTTGCCATTACATACATTCAGTGCTGGAGGTGCTGGAACTGCGTTCCCCCGCGTTCCCGCTGAAAAAAAGCCCTGGATGACTCTAACCCTCTAATTGAATCAATTTCCTACCCCTGCAATAGGGACACAGATGACAAAAATCCAGCGTGAGTGAAGCTCTAACCCTTTTCTGGAGGTCAGTAAGTAAATGAGCCAATAAGCAGACATATATTCTATTGATGATGCAGTGTGTGGCTTTTTTGGTGCCCATCTTACCATATCTACTACAGTATCTAGGTAGTAGGCATTAGGAATGGATTGGCAAGTGGATCGAATCCTTAAGAAGTCCAGCTATTTGGGGACTGCATGGAATTTACCATGAAGCTGAAGACATGTAGAACTTTGCCAGGATTGCCCTCAGAATTGGTGTCCAGCAGGTAGGGGCGGGGCTGTGATTACTCATTTTCTGGAACACTAGGTCTGTGATGGACACTTTCCCTGCCCCTTGTCACCGGGAGCTGCAAGGTGCACTTTTATCTCTTCTTCTCTTGACATTCATATAATTACTCATTAATTCCTGCTCAAGCGTAGAGAACCAGATACATCCCGAAAAAGGTTGTTACTAGGGTTGAGCGGACACCTAGATGTCCGTGTTCGACGGGTTCGGCCGAACTTTAAAAAAAAGTCCGGGTCCGTGTCCCGGACTTTTACCGAACTTTTCCCGGACACCGAACCCCATTGAAGTCAATGGGGACCCGAACTTTAAGGCACTAAAATGGCTCTAAAACACCAAAGGAAAGGGCTAGAGTGCTGCAAATGGCAGCAAAACGTAATTAAGAGCATGGCAAGTGCTCTGCAAACAAATGTGGATAGGGAAATAACTTAAAACAACAAAAAAAAACAGAAAAATAAAACAATGTTCTTCTTCATCTCTGAAGGACGAGGCCCATATGGAGTAGGAGGGAGGTTGAGGTGGTGGTGGATGTGGCGGTGACATAGGCGTGCGCACAGGGTGTGCTGGGTGTGCCTGGGCACACCCTAATCACCTAGGGCACATAGCATTGCCAGTGAGGAGATGGGAAAGATCTCCCTGGGACCTGCTCTGCTCTATTTCTCCTTGCCTACAGGTACATGGCCCCGATACATTACTCTCCCTGCTGGCAAACACATGCATGTGTATTTCAACTTTGGGGTGCACACCTTAATGCAATAGGCTGCGCACACCTATGGGCGGTGTAGGTGGAAGCGGCGGTGGAGGAGGACCAGGGCCGGATTAACAGCATCATGGGCTTGGTGCTGAGGATTTTGAAGGGCCTTAGGGCCGTGCCTTGCCATGCACCCAGAGGAGGAAGGGTGCAGCCATGCATGCCTAATTCAACATGGGATGCTGTCTCTGAAGCCCATAAACACATCCATGCATCGCCAACTGTCCCTCCTTGTCCGGCCTTCACGCTGTGTGGGGAGGTTCTGAGGGTGCTGCCTGGGGAAGCGAGCATAGAAGCCAGACTTCTGTGTTTACAAGTGACAGAAGAGCGGTAACAGTGAATATGGCCAACCCGGGGCCTATATAAAAGGTAGGGGCCTGGAGCTGCAGCTCCAATAGCCCCTACATTAATCTGGCCCTGAGGAGGAGGACGAGGTAGCCAACACTGCTTCTTTTCACAAATTTTAAATGAGGGTACACCCCAAAAGAGTGAGAAAGAGCAAAAATGGAACAATGGGTGGGTAAGGTCGGTATCCATTGCTATTCTGCATAAGGTACGGAAAAGTCCCGTGGGATCCATGCCTGGTTCATTTTAATGAACGTGAGCTTGTCCACATTGTCTCTGGACAGGCGGCTGCGCTTGTCTGTTATAACGCCCCCAGCCGTGCTAAATACCCGTTCAGATAATACACTGGCTGCAGGGCACGCCAGCACCTCCAAGGCGTAAAGGGCAAGCTCAGGCCATGTGCCCAATTTGGAGACCCAGAAGTTGAAGGGGGCAGACCCGTCATTCACTACATGTAGGCGTGTGCACACATACTGCTCCACCATGTTGGTAAAATGCTGCCTCCTGCTAAGACGTTCCATCTGAGCTGCTGGTGCTGCTGTTTGTTGTGGCGTGCTGACAAAGCTTTTCCACATTTCGGCCATGCTAACCCTGCCTTCTGAGGTGCTGGCGGTGCCCTGGTTGCGTTGGCGACCTCCTCCTCCTCCTCCTCTGCCTTGTGCTTCCACTGTGGCCCCGCTGTCAGATGGGAATGCCAGCAGCATGGCGTCTACCAGCGTGCGCTTGTACTCGCGCATCTTGCGATCGCGCTCCAGTGAGTGAATTAAGGACGGTACGTTGTCCTTGTAACGGGGATCCAGCAGCGTGGCCACCCAGTAATCAGCACAAGTTAGAATGTGGGCAACTCGGCGGTCGTTGTGGAGACACTGCAGCATGTAATCGCTCATGTGTGCCAGGCTGCCCAGAGGCAACGAAAGGCTGTCCTCTGTGGGAGGTGTATGGTCCGTGTCCTCTGTATCCCCCCAGCCACGCACCAGTGATGGCCATGAGCTGGCCTGGGTGCCACCCTGCTGTGAACATGGTTCCATCTCCTCCTCCAGCTCCTCCTCCTCCTCATCCTCCTCATCCTCCAGAACTGTGCCCCTGCTGGACAATTGCGTCCCTGGCGTTTGCGTGTGCAGGAACCCACCCTCGGAGCCCCTTGCGAATGACTGCCCTGAAAGCCTTGGAAATGTTACCTCTTCATCCTCCTCCTCCTCCTCATCCTGTGCCACATCCTCTTCCATCATCGCCCAAATTGTTTTTTCAAGGAGGCATAGAAGTGGGATAGTTAAGCTGAGAACGGCGTCATTGCCACTGGCCATGTTGGTGGAGTACTCAAAACAGCGCAACAAGGCACACAGGTCTCGCATGGAGGCCCAGTTATTGGTGGTGAAGTGGTGCTGTTCCGCAGAGCGACTCACGCGTGCGTGCTGCAGCTGAAACTCCACTATGGCCTGCTGCTGCTCGCACAGTCTTTCCAGCATGTGCAAGGTGGAGTTCCACCTTGTGGGCACGTCACATATGAGGCGGTGAGCGGGAAGGCCGAAGTTACGCTGCAGCGCTGCCAGGCGAGCAGCAGCAGGGTGAGAACGCCGAAAGTGCGCACAAACGGCCCGCACTTTCTGCAGCAGCTCTGACATATCGGGGTAGTTTTTAAGGAACCTCTGCACCACCAAATTCAGCACATGCGCCAGGCAAGGGATGTGCGTCAAACCGGCTAGGCCCAGAGCTGCTATGAGATTTCGCCCGTTATCGCACACCACCAGGCCGGGCTTGAGGCTCGCTGGCAGCAACCACTCATTTGTCTGCTGTTCCATGCTCCTCCACAACTCCTGCGCGGTGTGTGGTTTGTCCCCCAAACAGGCAAGTTGTAAAACTGCCTGCTGTCGTTTACCCCTGGCCGTGCTGAAGTTGGTGGTGAAGGTGTTACGCTGTCCGGATGAGGAGGCGGTAGAGGATGAGGAAGCGGAGTAGGAGGAGTTAGGAACAGGAGGCAAACTGAAGCGCCCTGCAATCCTCGGTGGTGGAAGGACATGCGCCAAATTGCTATCCGCCTCAGGCCCATCCGCCACTGCATTTACCCAGTGTGCCGTTAGGGAGATATAACGCCCCTGACCGTGCTTACTGGTCCACGTATCCGTAGTTAGGTGGACCTTGGCACAGATGGCGTTGCGCAGTGCACACCTGATTTTTTCCCCCACTTGGTTGTGCAGGGAAGGGATGGCTTGCCTGGAAAAGTAGTGGCGGCTGGGCACGACGTACTGTGGGACAGCCACCGACATAAGGTTTTTAAAACTGTGCGTCTCCACCAGACGGAATGACAGCATTTCAAAGGCCAATAATTTTGAAATGCTGGCATTCAGGGCCAGGGATCGCGGGTGGGTAGGGGGGTACTTCCTCTTCCTCTCAAGTGTTTGGGAGATGGAAAGCTGAACGCTTCCACGGGACATTGTGGAGATGGTTGTTGGTGACCCAGGTGGTGGTGTTGCTGACAGATCGTCTGTTTGCGGGGTGGCAGGTGCCGGTATCACTACAGATGTGGCTGGAGCGGCCGAGACTGCAGCAGAAGAGGAAGCAGGATGAGCCAGAGACGTTTCTTGGTTTTGAAGGTGTGTACTCCACTGCAGCTCGTGCTTTGCACTTAGATGCCTGATCATGCAGGTTGTGCTCAGGTTGAGAAGGTTCATGCCTCGCTTCAAGCTCTGATTGCACAGGGTGCAAACCACTCGTGTCCTGTCATCAGCACATTTTCTAAAGAACTTCCACGCTAGAGAACTCCTTTGAGCTGACTTTGGTGCGCTCGTTCCCTTGCTGCGTTGGGCAGTAGCGGGCGTAGTGTCTAGGGCACGGCCGCTCCGCTTCTGCACCCTGCTCCCTCTTCTGCTGTGCTGGTGGCTCTGTGCGACCACCGCCTCTTCCTCCAAACTACTCAGTTCACCTGCATGACGTTCATTCCATGTGGGGTCGAGGACCTCATCGTCCTCCACATCATCTTCCACCCAGTCTTCACCCCTGCCCTCCTTGTCGGTCTCCACAATGCTGAACGCCGCAGCAGTTGGCACCTGCGTTTCGTCATCATCGGAGACGTGCTGCGATGATCCTTGCATGTACTCATCTTGAGAAATAAGTGGTTGGGCATCGCTGCACTCAATCTCTTCCACTTCTGGGGCAGGGCCAGGTGGATGGCCCTGGGAAACCCTGCTGACAGAGTCCTCAAAAAGAATAAGAGACTGCTGTATGGCTTGGGGCTCAGACTGCTGGCCTGATTTGCAAGGGGGTGAGGTGAAAGACGGTTGGACATTGGCTGCAGGTGCCAACTCTGACCTTTCTGCAGTAGACTGGGTGGGAGACAATGTGAAGGAACTGGAGGCACTGTCAGCAGCAAACCAATCTACTATCGCCTCAACTTGTTCTGGCCTCATCACTTCTAGGGGCGTTTGATGCCCTACCAAATACTGATGCAGGTTCTGTCGCCTACTCACACTTGAGGAAGGTGTTTCACTTGTGCGTGTAGCTGGCACAGATCGACCATGTCCTCTCCTTGCAACAGGAGCTCTACCAGCAGCACCACGACCCAGGCCACGGCCCTTATTTGACGGTCTCCTCATATTTCTGTAATTTAAGATCTTGCCCTAGAAAGGTTTTTATTGAATAGCGGAATAGAAAATATGATCCAAAAAAAGTGTATGTATATCACACGTACACAACCACACTAGGCCCCAATTACTATTGTTTGTACCCCTAAAAGGCTAGATGAGGAGTAGGGGGAGTATGGAACAGGCAGCACCCTCAAACCTTCAGAAGTATGAGATGAACCCCAACAACTTGGAAAGGTGGATCTCTCTCACACGTACCGACACAGACTATCCCGCAATTCAATTGATCCTCAAAGGTTTTTATTGAATAGCGGAATAGGAAATATGATCAAAAAAAGTGTATGTATCTCGCACGTACACAACCACACTAGGCCCCAATTACTATTGTTTGTACCCCTAAAAGGCTAGATGAGGAGTAGGGGGGGTATGGAACAGGCAGCACCCTCAAACCTTCAGAAGTATGAGATGAACCCCAACAACTTGGAAAGGTGGATCTCTCTCACACGTACCGACACAGACTATCCCGCAATTCAATTGATCCTCAAAGGTTTTTATTGAATAGCGGAATAGGAAATATGATCAAAAAAAGTGTATGTATCTCGCACGTACACAACCACACTAGGCCCCAATTACTATTGTTTGTACCCCTAAAAGGCTAGATGAGGAGTAGGGGGGGTATGGAACAGGCAGCACCCTCAAACCTTCAGAAGTATGAGATGAACCCCAACAACTTGGAAAGGTGGATCTCTCTCACACGTACCGACACAGACTATCCCGCAATTCAATTGATCCTCAAAGGTTTTTATTGAATAGCGGAATAGGAAATATGATCAAAAAAAGTGTATGTATCTCGCACGTACACAACCACACTAGGCCCCAATTACTATTGTTTGTACCCCTAAAAGGCTAGATGAGGAGTAGGGGGGGTATGGAACAGGCAGCACCCTCAAACCTTCAGAAGTATGAGATGAACCCCAACAACTTGGAAAGGTGGATCTCTCTCACACGTACCGACACAGACTATCCCGCAATTCAATTGATCCTCAAAGGTTTTTATTGAATAGCGGAATAGGAAATATGATCAAAAAAAGTGTATGTATCTCGCACGTACACAACCACACTAGGCCCCAATTACTATTGTTTGTACCCCTAAAAGGCTAGATGAGGAGTAGGGGGGGTATGGAACAGGCAGCACCCTCAAACCTTCAGAAGTATGAGATGAACCCCAACAACTTGGAAAGGTGGATCTCTCTCACACGTACCGACACAGACTATCCCGCAATTCAATTGATCCTCAAAGGTTTTTATTGAATAGCGGAATAGGAAATATGATCAAAAAAAGTGTATGTATCTCGCACGTACACAACCACACTAGGCCCCAATTACTATTGTTTGTACCCCTAAAAGGCTAGATGAGGAGTAGGGGGGGTATGGAACAGGCAGCACCCTCAAACCTTCAGAAGTATGAGATGAACCCCAACAACTTGGAAAGGTGGATCTCTCTCACACGTACCGACACAGACTATCCCGCAATTCAATTGATCCTCAAAGGTTTTTATTGAATAGCGGAATAGGAAATATGATCAAAAAAAGTGTATGTATCTCGCACGTACACAACCACACTAGGCCCCAATTACTATTGTTTGTACCCCTAAAAGGCTAGATGAGGAGTAGGGGGGGTATGGAACAGGCAGCACCCTCAAACCTTCAGAAGTATGAGATGAACCCCAACAACTTGGAAAGGTGGATCTCTCTCACACGTACCGACACAGACTATCCCGCAATTCAATTGATCCTCAAAGGTTTTTATTGAATAGCGGAATAGGAAATATGATCAAAAAAAATGTATGTATCTCGCACGTACACAACCACACTAGGCCCCAATTACTATTGTTTGTACCCCTAAAAGGCTAGATGAGGAGTAGGGGGGGTATGGAACAGGCAGCACCCTCAAACCTTCAGAAGTATGAGATGAACCCCAACAACTTGGAAAGGTGGATCTCTCTCACACGTACCAACACAGACTATCCCCCAATTTAACTGATCCCCAAAGGTTTTTGATTAAATAGCGGAATAGAAAATATGATCCCAAAAAAGTGTATGTATATCACACGTACACAACCACACTAGGCCCCAATTACTATTGTTTGTACCCCTAAAAGGCTAGGAGTAGGGGGAGTATGGAACAGGCAGCACCCTCAAACCTTCAGAAGTATGAGATGAACCCCAACAACTTGGAAAGGTGGATCTCTCTCACACGTACCAACACAGACTATCCCCCAATTTAACTGATCCCCAAAGGTTTTTGATTAAATAGCGGAATAGAAAATATGATCCCAAAAAAGTGTATGTATATCACACGTACACAACCACACTAGGCCCCAATTACTATTGTTTGTACCCCTAAAAGGCTAGGAGTAGGGGGAGTATGGAACAGGCAGCACCCTCAAACCTTCAGAAGTATGAGATGAACCTCAACAACTTGGAAAGGTGGATCTCTCTCACACGTACCAACACAGACTATCCCCCAATTTAACTGATCCCCAAAGGTTTTTGATTAAATAGCGGAATAGAAAATATGATCCCAAAAAAGTGTATGTATATCACACGTACACAACCACACTAGGCCCCAATTACTATTGTTTGTACCCCTAAAAGGCTAGGAGTAGGGGGAGTATGGAACAGGCAGCACCCTCAAACCTTCAGAAGTATGAGATGAACCCCAACAACTTGGAAAGGTGGATCTCTCTCACACGTACCAACACAGACTATCCCCCAATTTAACTGATCCCCAAAGGTTTTTGATTAAATAGCGGAATAGAAAATATGATCCCAAAAAAGTGTATGTATATCACACGTACACAACCACACTAGGCCCCAATTACTATTGTTTGTACCCCTAAAAGGCTAGGAGTAGGGGGAGTATGGAACAGGCAGCACCCTCAAACCTTCAGAAGTATGAGATGAACCCCAACAACTTGGAAAGGTGGATCTCTCTCACACGTACCAACACAGACTATCCCCCAATTTAACTGATCCCCAAAGGTTTTTGATTAAATAGCGGAATAGAAAATATGATCCCAAAAAAGTGTATGTATATCACACGTACACAACCACACTAGGCCCCAATTACTATTGTTTGTACCCCTAAAAGGCTAGGAGTAGGGGGAGTATGGAACAGGCAGCACCCTCAAACCTTCAGAAGTATGAGATGAACCCCAACAACTTGGAAAGGTGGATCTCTCTCACACGTACCAACACAGACTATCCCCCAATTTAACTGATCCCCAAAGGTTTTTGATTAAATAGCGGAATAGAAAATATGATCCCAAAAAAGTGTATGTATATCACACGTACACAACCACACTAGGCCCCAATTACTATTGTTTGTACCCCTAAAAGGCTAGGAGTAGGGGGAGTATGGAACAGGCAGCACCCTCAAACCTTCAGAAGTATGAGATGAACCTCAACAACTTGGAAAGGTGGATCTCTCTCACACGTACCAACACAGACTATCCCCCAATTTAACTGATCCCCAAAGGTTTTTGATTAAATAGCGGAATAGAAAATATGATCCCAAAAAAGTGTATGTATATCACACGTACACAACCACACTAGGCCCCAATTACTATTGTTTGTACCCCTAAAAGGCTAGGAGTAGGGGGAGTATGGAACAGGCAGCACCCTCAAACCTTCAGAAGTATGAGATGAACCCCAACAACTTGGAAAGGTGGATCTCTCTCACACGTACCAACACAGACTATCCCCCAATTTAACTGATCCCCAAAGGTTTTTGATTAAATAGCGGAATAGAAAATATGATCCCAAAAAAGTGTATGTATATCACACGTACACAACCACACTAGGCCCCAATTACTATTGTTTGTACCCCTAAAAGGCTAGGAGTAGGGGGAGTATGGAACAGGCAGCACCCTCAAACCTTCAGAAGTATGAGATGAACCCCAACAACTTGGAAAGGTGGATCTCTCTCACACGTACCAACACAGACTATCCCCCAATTTAACTGATCCCCAAAGGTTTTTGATTAAATAGCGGAATAGAAAATATGATCCCAAAAAAGTGTATGTATATCACACGTACACAACCACACTAGGCCCCAATTACTATTGTTTGTACCCCTAAAAGGCTAGGAGTAGGGGGAGTATGGAACAGGCAGCACCCTCAAACCTTCAGAAGTATGAGATGAACCCCAACAACTTGGAAAGGTGGATCTCTCTCACACGTACCAACACAGACTATCCCCCAATTTAACTGATCCCCAAAGGTTTTTGATTAAATAGCGGAATAGAAAATATGATCCCAAAAAAGTGTATGTATATCACACGTACACAACCACACTAGGCCCCAATTACTATTGTTTGTACCCCTAAAAGGCTAGATGAGGAGTAGGGGGAGTATGGAACAGGCAGCACCCTCAAACCTTCAGTATGAGATTGTGTTCACTGTACCCCACAAAGATTGAGTTCACTGCACCCCACAATGATTGTGTTCACTGCACCCCACAAAGATTGTGTTCACTGCACCTCACAAAGATTGTGTTCACTGTACCCCCCAAAGATTGTGTTCACTGCACCCCACAAAGATTGTGTTCACTGTACCCCACAAAGATTGTGTTCACTGCACCCCAAAAAGATTGTGTTCACTGCACCCCAAAAAGGATGTTGTTCACTGCACCCCAAAAAGATTGTGTTCACTGCACCCCACAAAGATTGTGTTCACTGCACCCCACAAAGATTGTGTTCACTGCACCCCAAAAATGATTTTGTTCACTGCACCCCAAAAAGGATTTTGTTCTTTGCACCCCAAAAAGGATGTTGTTCACTCCACCCCAAAAAGATTGTGTTCACTGCACCCCAAAAAGATTGTGTTCACTGCACCCCACAAAGGATTTTGTTCACTGCACCCCAAAAAGATTGTGTTCACTGCACCCCACAAAGGATTTTGTTCACTGCACCCCACAAAGATTGTGTTCACTGCAGCCCAAAAAGATTGTGTTCACTGCAGCCCAAAAAGATTGTGTTCACTGCAGCCCAAAAAGATTGTGTTCACTGCAGCCCAAAAAGATTGTGTTCACTGCAGCCCAAAAAGATTGTGTTCACTGCAGCCCAAAAAGATTGTGTTCACTGCAGCTCACACACAGAAAAATGGATGTGGATCACTGACACCTGCCTATCTCCAATCCCACACCACACAACAATATCGATTGTAGTTTGTAGAACACAGTTTCCCTAAAATTCAGCAGACTCTGTCCCTAACAGGATTGAGAAGAGATCGTAGATCAGGATTGAGTGCAGACCCCACCCCCCACACAGCAATATCGATTGTAGTTTGTAGAAGACACTGACCCTATATAATTCAGCAGACTCTATCCCTAAAATGCCTACAACTCGCCCTGCCTAAACACTCCGACCTGTCCCTCAATTCTATCCGGACACAAATGGTTTTTTCCTGCCTATCTTTCCCTAATCAGCAGCCAGCACGTTGATGTGTGCTCTGTCCCTGAATCTAAGCAGCATAATGACGCCGCTGCGGCTGCCTCGAACTTATAAAGACTTGGTCACATGCTTCAGACGGCCAATCACAGCTACTGAGACATTTGCAGGCATGGCTGGGATGGCTTAAGGCACACCAGTTAAACGATTGTTGATTGGCTGTTGAAAGCCCGCCATGAAAAGAGCGCCAAAGCATGCAAAACCCGGAAATAAAACGACCGAACACGGATTTTTACCCGAACATACAGTAAAGTGTCCGTGTCCGTGTTCGGGTACAAAAAATCCAATTATTCGGTACGAACACGAATAATACAGTCCGTGTTCGCTCAACACTAGTTGTTACACACTTGTGGTTATTTACCCAGCGTGAAAAAGCATTAAATGTCGCCCCTTGTTTTTTTTTTTTACTTATTTGTGTGTTTCCTAAGTGACTTGGTCAAAGTTGGAGGACTCTCCTGGAAAGGTATCAAATTTCCCATAATGCATTTCTCAGACACATCACACTTGTGAAGATACTGCATTCCCACAGCATTGTTACAGATACAATGACAAGCTCTGACTTCAATAGGACCACATGTGGCTGGCAAGATGCTCCATTACACAATTCACCAAAAACCGAATTAGAATGTTGATCACAGGCAATGTATGCCCCAGAAAATTACAGGATGCTTTTAATAGCCGTCTGCTCTAGCCCTTTGTGGCAGTAAGCTCATCTTGCATGTTACAATCTCCTTTAGATCTGATTGGATGCAACCTGAATTGGTTGTTTAGGTAGGTCCTCACTTGACACAGTGTTGAGAAATCTAAAGTACTTTGTCTAGATATTAGTCAATCGGCCTAAAATATATACGGCCAGTGGAGGGACCCTGCCCTAAGCAGGAGTTTCCCTAGCTAAAATGTAGTCCTGCAGCTAGGCTGTAGTCAGCCTACGCTCTGCTTTCTTACAGTTCTGATTTCATTGGGTTTCTACCAAGCTTAGATTATTGTTTGCTTCTGGCTAAATTATAACTTTTTATGTCTCCCCGCCAACTACTAGGAGGTTTATTGCCGCTTGCTTGCTGGGAGAGGATATAAATCTCGTACGTGACTGTCTTGAAAGACTCTGCCTCAGGGGCCTACTGCCTGGGGAAGGTGAAGCTATAAGTGGACCTGTGTCCCTTGAACTAGACCCTTTGAACGCTGTCTTGCTTGGGTACATCCAAGAGGAGAGGAGCATCTTGAGGGGGGAACTTGACAACGCTTTTCCTGCATTGATTCAGAACTGTAAGTGAGCACTGTCACCATAGGACAGGAAGTGTGTTACTGTTGGGACCAGCAGGAGAAAATCCAGAGCCAAGGAAGGGACTGGATTTTCAGGATTGGGGCCCTGTTCATGAACCCAGCGTTTTGTGGAAACGCGATAGTTCCAAATTTACTTGGAATAATAATGCTGGGAAGGTGACAATCCCAAAAAGATGGCCTGAAATAGAAGGGAATGGTGTAGTAGAGTTGAATATATATAATATAATATGTATAATGTGTGTGTGTGTATATATATATATATATATATATATATATATATACCTTGGTAGCAGAGATGAAGAACAAGTTGACAATTTCTCAAATAAATGGGGAGAAAGTGGATAGATTAAAAAAACAAAAACAAAAAAAAACAAAAAAAAACTAGATTACTTAGAAATATGGATAGATCAGGGGAGTAAGAATAGTTAGGGGTATGTTAGAGCTATATAGTAGGGTTGGGTAGGACCGCAATGTTGGGCTAGGGTAATACAAAGGGAGAGGGAGGAAAGGGGAGGTGGGGTTTTAGGGTGGAAAAAAAAAATATTTTTTATGTAAATTAAGACAAGTTAGTCGTGTTTATAAAGTTGATGTGAAAATTTATAAAAATTATAATTAAAAAAAAAAACACAGGCTATACACGTTAGGTGTAGAGGAAATAAAAACAGAGCGTTTTGTAATGGTGACAGGGGAAATATCCCCAACATTCATGCATACCGATGTTGGTGCCGATACTTGTACATCTTACACTTGTATATCAAGACAATGCTAGTTTATCAAGTCAATTTATAAAAAAAAAAAAAAAAAAGTGCTTGTCTTGTAAAACACTCAATCACAAGTTACTCTCAATCCAAGGTTTTAATGTACCATAATTTGTGGACTCTATAACTTTCCTACAAACTAAATATTATACGCTGAATTGGGTTATCTTTTACCAAAGAAATATAGCAGAATACATTTTGGTCTAAATGTATGAAGAGAGATTATTTATTTGTACATTTTTTTACCAGAAATTAAGAAAAAAGCATTTTTTCAAAACTTTCATTTTTTTTTTTGTTTATTTAGTAAAAACAAATATTACCCAGTGGTGATTAAATACCACCAAAAGTAAGCTCTACCTGTCTCAAAAAATGATTAAAAAATAGTAATTTGGGTACAGTGTTGCATTACTGAGTAATTGTCATTCAAAGCGTGAAAACGTTAAAATCTGAAAATTGCCTGGGCAGGAAGGGGGTGAAAGTGTCTGGTATTGAGGTGGGCTTTTCTGCATTCCCACAATGCTCCTAGCAGAGACCATGTGACCTTAGGCTAGGCAGCTGATAAGTAGCTCTACAGCAAGAAAAAGAAACCTTTTTCCTGAAAATAGTAATACAATTTGTTCATGTGCCGCCATGTGACCTCTTGATTCATGTGAAGTGTGTTAATGATAGGTCCACTTTGAGACATGCACATCTAGAAATGCAGCAATTTGTGCATTCGAATCTCGACGGGCTCTCTAACTCCCCGCTCATGGAAACTGCTTATCAGTAAAAGGGGGTGGAAGCCATGTAAAGTGATTTTCTAACATAATTAGAGCCCTGGAACAAGGCCAGGCACCCGAATGTTCAGAAACACCATTTTCACTCATCTGCCACTCTTTAAAACATCCTCATTAAAATGTCACAGTTCAAAAGAGAGAGCGAGAGAGAAGGAGCCATTAGCATGTACTTTTTTTTTTTTTTTCTTAGGTCTTAATTAGTAAAATTTCTCTAGGTCATTATTTGTATGTACGTTTGTGCGTCGTTTTCTCGCGCTCTTCTTGCTTGTATAAGCCACACTCAACAAGAGAGGATAGATTGTGATGATAATAGGATTAATGGAGGTAAGAGATGACCTGTATTTCTGGTCCTTTCAAAATATAATTTAGTAGGGAATGAAATGAACGTGTAAAGATAAACTCAAGGCTGATATTTATAACCACATAACCACAATTTTATCCAATTCTATAAACAATAAATGCTATTTCAATGTATGCTGGGAGCAGTGGTGGCTGGTGCTAAAAATTATTTTTTTTTTGGGGGGGGGGGGGACAAACCCTTCCAGGTCCCCACTCACCGGCGGACGCTGTACGTTCCACGGGACGAGAAGCTGGAAACTAGAAGTCACAAATATTGATTCGCTAAAATCAAATGTGGACTACCTAAAACATGCCAATTAGAGCCTCAGCCTCAAATCAAATGCTTGTCAAAAAATTGACAGACCTAATAGACCCGTGCAGTACGCACACATAGAACGATTTATTTTTACCACTTAAGGACCGGGCCTATTTCTGACACTTAATGTTTTACAAGTTTAAATCAGTATTTTTTGCTAGAAAATGACTTAGAACCCCCAAACATTATATATATATATATATTAGGGATCAACCAATTATCGGCAACACCGATATATCGGGGGCCGATATACACTTTCCCCGATATATCGGAATCGGCCCCTGAGGTTACCGATATTGCCGATATTTAGGGAAAGTGCATCCTAGAGGCATCACCCCGGTACCGGTGTCCATAGCCGACGGTTGGCTGACTTGTAATGACAACCGATGTGGCTCAGAAGCTGCTCGGCTGTCATTACAGCCTTCCCTCCCTTCCCGCCGCTTTCCGCTGCTCGCCCAGGTCTCCCGTCCCACCGTGAGACCTGGGCATCCTACCTCCACCGCTGCCGAAGAGAAGACCCGAGTCTCCATGTAAAAAACCCGGAAGTGATGTCATGACATCACTTCCGGGTACTCGGCGCTGAGTTAAAAAAACCGACAGCATTCAAAACAGCCAAACTTGGCGTTTTGAATGCTTTTCGGTGACGAGGAGGGGTTTGGGGTCTTTTAGACCCCAGATCCCTCCACAAGAGTACCTGTAGAAAAAAAAAAAAAAATGTTTTTTACATGTCCGAAAATATCGGCAGGTATCGGCCGATACCGATATCCGATGACCACTAATATGTATGTATGTATATATATATATATATATATATATATATATATATATATATATTTTTTTTTTTTTTTAATAAAAAAGTGGAGGTCGTTGCAATATTTTTTGTCATGCGGTATTTGCGCAGCGGTCTTTCAAACGCATTTAAAATAAACTACACAGTAAAGTTAGCCCATTTTTTTCTATAATGTTACGCTGAGTAAATAGATACCCAACATTTCATGCTTCAAAATTGCTTCACGCTCGTGGAATGGAGACAAACATTTGGTACTTAAAAATCTCCATAGGCGATGTTTTCAAAATTTCTACAGGTTACCAGTTTAAAGTTACTGTACATACTAGGTCTAGGACTAGAATTATTGCTCTAATAATCGCAGTGATACTTCACAGGTGTGATTTTAACACCATTAACATATGTGGGCGCGACTTGCATTCTGCGTGCGAGCTCGGAGGGAGGGTGCACTTTACATTTTTTTTTCTCATTTATTTTACCTTTTATTTTCACACTGTCCCTTTTAAGAAAAAAAATGTTGTAGTCACTTTAAGCAGGACAGGCCCTCAAAAAGACCTCAGATCTCACATCTTAACTAAAAAGCAAAAAAAAAACATTCTTTCATCATGAAGAAAATGGGCCCTTTAAGGCCCTTGGGTCCTCCAAGGCCATAGAGTCTAGTGGGGGTCCAGCTTGCCCTCACTCAACTTCCTGCCAAGGAGGGGAGAGGTCTAGATAGTTTTCCCCACTACCGACTGCTCCGGTAAGTGGGGAAAAAACGACCGGCAAGCGGCAGGATGGTGGGGGGGGGGGGGGGGGGCACCTCTCCCGCCGCCCATAAAAGTGATCCCACGGCGAATCCGCCGTTAGGACCACTTTTATGAGAGTGTACCTCTCTGGACTGCATAGACAATATCAAAATCCTTCGGGCAGATAAAACAGCTGTCACAGTACATATTTCAACTAAGTATTTAGCTGTGTATCCGGAGTTCAGCTTGAAGTGACGGTGTTGTATTTTTAGGAACAATAAAAAAAATGATAGCCAGTCAGATGTATTTGTAGGCAGGTGGTCTTTTGTCTCCACTGTAGGTGGCCATGAACCCCAGCGGCAATGCAGAGGGAGGCGAAGTCATGAGCAACATGGTCCATCTATGGTTTCCTGAGTCACAGTGGTCCAATTGGATGCTGGTCACCCATGTGACTGGCGGCCATCTTGGGTGTGACAGAGTCTATTTAAGACCCTGACCACTGGGTTTGGGGCATATTTTTGTGTGGGTAGTGTAGGGACAGGTCACCTGTCTGTCAGAGACAGTGCTAGCGGCAGAGAAATGTTCAAGGCGAGTAGGGAAAGCGTCACAATTTTTGTATACATCTTCCAGCTTGGGCACAGAACAGCCAGGCTGCATTCCGTCCCTCTAGACAGACGCTGTCAGTTCAGATAATACCTGCTCTGCTACACGCTGTTGGCATCCATGACTCTTCCCGGTCGGGGCCTTCTCTCGCCAGGTTTGTTTGAACTGTTTTGCCTTTTCTTCAATACAAGTTCAACTATTTGCACCTGGACTATATGTGTTATTGCCGCCGCACCACGCTGCATTCACCCACAAGTTTATAACCAGCAAAAGGAAAGGTGTACATAAGCAGGACAATACACAGGAGGTTATTTACTAAAACTAGGGGGTTCAAAATCTGAAGCAGCTCTGCACAGAAACCAATCAGCTTCCAGGTTTTATTGCCAAAGCTTAATTGAACAATCTGAAGTTGAAAGCTGATTGGCTACCATGCACAAATGCACCAGATTCTGAGTGCTCCAGTTCTAGTAAATACCCCCCCCCCCACACTACTTTTAGGAAATTCCATGGCACACTGAGACTGCTAGGCCAAAACACAAGCTGTGGAATCCAATCCAATACTGGTGACCTTCTTTAGGTCAGGATGAAGAGCCTTGGACTATCTGCAGTTGACTTTTTAGCCACAGACATGATTTTGTGGTGTGGTTTACAATTGTACATATAGATTGTAAGCTCTAACGAGCAGGGCCCTCTAGTTCCTCCTGTTTTGAACTGTATTGTAACTGTATTGTCTTCCCTCACATTGTAAAGCGCTGCGCAAACTGTTGGCGCTATATAAATCCTATATAATAATAATAATAATCATGGCTTTTTTTCTCCAAGAATAGGTGCAGGTACTCCCCTCTTCTGAGTCACCCTGTATCTCCACCCCCTACCCACCTCTGCGCACTGTTCTTTGGTTCCACCCTCTGCCCACCTCCCAGTACCCTCCCTTTTAGAGAATACAGAACCAAGTATCATAAGTTGTGGTTCTAGGTAATTTGTATGGAATTTGTTAATGATAACTAGAAAAGCAGTAAAATAGATCCCCTGGAATCAGCAACAATAGACCCCCCCCCCCAACAATAGATCCCCCAGCAGCAATAAATCTTCCCCTGCAGCAATAGAAAAAACTGTAAAATAGAATCCCCTGCAATCAGCAACAATAGCCTCCCCCCTAGCAATAGATCCCCAAGCAACTATAAATCCTCCCCTGCAACAATCCCCCCCCCCCAATAAATCCTCCCCTACAACAATAGACTCCCCCCACGAACAACAATAGCCCCCCAGCAACAATAGTTCCCCCAAGCAACAATAAATCCTCCAGTGCAAAAAAAGCCCCACCCACAACAAAATGCCCGCCAGCAACAATAGATTCACCCCAGCAACAATAGATCCCCCAGCAGCCAGCATCAATATGCCCTTCAGCTCACCCCACTGGTCCCAGTACCCCTTTGCCACAGCATACATTCAGACTGGAGGTTCGGGAACTGCGTTCCGCCGCGTTCCCGCTGAAAAAAAAGCCCTGATAATAATCAGCTTCAATTCTTTGTTGTACTCTGAGTTTTACCATTAGTACCAAGAATACTCGCAGTCATCAAAGCACTTCTGAACGTCTGTGAGTAGTAGGGTCTGGGAATCTGCAGGTACAAACAAGGAACGCAATGTTTTAGAGGTCTATGGGAAATCCTCCAAGCTACTAAAAAAAAGTCTTTAGGCTACTAAAAATAAACATTTTTGCAAAGCATCTTTCTAAATTCTTCTAGAAGGCCACTGACTTGTAGTTTGGTGGGTATTGAATGTGTTTTCAGCTGGGCAATGCCCTCAGACCCCCAAGGTTAACAGTAGCCATCACTCGGCAAGGGTTCCTTGGCAAAAACTTGACAAATGACTTTCAGCTGTACAAAGAGCTGGATACAGTGTGAAATTAAGAGGCAAGGGGCCAAAGGGCAGGCATTTAAAACCTGATACAAATTAAAGAAAAACAATGGAAAAACATATCCTTTTCTATAGAAGCAACATAGTCCTCCTGACTGATGATGGATCTCCCTGCACTGGGACCTTTATGGAACATTTGTTTGGAAAAGTAGAACCCCCGTAATGATTTAATTTCTAAAGTCCTGTCGGGGGGCCATATAAGGCTTGTGGAAATTTCCGAGACATCAATACTGCTTTCTTTAGCTTTTCATATTCCTAGGGAATCAAAGGGCTGATGGTAGGGAGGATTAGGATTATGCATCTCCAATTAATAAAACATATGACTGACCATAATATTATAGGTATAACAAAGTCATTTTTCTTAAGGCTTTAGAAAACTTGTCAGGTTCGCTACAGAAAGAATTTTTCTCATGAAAATGGACAAGTTTGTATTGTGTTACACAAAGAAAGAATGAAAAGCTTCTATAGATTTTTTTTTTCAGCCTTTATTTATTATTCAAGATTTATATAGTGCCAACAGTTTCCACAGCACTTTACAATATAAGGGAAGACAGTACAGTTTCAATACAAAAGAGATATGAGGGCCCTTCTCATAAGAGCTTACAATCTAAAAGATGGACGACTCTATCGTTGCCGCTATTAAATTCTGACAGCTAGCCTTCTTTTTTTTTTTTTTTGCCAAATGGGGATTTTACATTTTAACCACTTGCCAACCGCTCACTCGAGCTCTACTGCGGCAAAGTGGTTAGTTCCCGTAGACCTACGTCGCTGGACTCCTCCCCTTGTGGGCGGCGCACGCGCGCCCCGCCGGAGGCCCGCTGTATTCAGTCACAGCGGGAGTCGGGCCACAGCGGGAGCGGTAATCACCGCCGCTCTTCCCCGATCGTCGGGGAATCGAGTTTGGAGATCCGCCCGCTTGTGTAAACAGAGCGGGCGGATCTCCTAAGTGACAGACAGTGACAGATTGCAGGGTTCAGCATAGCTGAACATGCGATCTGTCCCTGTGTCACTCAGTCACCTCCCCCCACACACGTCATTACGCACCAGGCATACATTAACCCCTCCCTCTCCAATAAAATTAACCCCTTCCCTGCCAGTGTCATTGTTACAGTAACAGTGCATATTTATAGCACTATTGAAAAAAAGTTTTAGCGAAGGCGCCTAGCCCTAATAAAAAGATGTTAAAAACCTGCTGCCCTTTTAATTGTTTAAGAAACAATAAATAGGTATATATAATTGGTAAAAAGGCGCTGATTACTGCAGTAATGTCACTGGTACCCCCAAAAGTGTCAAAAATGTCAGTCAAGGGTTTCGATCTGTCCGCCGCAATGTCGCAGTCCCGCAAAAAAAATCGCAGATCGCCGCCATTACACGTTAAAAAAAAAACACCAAAAATGACAGAAATCTTTCCCTTAGTTAGTAAACGCAATAACTTTTGCGCAAACCAATCAAAATACGCTTATTGTGATTTTTTTTTACCAAACATAGGTAGCAGAAAACAAATTGGCCAAAAATGTAAAAAAATTTTGATTTTTACATTTTTTTGGGGGGGAATTTCAGACTCTCTCCAAAGTGAGGGGAAAGCCCTTCTTCAACATTTTGTGTCAAGCATAGGCCTCCCTCTTGGAAGATTTCCCCCTCGATTCCCATTCTGGGAACTCAAGATTCTGGATTTGTTCTCATTTTTAACCCCAGTGATAATGACCACTAGGACAGATAGAGAGGGTGAATCCTCCCAATTGGGACAATAAAAGGCTGAAGGTTCAAACCTCTTAAATTATATAAAAAAAAAATGTTTATTAAAAAAAAAAAGGCTTTAGATATCCAGCTGCTGACCAGCCGCCGTAGTTTCACTGCGGCAGGTCAGCTCTATTACTTAAAACAACGTACCTGCTTTGTGTAATAGATAGTGGGGGCGCGTGCGCGCCGCCAGGAGGCATGCACATGTGCTGATTGGCTAGAGGGGGAGCAAATCAGCGGGTATGGCGGACGCGATGTCCGCCGGCCACCCCGATCGATCGTTCCCCGTGGAGACAGAACGGCGGTCTGCCTATGTAAACATGGCAGACCGCTGTTCTGTCAGTGATGAACACAGGGATCTTGTGTTCCTCCTATTTAGGAACACAGATCTCTGTGTTCATCCAGTGAGTTGATCCCCCACATAGTTAGAAAGTACTCACTGGTCCCGCCTTGCTGTCTATTCGTCTTGCTGTCCTGGGCACGGTCCGGTGTGCATCAAGATCTTTTCCACCATCGGTATTCACGTACTGCTGTGGGGGAATTTGGCTGCTGTATGGTGCTGGTGTGCACATTCTGTCTGATATTCGCAAAACAAACATGAGAAAAATGTTTTGTGATAATGGTGAGGCCATTTAAAATTGTTCCTTGTAAATAAACACTTTTTTAATGCTGTGATATATATATATATATATATATATATATATATATATATATATATATATATATATATATATTATGGATATGCTTGTTTACGATGTATTCTCTTTAAGCTTGTAGAAACAAGGTAGCCAATTGAGGGTTCCCGATAAAGCAATGTGTTCTGCGAAACGCGTTGAACCAGCTTATTATGTTTCTTAACAGATCAAGCATGTATAATCTTTGCCGATGTTGATGAAGTACGATTTTTTTTTTATACATTTTCTATTTTCTATGATCAATACTTTTCAAATTTTGTATTATCAATAAAATTTAGATTTTTTATCTAATTTTGGTGCTCATCGATATGTGACAACTCCACATCCTTTAAAGTCCTGACACCTGGAGTTACCTACAGGGAGGTCCATTTTGACTTCTGGTGCTCTCTCCAATTTTTTATGGTTTTTAGTATATATATATATATATATATATATATATATATATATATATATTGATGGATGTGATTGTGGTTAGTTGTCCCTAGAACTGATATACAACTATTTTATATAAAAAATAAAACAAATAGAAATTACATAAATCTATCCCCTAATTTGTAGATGGGATAAATTTTGCGCAAACCAATCAATATACGCTTATTGGGGACTTTTTTTTTACCAAAAATATGTGGAAGAATATACATTGGTCTAAATTGATGAAAACATTTTGTTTTTTTGTTTTTTTATTTTATTGAGAATGTTTTATAGCAGAAAGTAAAAAAATATTTTTTTTTTTTCAGAATTGTTACACTTTTTTTGTTTATAGCGCAAAAAATAAAAACCGCAGTGTTGATAAAATACCACCAAAAGCGAACTTTATTTGTAGGGAAAAAAAAGGCATCAATTTTATTTGGGTACAGCATCGCACGACTGCGCAATTGTCAATTAAAATAACGCAGTGCCGTATTACAAAAAATGGCCTGGTCAGTAAAGGGGAAAACCTTCCGATTCTTAAGTGGTTGAAGAAAGTGGTGATTTTTGATGATCCTGCTCACATTAACCCTAAATATGACCTTACAGATCAGATCAAATGAGGATTTTGTTTCATACCAGTAAGGCTTTGTTCACACCAGCTCAGTTGGGCAGCATTGCCAAACACAGTCCCAACATATAGACAAGGCAATTTGCCTTCCATCCTATTTCATCAGTTTACACTAATAGGCTGCATTTTTGCACAGCAAGCTCCACTATATTACATCACAATGCACTGCCGCCCATAGAGTTAAATGGTGTCAATAAATTTGTATTCTGAAAAAGAAGGGGGGAAAAAAATGTGATGCATTTCAACAACACATTAGAGCACGCATGCACAGCGCACACATTTGCACATGTGTTATGTGCAACTAGAAATGCGTAAAAAAAATTGTTTAGTTTCCAATTAATTTAAGTAATACACTTCTTTTCATCCTATTCGTTATGTTAGAATGATTGGGAATTGGATTTGCGGAATTTGTTTTGTATATTCTGAATCGATTCCTATTTTCGGAAGTTATTTTGGAAGATTGGCTATATTCGTTTTAATGTGTTAATTCATTATTTAGAGAGATTACTTGTGCACTCTGAGTCATCTCTGCTAGTCCAACCCTCAAAGAGAAATGGAATGAGCTGATTGGATGATATCAACTGGAATTGCGTGCATCTGAAAGCGCTGAACCTGGGTTCACACTATTGCAATGTAGGAGCCAGCGCAGTTCTAGTGCGGGTTCCCGCACCGCATCTCCCTCGTAGGCAGTTCACACTGCCTTCTGCCAACTGCTGAGGGTGGCAATACAAAGTTAACCACTTTACCACCGGAGGATTTTGCTGTCTTACATCTGGGCCACTTTTTGCGATTCGGCACTGTGCGACTTTAACTGACAATTGCGCGGTCGTGCGACGCCATGCCCAAATGAAATTGACGTCCTTTTTTTCCCACAAACAGAGCTTTCTTTTGGTGGTATTTGATCACCTCTGCGATTTTTACTTTTTGCGCTATAAACAAAAAAAGAGCATACATTTTGAAAAAATAACAATATTTTTCAAATTTTTTTATATGAAATTCCCCCCCCCAAAAAATGTAAAAATCAAATTTTTTTTTAATTTTTGGCCAATTTGTTTTCTGCTACCTATGTTTGGTAAACAAAAATCGCAATAAGCTTATTTTGATTGGTTTGCCCAAAAGTTATTGCGTTTACTAACTAAGGGAAAGATTTATGTAATTTTTGGTGTTTTTTTTTTAACGAGTAATGGCGGCGATCTGCGATTTTTTTTTGCGGGACTGCGACATTGCGGCAGACAGATCGGACCCCTGACTGACATTTTTGACACTTTTGGGGGTACCAGTGACATTACTACAGTAATCAGTGCTATAAATATGCACTGAAGGGGTTAATTTTATTGGAGAGGGAGGGGTTAATGTATGCCTGGTGCTTACTAACGTGTGTGGGGGGAGGTGACTGTGTGACACAAGGACAGATCACAGGTTCAGCTATGCTGAACCCTGCAATCTGATCCTGCCTGTCACTTAGGAGATCCGCCCGCTTGTGTTTACACAGGCGGGCGGATCTCCACACTCGATTCCCCGACGATCGGGGAAGAGCAGCAGTGATCGCCGCCGCTCCTCCCCTGGCCCGACTCCCGCTGTGACTGAATACAGCGGGAGCGAGCCTCCAGCGGCGCACGCGCGCTGCTTAGAAGGAGGAGGGTCTGACGACGTAGGTCTACGTCGTCAGACCTACAAGAGCCACTTTGCCGCAGTACAGCTCTAGTGAGCAGCGGCAAAGTGGTTAATGACACCCCAGATCGGTTTGGAGATCGCAGTGCCAACTGTGAATTCGGACAGGAATTGGATCGCATGGGTGTAAACTCCTAAGCGATCCGATTCCAGTGTGGGGGAAAAAAAAAGGTTCCAAATAAGAAATTGTATGGCTGAATTTGCATTGCACAGACATGAGACATCGCATGTGATCTGCACAGCAATGCGGTGCGAATCACATGCAATGTCTGCGTTCGCAATAGTGTGAATCCAGGCTTAAATAAACAAAATGAATTTCAGATTCATTCTTCATTCATTATGCTATGATTTCGAGATTCTGATAGATCCAACCCAAACACAATAAGTAGGAATCACCATCTTATATCACTTTTATACCTTACTGTATTTATAGCAATAGGTTTCCATTTCATATGAAGTGCATTTTTATAATAATAAAAAATGTTATTGCAAAATATAAACAAAATGAATCTGAATCAATGCAGATAATTCGTTATGTCATTACGTTATTTCGGATGCTTCAAACATTAACAAAAGGCCGAAACTATCACATCATATCATCTGAATAAAACAAACGAATACAAATGAATTTGTTGTTTCCTTATAATTTATTATGGAATAATTGAAATTTTTTACTGTTATGATTTGGAGGTTTGGATACATACAAATCTCTGAATAATGTTGTCCAAATTTCGATGCGTAATAATACAAATCACATAAGTCTATGTGCAACTTAACATCCATCAGCTGGTGTGAATGAGCCCTAAAAAATATTTCTGATATCAGCTTCACTTATTATGGGCTGCCACCCATAGACATGTATTGACACAAGCAGCTGCACACAGATACACTAATAATAATAACTGAATAACTTGTGCGCAAACCAAAAAGGCTAAAATGATCAAAAACAAGGCAGCCGCCAACACTCAAATGTGTCCCTCATGTAGTGATAATTAATATGCTAAATATTTGTGGGGCTAACTTTAAATCAATTGAGTAGCAAATCCATATATGTGCAAAACAGCAAATAAAAATAAATTATTAAAAATGGGGGAAATTTGACCCCCTACTGGGTAATTGATTCCAAATCAACAGTGTTGCATTATGAGCTTCTAGTTTTGCAGCACTGTTGATTTGGAATCAATTACCCAGTAGGGGGTCAAATTTCCCCCTTTTTTTATGGATTTATTTTATTTATTTGCTGTTTTGCACATATATGGATTTGCTACGCAGATACACTATATTACCAAAAGTATTGGGATGCCTGTCCTGAGTTCCAGTGAAGGGAACTCTTAAGGCGTCAGCATACCAAGACATTTTGGACAATTTCATGCTCCCAACTTTGTGGGAACAGTTTGGGGATGGCCCCTTCCTGTTCCAACATGACTGCACACCATTGCACACATCAAGGTCCATAAAGACATGGATGAGTGAGTTTGGGGTGGAGGAACTTGACTGTCCTGACCTCAACCCGATAGAACACCTTTGGGATGAATTTAAGCGGAGACTGCGAGCCAGGCCTTCTTGTCCAACATCAGTGTCTGACCTCACAAATTAGTCAAATATTCCCATAGACACACTCCTAAACCTTGTGGATAGCCTTCTGGATTTGTTCTAATTTTTATCCCCAGTGATAATGGCCACTAGGATAGATAGAGAGGGTGAATCCTCCCAGTTGGGACAATAAAAGGCTGACAGAGGTTCAAACCTCTTGAATTCTATCTAAAAAAATAAAATAAATAAATAATGGCATTAGATCTACTTAAATGTATGGTTTTACCACTGGCCAACCAAGCCACCGTAGTTTTACTGCGGCAGGTCGGCTCTATTACGCGAAACGACATAGCTGTACGTCACTTAGTGTAATAGATAGTGGGGGCATGTGCGCGCCGCCGGAGGTACGCACATGCACCGATTGGCAAGAGGGGGAGCCAATCAGCGGGTCCGGCTGACGCGATTGCCGCCGGCCAACGTGATTGCTCACCATGGAGACAGAACGGCGGTCTGCCTATGTAAACAAGGCAGACCGCTGTTCTGTCAGAGATGAACACAGGGAGCCCGTGTTCCTACTATTTATCCTACAATTTAGGAACACAGGTCTCTGTGTGTTCATGCAGTGAGTCGATCCCCCACACAGAGTTAGAAAGCACTCCCTAGGAGCACATTTGATCAGCTTCCCAGAAGAGTTGAAGCTGTTATAGCTGGAAAGGGTGGGCCAACTCAATATTGAACCCTACGGACTAAGACTGGGATGCCATTAAAGTTCATGTGTGTGTAAAGGCAGGCGTCCCAATATTTATGGTAATATCATGTATTTGCGTAAAGTGATGCACAGATACAGACAGAATGTATAGAACCCACCGTTGCCTTATATCTGTGCAAATGGACTACTTAGCGCAAAGGACATCACATCATGGCCACCAGAAATATGCACAAATGCGCCCACGTGCACGTAGCCTAACGTTGTGAGGTTGCAATGTATTTTTGGGGGGTGTTCTCTCTCTTACAGCAAAGGGCCTCAGTGCTAATGGCTCAATTCTGAAGGGAAGGCAGCCGACCGCAAAAAAAATTTGGGTGCACAGGTATAAACTAAGAGGAACTTGGTGTTTGAACCGAGACTAATATCAGTCCCACCACTTTCTTGTGAATACTTCAATCCACTTATAAGCACATCCAGCATGGCCAAAGTAAAGGCTCACTTTAAAAGTTTAAAAACCGCTGACAGGTTCTCTTTAAGCATGACCGCACTATACCTCCAAGAGACAAATCTGTTACCGCAGGTATAATACCGGTTCTTTGATTGATTCCCCAGGTAACCCTTTCCCTTAATCTATAACAGACCAACCTACTGGTAGCGTGAGAAAAGAGGCAGCAATTGTTCAGTGATGTCATCGGGGACCCGAAGATTTATGGCATCGGGGGCCCCTAATACACACTTTGTTGCCAGTAAAATACACAAGCCCGCTGGCCTGGTCTGTTAAAGGTTAAACATATGGAGTTGTGGCCTTGTTAAAACAGCTTTAATTACCCAGTTAAAACTAACTAGACCCCACCAGAGCGTAGTGTGCCGCTCAGAAGTGGCTGGAATAGGCAACGCCGTGCTAAGACAAAGCCTCAACTGCATTCTTTAGTAGGATTGTGAAACATTAAACCCTGTACATATGGTTAACAAGCATCACCCCCTTCCCTGGTAAATTCCCATCGTGCAGACATTCTATCGCCTAAATGGGGACCTGGTAACCTGCAGCATTCCAGCTGCTACCAAGCCTATGTTCTCATTGTGCCAGCACCTGGCACTGGGGAAGTTGTAGCTGTCAGAGAGATGTCCTTTGTGGGTGAAGGCTCCACCCAAAATGGATATTTTAAAGGGCACAACCAGCAAAAAAATCATTGTCAGAAGCTTTAAAACTGGCAACACTGTGCAAATTTCAGTAGATTTCTTATAAACCGGAGAAAACGTACTCAGTGGGTGGCCCTGGTGATCACCTCCTGTCCAACATCCCTCAAATGTCAAAAAATGGAAGGATCCAAGCAGAAAATTGTCAAACAGTGCCTGCATCCAATCAGATGCAGGCTAGGCTGCTGATAGGGGGGGTAGAGCTAGCCCTCCTGTATGTGGCCCTGAACCCATTAGTTCAGTAGGGGGGCCCATGAGCAGAGAGGGAAATTTATATTTTCTAGGGGCTCCGGAGGTGTACTACCATGGCTTCCAGCAGTTATAGTAAAGGTCCCTGGGCCCCACTAGGTCAGCAGAAGGGCTCGCATCAGAGAAAGTGCTTTTTCTGTTTTCTTTTGCTTTTGGGAGCAGAAGTAATTGCCACTCCTGACCCCTACGCACCGTATGTCAAATACACCTGAACCTGCATTCTGTACGACACATATTCCTCACACCTACACTCTGTATGATACATACTCCTGTACTCTGTACGATGCATCCTCCTAACACCTGCACTCTGTAGAATGGATTCTCCTGACACCTGCACTCTGTACGATGAATCCTCCTAACACCTGCCCTCTGTACAATAGATAATCCTGACACTTGTACTCTGTACGATACATACTCCTGACACCTGCGCTCTGTACAATAGATACTCCTAACACTTGTACCCTGTACGATGCATACTCCTGACACCTGCGCTCTGTACGATGCATACTCCTTACACCTGTGCTCTGCATGATGCATACTCACTGACACCTGCGCTATGTCTGATGCATACTCCCTGACACCTATGCTCTGTACGATGCATACTCCCTGACACCTGCGCTCTGGAAGATGCATACTCCCTGACACCTGCGCTCTGTACGATGCATACTCCTGACCCCTGCGCTCTGTACGATGCGTACTCCTGACGCCTGCACTCTGTACAATGCACACTCCCTGACACCTGCGCTCTGTACAATGCGTACTCCTGACACCTGCGCTCTGTACAATGCACACTCCCTGACACCTGCACTCTGTACGATGCATACTCTCTGACACCTGCGCTCTGTATGATGCATACTCCCTGACACCTGCGATCTGTACGATGCACACTCCCTGACACCTGCGCTCTGCCTGATTCATACTCCCTGACACCTACGCTCTGTACGATGCATACTCCCTGACACCTGCGCTCTGGAAGATGCATACTCCCTGCCACCTGCGCTCTGAAAGATGCATACTCCCTGACACCTGCGCTCTGTACGATGCATACTCCCTGACACCTGCGCTCTGTACGATGCACACTCTCTGACACCTGTGCTCTGCCTGATGCATACTCCTGACACCTACGCTCTGTACGATGCATACTCCTGACACCTGCACTCTGTACGATGCATACTCCTGACACCTGCACTCTGTATGATGCATACTCCCTGACGCATACTCCCTGACACCTGCGCTCTGTACAATGCATACTCCCTGACACCTGCGCTCTATACTATGCACACTCTGACACCTGCGCTCTGCCTGATGCATACTCCCTGACACCTACGCTCTGTACAATGCATACTCCCTGACACCTGCGCTCTGGAAGATGCATACTCCCTGACACCTGCGCTCTGTACGATGCATACTCCCTGACACCTGCGCTCTGCCTGATGCATACTCCTGACACCTGCACTCTGTACGATGCATACTCCTGACACCTGCACTCTGTATGATGCATACTCCCTGACGCATACTCCCTGAACCTGCGCTCTGTACGATGCATACTCCCTGACACCTGCGCTCTGTACGATGCACACTCTCTGACACCTGCGCTCTGCCTGATGCATACTCCCTGACACCTACGCTCTGTACGATGCATACTCCCTGACACCTATGCTCTGTACGATGCATACTCCCTGACACCTACGCTCTGTACGATGCATACTCCTGACACCTGCACTCTGTACGATGCATACTCCCTGACACCTGTGCTCTGTACGATGCATACTCCCTGACACCTGCGCTCTGTACGATGCATACTCCCTGACACCTGCGCTCTGTATGATGCACACTCCCTGACACCTGCGCTCTGTATGATGCGTACTCCTGACACCTGTGCTCTGTACGATGCATACTCCCTGATACCTGTGCTCTGTACGATGCATACTCCCTGACACCTGCGCTCTGTATGATGCGTACTCCTGACACCTGCACTCTGTACGATGCACACTCCCTGACACCTGCGCTCTGTATGTTTATAGCTCTTTGACACCTGTGCACTGTATGTTTATAGCTCCCTGACACCTGCGCTTTGTATGTTTATAGCTCCCTGACACCTGCGCTCTGTATGTCCTAGCTTCCTCACACCTGCGCTCTGTATGTTCTAGCTCCCTGACACCTGCGCTCTGTATCTTCTAGCTTCCTCACACCAGCGCTCTGTATGTTGCATACTTCTGACTCCTGCGCTCTGTATGATACATATGCCTGCACTCTGTATGTTTTATACTCCTGACACCTGCACGCTGTGCAGGGTCGGATGTAACAATAGGATAGCCACACCTGGAAGATTCGTCCATCTGTAATGTGTAGTGTGGATTGAGGAACCTGTTAGATTTTTTTTTTTCACATTCAGCCTGCATGTTGAATGGAAAAAATTCTATATGTGTATAACCAGCGTAAACCTTCTCCACTAAAAATATTTGTGTTTTTATCCATGTCCCCATTGGAGAGGTTTCCCCTCACATCCTGTCCTGACAAGCAGTAAGCGGAAATTTCTGCAGTGGGGACACAGGCAGCAATAAACCTTAGAAAGCTCTAGCTCTAACCCGCTTTCACATGTCAGCCTGGTGGATCTGCTGTCTGAAGACTCTCCTTTCTCCACTCTCTACATCGCCAAACAAATTAAAAATTTCAATCAGCTTTGAATGTGATTGCTGGCTGTGAGATTTCCTTCTTCTGATGATTTTCAATGCTTGCTATATGTACTGTAAGAGCCTGCAGTGGGTTTGGGAACAGCTCCATGCATTACAAATAGGTCAGCAAAAGGGGTTCCCAGATCATCAAATTACTGACTAAAAGGAGTGAGGTGGACTGGACCACAGCAGTGCTTGGATGGAAAACCTAAAATGGTATTAAACCCAAAATAAAAATGTTATGCACCGATCAGCCATAACATTATGACCACCCACCTAACATTGAGTAGGGCCCCCTTTTGCTCAACCAGCCCTGACCCATTGTAACATGGACATCAAAGTATCATCCACATGAATGGCAGGACCCAAAGTTCCCCAGCAGAACATTGCCCAAAGCATCACACTGCCTCCACCGACTTACCTTCTTATACCGCATCCTGGTGCCATCTCTTCCCCAGGTAAGTGACGCACACGCACCCGGCCATCCACATCATGTAAAAGGAAATGTGATTCATCGGACCAGGCCACCTTCTTCCATTGCTGCGTAGTCCAGTTCTGATGTTTCTTGTGACCATTGTAGAAGTTTTTGGCTGTAGACACTTGTCACCATGGGCTTCACAGCCACAGACACAACTGCGATGACCATTTTTTCAACTTCATGGACAACATGTTTACTTGCTGCCTAATATATCCCACCGATTCTCAGATGCAACTGTAGCGAGATATTCTTTTTACCTGTCAGTGGTCATAATGTTATGGCCAGAGATGTATAGTAACGAAGTAGAACTACTTAAGTACTGTACTTAAGTACCGAAATGTGGTATCTGTACTTTCCTAGAGTAGAATTTTTTTCTCCTACTTCTACTTTTACTTCACTACATTTTTTCGATGATTTCGATACTTCTACTCAAGTATTTTTTTTTTGTGCTGCATAGTTACTCGTTACTTTTAAAAAAATTACCACTGCCAGAACAGTAGATGGCAGGTTGCATAAAGCTCAAAAAAATGTGTATAATGTCATTTGTAAATCAGCGCATAGGAAAATAAAGGCTGTGTATAATAAAAGCTGCTATACCAAATCTTTCCAATAAAAAGAAAATATGAAACAAACAAATAAATGGTGCTACAGCGCTTAAAGTGCATCAAGAAACTACTAACAAACACAGGTTAATCATTTGAATAAATCATTTGAAATAATAAAAAACAATATGATGTTCAAACTTTTGACTTATTTCTTTAATAACTACATAACACAGTACTTGTACTTCTACTTTTAGTACTTGAGTAGAATTTTTTTTTCAAAACTACTGGTACTTTTTACTTTTAGTACTTAAGTAGCAAATTTTTTGAAAAAACTACTTGCAATACTTAAGTAAAAAAAATGTTGAATACTTTAGTACTTCTACTTAAGTAACTTTTTCTGCGAGCACTTCCACTTCTACTCAAGTAATTTTTTGATCGAGCACTTGTACTTTTACTCAAGTAGAAATTTTGAGTACTTTATACAAGTCTGGTTATGGCTAATTGGTGTATATTGCAGTTTACCAGTCATTAGATTTGGTGGTGGCATTCATATATATATATATATATATATATATATATATATTCTTTTTACCACTTGCTGATGACCAGCCGCCGCCTATATACGGCCAGGTTCGAATTGCCGTACCTGTACCACTCGCCAGCGGGGAAGCCAATCCACCGGGCCGATTGCCACCATTAACCCGCGATCGCTCCCCATGGAGAGAGAACGGCGGTCTGCTGTTGTACACAGCAGACCATTGTTCTCTCAGGAATCAATACAGAGCTCCCGTGTTCCTCCTATTTAGGAACACATGTCTCTGCATTGATTTCCAAAGCCCTTCTCCCTCACAATAAGAAAACGCCCCCTAGGCTCACATTTAACCCTTTGATCACCCCCTGGGTTAACCCCTTTCCTGCCAGTGTCATTATTACAGTAACCGTGCAAATTTTTAGCACTGATTACTGTAGTAATGTCACTGGTCCCCCCCCCAGTGTCAAAAATGTCAGTTAGATGGCCGATCTGTCCGCCGCAATGTCACAGTCCCGCTAAAAATCGATGATCGCCGCCATTACTAGTAATGGCGACATTGCGGCGGACAGATCGGACCCCTAGCTGGTGTCTGACCTCACAAATGGGCTTCTGAAAGAATCATCAAATATTCCCATAGATACACTCCTAAACCTTGTGGACAGCCTTCCCAGAACAGTTGAAGCTGTTATAGCTGGAAAGGGTGGGCCAACTCAATATTGAATTATACGGACTAAGACTGGGATGCCATAAAGCTCATGTGTGTGTAAAGGCAGGCGTCCCAATACCTACATGTAGACTGTACGGTAAACACCTACCCAATCCACCCAGAACTTCATCTCGGCTTCAGCAAGATATGGAGGAAGACCGTTCCGTCAATAACTAATAGAGGGGCTTAATTTATAAGTGCCAAAGACTCCCCTTGATCTTGTTATCGCCTGTAGGGCACTCAATGTGCCCATAACTCCAGTATGGTACGGCATCCCGCAGAGCCAGCCATGTGGCAGGAGACGCTATTAACAGCACAACACAACAGCAGTGCCGCGCAAGCCTCGGGTGTGAGGGAGGACAATTAACCGGAGACATTAATCACTTTGGCAAAGATTGAGGTGCAATTAGATAAAGGGGAACAGCAAGTCGTATGCTATCAGCGTTTGGGGAATGGGAAAAAATACAGAGGTAATTAGAATGCGTCTGCAGGAAATCCCTGATACACAATAAATGATGTCCCAGGACGCACACTACAACTTTGAAACACAACTTCGCTGTTCCATTGTCAGCTGTCACTGTACCTGCCAAATATCAGGAGTGACAAAGAGGGACACCTTTTACAAACATAAATGTCATGTGCATGCATGTGAATAATGTGAACGGGAATCACCTCCGGGTATTTATTACCCTTTACAGAGATCACAGTATTCTCCCTGACAACACCTTCATCTGCTTTTATCCAAACAAGGATGGAGCCATCTTTGTTTAAGCACCATTCCTGGTCAGAATCTACTTCCAGAGCGCAGATCCTGGCTCCTGGTGCCTGTGCAATTCACAAATGTCTGACACCGATCAGCTCCCTGCTGCAGTCTCTCTCCTTGTGACTTGCTACAGTCTGAGCAGGGCCGCTGATAGTGATGGGGGGGACCACCAGTCCTCCTGTAGGGGGCCTGGGCACACAGGAGGGCCCCAACAGCACAGGGAATCGGTGTGGTCGGGCAGAGGGGAAATTACAAAAGGAAGCCCTGTGCAGCATTCTGCAGCAGCTGAAAGACAGTTTCTCCCCCCCCTCCTGCCAGCTTTCAGCTGCTGCGAGGAGAAACGTAGACACAGGGCATCGTTCCTGTATTTGCTTCTCTGACACTGATTCCCCCTCCCTGTTCTGCCTGCTTCTGATCCCCCCCCCCCTCCCAGTGTGCCCCTGTTTCACTGTGACACCCCCCTCCCCCCCACCCAGCAGTGCCAAGACAAGGTCATTCAGCTCCCAGGGTGAAGGTGTCAAACTGCGCCCCCTCTTTTCCTTAGGGTTAGGGTCAAGGTGCCCCTATCCCTGCAATAAACCATTGCACCCAGGGCAGCCATCCCTTCAGCCCACCCCTTGTCCCGGCTCTGCAGCCCAGGCTTAAAGTGATTGTAAAGCTTTAACTTTTCATATTAAAATAACAAACATGTCATTCTTATCTACCTGCTCTAAGAAATGGTTTTGCACAAAGCAACTCCAATCCTCTTCTTTTGGGGTTACCCCTCTGGCACTCCTGGCTTTTTCACCCAACCCCCCACCGAATGCCCCTATAGAAAGCCGCTTTCTATGAGGGCACTCATACAGGCTCACTCCTCAGCCACCCTGTCTGCGTCTATTGACACGGACAGCATGGCTCAGCCCCGTCCCCTGCTCCCTTATCACAGGATTTGATTGACATCACTAGGAGCCAATTCAGTCCATCACATCCTTTAATAAAAACAGCACACATAGTACACAAAAACACTGGTTAGGCACGCATTTAACCCTTTGATTCCCCCTAGATGCTGTGCTGGGAGCATAGCTTGCCTGACATCCAGTGGTCAGACTTGTGATAACACACTCACCTGCACATCCATTCAATAGAAAGACCGGTGTACTGCTGTTTCTCTGCCTCTTGCTAATACACTCCACTGCAGTCTCCACTCTATCTCTCCAATCTCCCTATGCAGCTAAGAACAGAGGTTATGTAATCATTTATAAATAAAATACGTGGTTATAAAGTTTTTTGTTTTTAAATATATACACAAACATTTTGCCTTTCATTTCTATTTAGATTGAATGCGTTGTTTTACAAGGTGAATGTTCAAATATACTTTAAAGACAGAAGAAAAGGAAGAAGGGCACTAGGCAGCTATATGGTGAAGTAAGTTAGTTTTATTTTTAAAAAGCATAAAAACAATGCCACTGCACTCACAAGAGCATTGGAGATCTGGGCATGTCACTAGAGAGCTGGTTCCTAGCCGGGGATAGATGAGAGCAGGTTCTCTGAACTAGGAGGGGAGAACCACCACTGCTGGGACCGATGAAGCCGCTTGGAGCTTACTGATGCTGCCGAAGTGTAAGCTGCTGGAACCGCTATTCAAAAAAAGGGGGAAGGGGAAGCAGAGACTGTTATCCGCACATAGACAGTCTCAGGGGAAAGGGAAGGATGGGAATGGTCGGACTTTAACGGTACATTGGTTCAAAAATACTCACATGTGTTAAAAATATTACAAAATTTTTATTCAAAACGGCATATCTAGAATAAAAGAAACAGACCAATCGTCCGACAACAATTCATGACATATCTGTACAGGTGAATGCTTATTTGTCAAAACAGAGTGCAGAAGTTCATGGTCAGGCGTATATTCCTCACCATGTTTTGCTTCTTCAGGAATATCCGCCATTCAGATGACATCTAGACACCGCCGTAAGATCTGTCAAAGGCGCTAGGCAGTGCTGTATTTTGGCCTAGGCCGACAAGGCCCAGGCCTAGGGCAGCACTTTGCAGGGGGGCAGCAAAAAAGCCACCCGCCCCCCTTTACCTGAGATTCTATTGGCCACTGGTTGCTAGAGCCACCTCTCTTACCCCTTCCCCTTTCTCACCCCTCTCTCTCTCTCTCACCCCTCTCTTTCTCTCTCTCATCCACCCCCTCTCTCTCATCCACCCCCTTTCTCTCTTGCTCTCACCCCCCCTCTCTTTCTCATCCCCACCCCTCTCTCTCTCATCCCCACCCCTCTCTCTCTCATCCCCCTCTCTCTCTCTCTTGACCCCACTCTCTCTCTCTGTATCTCACCCCCCTCTCTCTCCCACCCTCTCCCACCCCCCTCTCTCTCCCACCCCCTCTCACTCCCCCTCTCATGAGATCTCAGTGGTTCATGCTGGGACTTGTAGTCCTTAAATTTTGGAGGGAGTCACATCCGTCTAAAAGGAAGGAGTGGGGCAAATTTACATGGGGGGGGGGCAAAAAAGCCACCCCGCCCCCCTTCACCTGAGATTCTATTGGACACTTGTTGCTAAAGCCACCTCTCTCACACCTTCCTCTCTTTCTCACCCCCCTCTCTCTCTCTCACCCCTCTTTCTCTCTCTCTCTCATCCCCCTCTCTTTCTCACCCCCCACCCCTCTCTCTCTCATCCCCCCCCTCTCTCTCTCTCTCTCTCACCTCCCCTCTCTCTCTCTCTGTATCTCACCCCCCATGGCTGTACATGGCGGTGCTCGAGTAAATGCTGATAGCTTCTGCATCAATGTTTACCGGTGCATGCACATAAAGCATTTCATTAGTGTTGTGGGTGCCTGGGTAGACACTGATTCAGAAGCCATTGTCATTTACCTGAGCCATGTACAGTCATTCACTTGGCTATAACCAAATGAGTTTCATCATTTAAAGACGTCTTCCAGGACTGGCCTGCACAGAGTCCTGACCTCAATCCAATAGAACACCTTTGGGATGAATTAGAACACAGACTGCGAGCCAGGCCTCCTCTCCAACATCAGTGCCTAACCTCACAAAATGCGCTTCTGGAAGAATGGTCAAACATTCCCATAGACACACTCCTAAACCTTGTGGACAGCCTTCCCAGAAGAGTTGAAGCTGTTATAGCTGCCAAAGGTAGGCCAACTCATTAATGAACCCTGCGGACTAAGACTGGGATGCCACTAAAGTTTATGTGCGTGTAAAGGTAGTCATCCCAATACTTTTGGTAATATAGTGTATAATTAACAATTGCGCTTCCAGAAGAATGGTCAAACCTTCCCATAGACACACTCCTAAACCTTGTGGACAGCCTTCCCAGAAGAGTTGAAGCTGTTATAGCTGCAAAGGGTGGGCCAACTCAATATTAACCACTTGCCGACCGCCGCACGACTATTTTACTGTAGTACTACGTTGCTCGCCTGTGAGGCTCTAGGGAGCGAGTGCGCGTCGCCGGAGGCGCGCTCCCACTTGGTCACAGACCCCCCACGCTTGTGCCCGGCGGACCCGATGTCCACCGGGCACTCGCGATCGTCCGTTACAGTGGGAGAAAGGCAGGCGGCTAATGTAAACAAAGCCGCCTGTTATTCTCCCCTGTGTAAGAATGGAGATCATACGGTTCTGCTATGTAGGACCGTTGATCTCTGTACTTACACGTCAAGCCACATCCAATCACAGTTAGAAGCACGCCCCTAGGGACACACTTAACCCCTCCCTCTAAAAAAAGTTAACCCCTTCACTGCCAGTGTCATTTTTACAGTAACAGTGCGTATGTATAGCACTGATTACTGTAGAAATGTCACTGGTAACCCCAAAAGTGTCAAAAATGTAAGTCAAGGGTCCGATCTGTCCGCCGCAATGTCGCAGTCCCGCAAAAAAAAAATTGCAGATGGCCGCCATTACTCGTTAAAAAAAAAAAAAAAACAACAAAAATTACAAAAATCTTTCCCTTAGTTAGTAAACGCAATAACTTTTGCGCAAACCAATCAAAAGACGCTTTTTGCGATTTTTTTTTACCAAACATATGTAGCATAAAACAAATTGGCCTAAAATGTTAAAAAAATTTTGATTTTTACTTGAACTTGAAAATGTGAAAAATATTGTTATTTTTGCAAAATTGACGCTATTTTTTTGTTTATAGCGCATGATCAAAAAATCGCACAGGTGATCAAATACCACCAAAAGAAAGCTCTGTTTGTAGGAAAAAAAGGACGTCAAATTAGTTTAGGTACAGCGTCGCACGACCGCGCAATTGTCCATTAAAGTCACGCAGTGCCGAATCGCAAAATAGGCCCTGGTCAGGAAGGGGGTAAAATCTTCCGGGGCTTAAGTGGTTAAACCCTACGGACTAAGACTGGGATGCCAAGTTAAAGCTCATGTGTTTGTAAAGGCAGACATCCCAATATTTTGGTAAAATAGTGAAGGTTCAATACATAAATTTTGTCTCTTTTCACTGATATTTATAAGTTGTTTGGTTTTAGCGCAACACTTTTTTTCATTTATGTTCACTGGGAGGGATACCTTCTTACGTGTTTGCAGCTTAACTTTGCACAAGTGCGTGGTTATTTATTACATTTTTTTTTTTTAGTCCCTGGCTCCTGGATTTGGCACACTTTTAGCATGTGGATGGTGTATGGACAGGTCACCAGTCTGTCAGGGACAGTTTTAGCAGCAGGGAAAGGTTCCAAACGAGTGGGGAAAGCGTAGGGATCCTCTCATCTTCCTGAAAACCTCCGCACTTGGGCTTGGACCAGCCAGGGCACATTCTGCCCCTCCAAACAGATATTAGCTTGGCCGAGATCTGTTCTGTAACAGGCTGTTGTCATTTGTGAATGTTTCTGGTTGAGCTTCCTTCTGCTGGGCTTATTGTGAAATGTTTAGCCCCTACTTCAATACAAGTTCTCTCAATTGTGCACCTGGACTCAGTGTGTGTTATTGCCACCGCACCACGCTTAACCCATCCACACGCGGCTTCCTGGGCGTCAGGAAGTTCTCATCATGAGGAAGCTGCTAAGCATCCATATACATGAGACCTTATGCCTAACAAGCAGTGAAAGAAAATAAGGTAATCAAAGCAAGCTGAGTTTACCCGCCCCTGAGGAACTTTGTCATCCAGGCTGTGCCCAGACATCAACCTCACTAATAAATGACTAGATAATAAGGCCTTGTAATACCCAAGGACAATAGTTCCAAACAACCTACTTACTTCCCAAGGATCTCTGTATTTAAATGTATTTATAGTATTTAGGCTTTTATACATTTCACTTTTATTTCTTATTTCCATGCACGCTTCAGAACTATGTAAATAAACATGAACTTACCTACACCTGAAAGTTTCAATTAAACGAATTTGCTGCTCACGGTCTACATATGAGATTGTAGTTCGCAGCAGGAGGGAGCAGTCCGAGAGCTCCGTCTAACTTCTGATATTAACGTTATAAATTAATAAGCGGTTTGAAAGACTTCATAAAATACATATGAAGTGAGTGACGGCAGCAGGTCTGCAGTGCTGACCCCTAAGACTTTTCTCTGTCTGTCTACTTGGCTCTTAATTGGCGTAGAACCAGAAATTCCACCAGCAGATGATATATCAATCTCTTGTGATATGCAATTACTCTCTAATTAACTTTATGTGTTTTTTTTTTTTTTTGTTACCAATGTGAAAGCTTCAGCTCGGAAATCGGAGAGAGGTTTTTTACCTTACATAACATTATGTTAGCCTCAGGCGTTTTATGGTATTTAAAACTGCTTAGAATTAAAATAAATAAATAAAAAGAATGATGCTGTCTTCATGGCACATTCTTATTGAGCACTTTGCATGTGCCTTTTACTTAACCACTTAAGCCCCGGAAGATTTTACCCCCATTCCGACCAGGGGGTATTTTGCGATTCGGCACTGCGTGACTTTAACGGACAATTGCGCGGTCGTGCGACGCTGTACCTAAACAAATTTGGCGTCCTTTTTTTCCCACAAACAGAGCTTTCTTTTGGTGGTATTTGATCACCTGTGCGATTTTTTGATCACGCGCTATAAACAAAAAAAGAGCGTCAATTTTGCAAAAATAGCAATATTTTTCACATTTTTTTATATGAAATTCCCCCCCAAAAAAATGTAAAAATCAAAATTTTTTAACATTTTCGGCCAATTTGTTTTATGCTACCTATGTTTGGTAAAAAAAATCGCAAAAAGCGTATTTTGATTAGTTTGCGCAAAAGTTATCGCGTTTACTAACAAAGGGAAAGATTTTTGTCATTTTTGTTGTTTTTTTTTTAACGCGTAATGGCGGTGATCTGCGATATTTTTTGCGGTACTGCGACATTGGGGCGGACAGATCGGACCCTTGACTGACATTTGTGACACTTTTGGGGTTACCAGTGACATTTCTACAGTAATCAGTGCTGTACATATGCACTGTTACTGTAAAAATACACTGGTAGTGAAGGGGTTAACTTTATTTGGGAGGGAGGGGCTGTGTGTATCCCTAGGGGCGTGCTTTCTACTGTGATTGGCTGTGGCTTTAGCTGTAAGGACACTGATCAACGGATCTACATACTAGATCCGTGTGATCAGTGTCTTTACAGCGAGGAGAATGACAGGTGGCTTGTTTACACAAGCTGCCTGACATTCTCCCTCTCCCCCGCCGATCGCCGAGTGACCGGCGGACATCGGGTCCGCTGGTCACACGCGCGGGGGGGTCCGTGACCACGCGGGAGCGGGAGCGCGCCTCCGGGGGCGCGCGCTCGCTCCCTAGACCCTCACAAGCTAGTGACGTAGCCCTACGTCACTTTGCCTGTGAGGGGCTGACTGCCGACGTAGATCGGCGTTAGGCAGTCGGCAAGTGGTTAAGCAATCACGGCTGAGATTGATAGAGGTGAAAATGAATGAAACCATGGTGCCAATTGTGTTATTTTAATTAATGAATATATTAATTAATTTAACCACTTTACCACTAAGCCTATTTTTGACACTTTTTGTTTACAAGTTTAAATCAGTATTTTTTGCTAGAAAACTACTTAAAACCCCCAAACATTATATATATATTTTTAGCAAAGACTCTGGAAAATAAAATGTCGGTCATTGCAAAATTTTTTGTCACGCGGTATTTGCGCAGCGGTCTTTAAAACGCCATTTTTTTGGGAAAAATTTGAAAAATCACATTTCACTGCATTTAAAAAATACTAAACAGTAAAGTTAGCCCATTTTTTTTGTATATTGTGAAAGATGATGTCACGCCGAGTAAATAGATACCCAACATGTTACGGTTTAAAATTGCGCCCCCCCCCCCGTGGGATGGCGACAAACTACGGTCAATAGAGATCTCAATCTGCGACGCTTAAAATTTATTTAACAGTTACCAGTTTAGAGTTAGAGTGTAGCTCTTTTTTTTAAAATTATTGCCCACGCTCTGGCGATCGCGGCGATACCTCACATGTGTGGTTTGAACAGCGGGAGCCCCGAGCGAAGCCACGGAAGGCGGCGGGAGGGGGGGGGACGTCCCTTCCCGCCCCCCCGGGTAACGATCGAGCGGCTCCCGAGCCGCATCGGTCGTTACCGACGGAAAGCCGACCGTCGGCTTCAAACCACGGTACCGGGATGGTGTCTCTAGCTAGAGGCAACATCCCGGTATAACCCCTTAAAGTCAGCCGACGTAGGTCTACATGGCTAGACATTAAGTGGTTAAAAAAAATGTTTTAAAGGGTCAGTCCAGCAAAATTATTATTATTTATTTTTTTTTTTATGTGAAGCCTGGTGGGCTGAGTCAGCCCCTGACTTCTGTTTTGGATACTTCCTGTCCAATCTGGAGTTTTGGGTGACCCCATTCACCTTTGCGTGTTCCACTTCCTCCTGTGAAACTCTCTGTAATATAATTAGACACATTCAGCAGGGAGATATCACCAATGATAAGTGATATCAAAATTTTCCAGTGGTTTAGCTCTCTAAAGCATCTATTAGGAAACAATATACCAAATTTTGGGTGGACTTAATTTTTAAGAAGAGAGTTATCTTACTAAACTGAGCACTACTGGAAAGGTCAGGTTATAAAAATGTTACATCAAAAACTATTTTAGGGTAAATGCTACAAAAATAATTCAAACCCCAGACTGGGGATACACTTTTAAAGAGCGGAATTGCTGCAATTGATGTAAATTCACAGTTTTTTTGGCAAATGTTTCTGTTTTTTTGTGTAGCACCCTCTAATGTGTTACAAGTGTTGGTGTAGGTAAATATAGGTCTATGACTCATGTGGTGCTTTTCCACTGCATGGAACCGAACAGTTCGGCTCGCTTTTGTGCTTTTCCACTGCTGGTACCGCATGGTACGGTGTTGGAACGGTTCGGTACGGTACGGTACGGCGGCGCTTTTCCACTACATGGAACCGAACAATACGGCTCGCTTAAACAGTACCACCTCAGTTGTGGTTCCAAGAGGGCCATACCGGTACCATATCCCACAATCCTTTGCATGCAGCCTTGACTGTTTGTCACTACTAGCCACTGATTGGTCAGAGAATCATTGTTATCCCACCCACTTTACTTTAGTGGAAAAGCAAACCGTACCGAGCCGTTCCACCGTACCATGCGGTACCATGCAGTGGAAAACCAAACAGAGCCAAGCAGGGCAGAGTGGAGCCGAGCCGGTACTTGCAGTGGAAAAGTGCCATAAGTATGTTATGTGAGTCAGAAATTGGGTTGGGTTTCTGCAGGTCAGGCTGGATGGCTCTACAGAGGCAGGTCTCTGGTACCTCCCCCTAGAGGGGGGAAGTTAGGGGGTGGAGGCCAGAAGGTTCTGATCTGCATACTTGAGTGAACTTAACACATCCTCAGGCAGAATGTCCTGGCAGGGTGGTTAGGTCAGCCCTTAAATATGGTGGAGCCATGCGAGTGGGTGAGTTGAGTTGGGTGAAAGATGGCGTGCTGAGGAGGCTGTTGGTTGCCTAGGAGAGGATCCCTGGATCTGGGGGGGAGGGGAGGGGCTGTGCCTCCAGGCTGGGCTCAGGTTGGCTTGGGAAGATACTATCAGCATTATGGTTTGAGCAGGAATCTTGCCTAAGGAGCAGCAGGGAGCAGAGTGAGTACATCAACACACCCGGGCAAGAGACTGCCACATGTAGCAAGCTTTCAGAAGGACAGCGCTGTGCTTAACTCTTTTTATCACTTGCCCTGGGAGAACTTCGGAGCAGCCAGGTGGGCTGGTTGACAAGCAGCCAGAAGAGATGGTAGTTTCTGCAGGTAGTGGAGCTGGGAGCAGTTCTACAAAGGAGAGAAGATACGCCTGCATGCAGTTTACAACATATTGTGCTATTTTTCTAAAAGGGACTAAGCGCTTCTAGTCCTTAAGATATTTTTGCTGCTGATCCTCAAAGACTAAGGGTGTCCAGGCAGGGCCCGTGCTAGACTATTTTACGCTCTAGGCAAGACCAGAAGACCAGCTACTTGTGCCCCCCCCCCAAAAAAAATAAAATAAAAAGGGAAAGGGTTAAAAACTCCTCTATGTAATACCCAGTGACCCTGATCTGATGGTTCCTTCATGTTATGCTGTCATACCCAGTGACCCCCATATTCCTTCATGTCCTTATGTCCCTCTATGTCACACCCAGGGACCCTGATGTTTTTCCATGTCACATCCTGGGACCCCAATATTCCTCAGTGTCATGCTGTCATACCCAGTGACCCCAATGTTCCTCTATGTCACACCAGGGTCCCCTGATGTTCCTCCATGTCATACTCGGAGAGACCCTGATGTTTTTATATGTCACACCTGGGGACATCAATCCCCCATGGCACACAAAGGTACCCCAATTTCTCAGGGCACACATGGTGACCCTGAACCCCTGTTACACCCAGTGACCCCTATCCCCCATGTCACACCTGGTGACTCCGATTCACCATGGCAAACCTGGTGACCCCGATTCACTTTCACACCAGGGATCCTCCATGTCACACCCGGGACCCCGATCCCCTATTCTGGGGACACCCACTGGGCAGTATGAAGAGAGTGGTCCGCACTCTGCCCTCCTTCACCGTGATTCCTTTTCCCAGGATGCTCCTCTCCTGGACCACAGTGCTCACCACGGCTCCAACTGGCTCATGCTGGATGGAGAAGCAGCAGTCAGTGCCGAGCTCCAGCTCAGGTTCAGCTCTCCTCCGCTCCCTGCTTAATATCGACCCAGGGACGTGAACGGCTGCCCACCAGCTCAGTGCAGAGTATCACTTCCTTCCTGAAGAGGATCATCATGCAGGCAGCACTACGGTGGGCTCCCTTCCTGCCTATTGGGGCCCCCCAAACAGTGGTGGAAAGCCAAGGCCTGGTAGTTCTGCCACTGCCCCAGACACCTATCATCTTCCTCTGTTCCTTCTTCCCACTGCCGCCTCTCCCCTCGGCTCACAAGGATCATTAATGATGGAGAGAGAGTGCCGACTCCTGGCTGTGCCCCTAGGTGGCAATGGGCCCTAGGCGGCTGCCTAGTTTGCCTAGTGGAAGCACCGGCCCTGTGTCTAGGAATGAGAACAGTCCAGGATCCTTACTTTGTACAGAGGAAGGAAGTTGTCCCTATTCACTGTTTTCTGTCAAGTTGGGCATCCCATAAACCCCTCTACCCCATCCAATTTGTTATCCCTAATGAAACAACAAAAACAAGCCCAAAGAATAACTTCTTGTGTCTGGATGCAAGTGAAAAATACATGATGCCTGGCTGTGCAGAAATAGGGGAGCCAGTTACCAGCAGACCCTGCAAGGGTAGTGCTACATTTGCATATATGAAAGACTACTACTCCTCTAAATCCAATGTTTTCAAGGTTAGGAAGTGAACTCTGGGGAAAATACCAGGTTACACTTGCAGTTGGGCTCCTCCCAGATTGCAAAGGTTAAATGCTTAGGGTACCATCAAAAGCAGTTTTACTTACCTTAGCCCTTATTCACTTAGCAGCTGATGTTCTTATCCTTCCTTCCATGTTCCATGGACAGGGCCTTTGTGTCCTCCTTTACAGTGCCTGCAACCGAGGAAGTGCTGAAGAGAAGCACCTTCAGGGGACTGGTTGCAGGAAGAGAAGAAAGCTTGTGTAATCTAGTAATTAGGTAAGTAAAACTGCTTTTTAATGGTACTCTAGACAAAAATGAGCATTCAACCCTTGCAGTGCAGGAGGAGTTACACTGTAAGAGTAAGTTTGACATTTCCCAATAGTTCAGCTTTAAATTTTATGTCCCATGATGTCCCTTTTTTAAAATGTTTTTTAGCCTTATTGCTGCAGATACTTGCCACTGATGAGATAAGTATACAGCACCTTCTTTTGATAAATAGAGGGCGGGATCTCAGTTAGAAACATTGCAACATTTATTGAAAGAATAAACAAAGCACACTTGCATTAATAAAATAAACAAAGCCCACATAGATCTAAGTGCCCATTCACCATTCACACTACCGCGACTTGTCAAGCGACTGGTCAGCCTGACAAGTCGCGGTCCATGCAGTGTTACGGGAACCGTTCTAATAGGAGCGACACAAGTCGCTCCGACTTAGAAAATAGTTCCTGCACTACTTCGGGGCGACATCGGAGCGACTTGCATTGACATTCATTATATGAAGTTCGTGCAAGTCGCGCCGAAGTCGCGGTGCACACGACTTCACAGGTCGCCCGTGAAGTCGTGCCGCGGTAGTGTGAACCAGCACTAAGGCTTCTGAGTGACAGCAGAGATCAGGGTAGAGAAGAGGTGGTCCACAGCGGCGCTGTAGAGGATCATGCCCAGTAAACAAGTGTCCGCCAAAACCGCAGCATACACCTCCACCAGGATGCCTCGTGGCACAGTCTACATTAATGTAAAGGAGCGGTAACGTGTTTCAAAGGGCAAATCCTTCTTTGTCAAACCTCAAAATTTGACAAAGAAGGATTTACCCCTCGAAATGCATTGACACCCCTTTACACTCATGTAGATCCACCAGAACAGCAAAGAACAGTGGGATTTTCAAGACCAATAAAGAAGGGATGATCACAAATAGAGCAGAAAAGTTTTTATAAAAACATGTTTTATTAGATCATAAAGAGAAAAAATATGTATCCATACATATAAAACATATAAAAAGACATGTTCCCTAAGGAGTCATCGATACAAAATACCAATTGGCAACAATATTGTCTCTATTGGGCATAGGCTGTAGGTCCTCAAAGAGCCAACGCACTTCTCCAGGGGCTTCTTCAGGGCCAGAGAGACCTTCAAGACATCTATTCTACAAGAAATGACATATATTGATCACATTTCCCATATCATTATATATACTGTATATATAACATCACAGCACACAGGCGTCTAGATGTACAAGTATATGCACAGTGGTGTAGTGGTTAGCACTTTCACCTAGCAGCAAGAGGGTCGCTGGTTCGAATCCCAACCACGACACTACCTGCCTGGAGTCTGCATGTTCTTCCTGTGCCTGCGTGGGTTTCCTCCGGGTACTCCGGTTTCCTCCCACACTCCAAAGACATGTTGGTAGGTTAATTGGATCCTGTATAAAAAAAATTGGCCCTACTGTGTATGTATGTGAGTTAGGGACCTTAGATTGTAAGCTCCTTGAGGGTAGGGACTGATGTGAATGTACAATGTATAATGCAGCCCTCAAAATTTACACTCGCCTGCTCGCATTTGGCGAGTGTGGACAGGGCTGCGCTGTCCCGGGAATGTATATCCAGCCGTGCACAGGCTCACAGCACAGGCATTTCAATGGGAACTGTACAGTCGCCTGGGACCGCCCTTCTCCACCTCCCTCCTGTGCACATCCTTGCCCCCCCCCCGCACAGGCTCGCACCGCGGGCATTTCAATAGGAACTGTACAGCCGCCTGGGACCGCCCTTCTCTACCTCCCTCCTACTGCTCATTCCTGCCCACCCCGCACAAGTTCACCGCTCCACCCCCCTCGTGCCACACATTCCCCCCCCCCCCCACAGGCTGGCAGCATGGGCATTTCAGCCACCCGGGATCGGCAGTCTTCAACTCCCTCCTGTTAGACAGCTAAAACATGGAGAGGTGCATGTCTTATGGCAGTCCTAAGTGAGCGGGCTCAAACCCTCTTGGTCCACCCTCAGTGAGAACCGATGCCTGACCTCTGTGGCTGCAGGAGAATGGTAACTATGATGACAGTGTGCTGTGACTGGATGCAGTGCATGTGTGTGCTTGAGGGGGTTGGAGGCATTGAATGGGGGGGTCTATACAAAATGTGTGCTGGGTGGAAAGGGGGGGGGGCTAGAGCATAGATGTGCTGTATTGGGGGGGGGGGGGGAGTTATTTTGAGTAATAGGTATAAAGGATTAAAAAATAAATAAAATATTGGGGGGGGGGGTAGAATTGGAAGTATAGGTCTGAAACCTACTCATTCCAACCCCCCCCCCCATCTATTATACCTATGCCTCCAATTCCACTGCATTGCATGGCATTGGGGCTGCATTGATGGGCACTGGGGAAGCTGCATTGATGGGCACTAGTGAGGCGGCATTGATGGACACTGGTGAGGCGGCATTGGTGGGCACTGGTGAGGCTGCATTGATGGGTACTGGCGAGGCTGCATTGATGGGCACTGGCGAGGCTGCATTGATGGGCACTGATAAGCTGCACTGAGATGCTGCCCTGATGTGCACTGATAAAGTTTTTGTTAATATTTAGTTTTGTAACTTAATTCTGCATAAAACATTTAAGAGTGTAATTTCATGAGATAATTTATGAGGGTGTGTTTCGGGGTAGGGGTAGGGGTTGGGTGGGGCAAGTAGTGGCGAGTAACTCTTAAGGCCTGGCGAGTGGCTCAGGACTTGAAATTTTGAGCCCTGGTATAATGTATATGTAAGGCGCTGCGTAAATTGACAGCGCTATATAAGTACCTGAAATAATAATAATATGTATATACTAACCCCATAAAATCATGAACAGGGCATAACATCTCCCAGGACAGGCGTCTGGACCATATGAAGCCGGGGCAACCACGGTCATATATTGCAGGCCATATATAGATCAATATAGATCAATAACCTCATATAACAGCCCAGATGGAATATAGATATCCAACTATTACAACTGGTCATACAATGGAATTACCAGGACCACTTGTCCAACCAGTAAGTCCGGCATCCATAGGGGGAGACTCCCTCCACACAGATAAAGGGCGTATGTATATGAAGGGGGCAACACTTATTGAAAAAATAAACAAAGCACACTTACATCAATAAAATAAACACTTAGATCTAAGGCTTCTGAGTGACAGCAGAGATCAGGGTAGAGAAGAGACGGTCCACAGCAACGACTGTAGAGGATCCTGCCCAGTAAACAAGTGTCCGCCAAAACCGCAGCATACACCTCCACCAGGATGCCTGGTGGCACAGTCTACATCAGTGTAAAGGAGCGGTAACGTGTTTCAAAGGGCAAATCCTTCTTTGTCAAACCTCAAAGTTTGACAAAGAAGGATTTACCCCTCAAAATGCATTGACACCCCTTTACACTCATGTAGACTGCGCCGCAGCACTGGTGATGTATGCTGCGGTTTTGGTGGACACCCTGCAGGTACCTCAAAGCCAAGTAAAGGATCCTGTACAGCCACCGCTGTGTACCACCTGTATGATGCTCTACCCCGTCTCTGCTATTCCTCGATTATGATTTGGCTCTGATAAATCTTCCTCTGAATGACACCAATCCTTCTATTTGGAGTCCAGCTTTAGGATAGCCATTCGGAAACAGGGAATGTGGAGTGTAAACTGTGCATTTATGGACTTGTCTGTCATCATAGTGTAAAGGGATGTACTGTAAATAGTGTACGTATACTGTATATATCCTTTATGTGCAGATTACTTCATATCTTCAGAGTCTACATATAAATTATTGTGTGAACCTTGTCATTTTGTGGCATTTCAGGCAGCCAAACAGTTTCCAAGGCCACGGTAGATTTGTTTTGTTTCTTGTGATATCTGATCAATTTTTTTCCTTTTATAAAATATACTATTTCAGCATATCAAAGAGGGTTTTCTGGCTCTCATAGCCTCGGCTCTGTTAGATCATCCTCCTTACTTACATCCCTTGGCCTGGCGTGAGAATAGAGGTGATTAGTTGAGGGCTTGAGTGGATGACAGTTGGTTTCAGAGTAGTTATCATTGTCAACTTGACTCCACAGTCTGATCAAGCGCTCGACTAATGTCTTTTTAAACATTGCAGTTATAAATTCCTCCGTCTGACCACTGTGGTTTGGCAGTGGGTCTAATTTACTGGAAAGGAAAATTACAGTCATAAATAGCTAGACATAGCTTTGAATCATGAATTACAAACTGTCCTCTTTGAAAGACTTGTGAACAGTCTCTGGAAAGTGGTTTATAATGTTTTTAATGCATATAGGTCACCCATCTCTAGTGACAAGAGAGGCTGCATTCTTAGTGAATAGTAAAGTCACCAGTTTCAACTGAATAGATAGGCCACTATATAAGTTATCAGGGCTGCTGATAGGGGGGACCACCAGTCCACTTGTAGGGGACCTAAGCACACAGGGGGGGCCCACACAGGGAGGGGGATTAGTGATGAACAAAATTTACAGAAATCTTCCTCCAGCAGCTAAAAGCTGATCTCTCCCCCTCTCCCTGCTGCTAGTTTTTATCTGCTGAGAAAGAGACAGTTGTCCCTCGCTAATCCCCCCTCCCTGTGTGGGCCCCCCCTCCCAGCCCTGGCTCTAATGTTGGGCCCCCCCTCCCAGCCCTGGCTCTAATGTTAGCTCTGCTAGGTGCATTTGTTATCTCTGTAACTTTGTTTCTCTCCCTGCAGTTCTTCCTATATTCCTTGTACCAGCCTGTATATTTTTTTCATCTCTCTCCCCCATTGCTCTGTCTTCCTGTGACAACGTCACAGCTGATCAGCTGCATTCCCATGGTTTCCTATGCCTACATATTTCTGCTAATATGTGTCCCTTGTCCCCATCTCAAAAAGTTGGAAGGTATGAGTTATGTTACAAGTGTCTGTTGGATAGATCTGCTGGCATTCCTTGTGATATCACCAATCTCTAACGAATGGATAGGTCACTTTCTTGAGGATGTCATTGGCCTCTAGTCAAAGTATTGGCTACATTCTCAGTGATGTCACCAGTTTCTAGCGAATGGATAGGCTACATTCTCTATTATCTCAAGTGAATGGACAGGCTGCATTCTCAGAGATGCCACCAGCCTTTGGTGAACAGATAGGCCTAATTCTCGGTGATGTCACTGTCATACCTACCAACAGTCCAAGTTTGCCAGGGACTGTCCCCCATTTTCATCTTATTCTTGCTGTCTGGTGTACAGGAGCTGTGTCCAATAAGTTGAGCCCACAGCTTATCCATATGCAAATTGTCACGGAAATCACCAGCATGAGATTTGTATGTGAACAAACAGATTGTGTGATTTGGGGGTCCATACTAGTGGGAGGAGAGGGGGCCTGTACTGGAGGGAGGTGGTTCATACTGTAGGAGGGTCTTTACTGGTGGGGAAGGAAAGGGTCTGTACTGGAGGGAGAAGGTCTGTACTCGGTGAAGGAGTCTGGAAGGGGGTCTGTACTGGAGGAAGGAGTCTATACTGGGGAGTGGGGCTGTACTGGAGGGAGGTGGTTCATACTGTAGGAGGGTCTTTACTGGTGGGGAAGGAGAGGGTCTGTACTGGAGGAAGAAGGTCTGTACTCGGTGAAGGAGTCTGGAAGGGGGTCTGTACTGGAGGAAGGAGTCTATACTGGGGAGTGGGGCTGTACTGGAGGGAGGTGGTTCATACTGTAGGAGGGTCTTTACTGGTGGGGAAGGAGAGGGTCTGTACTGGAGGAAGAAGGTCTGTACTCGGTGAAGGAGTCTGGAAGGGGGTCTGTACTGGAGGAAGGAGTCTATACTGGGGAGTGGGGCTGTACTGGAGGGAGGTGGTTCATACTGTAGGAGGGTCTTTACTGGTGGGGAAGGAGAGGGTCTGTACTGGAGGAAGAAGGTCTGTACTCGGTGAAGGAGTCTGGAAGGGGGTCTGTACTGGAGGAAGGAGTCTATACTGGGGAGTGGGGCTGTATTGGAGGGAGGTTGTAATGTAGGGGGTCTGTACTGTTGGGGATGAATGAGTCTGTACTGTAGGGGTCTGTACTGCTGCAGTGGAGGAGCTCTATACTGGAGGGGGGAGGTTCTGTACTGGAGGAGGGTCTTTATTAGTGGGAGGGAGGAGGTCTGTACTGGTGTAGAGAGACGCACCTGTACATGGGGGGGTCTATACTATTGAGAAAGGAGGGAGTCTGTACTGTTGGGGAGGGAGGGAGGGGGGGTCTGTACGGTAGAGGGAAAGGTCTGTACTGGAGGGGTGGGGGGTTAGAAATAGGAGGGGGGTCTGTACTGGGGGTGCCTGTACTGGGGGGTGGTCTATACTGTGGGTCTTTACTGAGAACAGGCTAGGAGGGGGGGTTTAGAGTTGTGGAGAAAAAACTGTACTAGGTGGGGATTTGGGGCTGTGGGGGGAGATGTTTACAGGGGGGAATATGGGCTTGGAGGAAGGCAGAATTTGTACTGGGAGGTGGGAGTAATTTTTGGTTGTAGTCTATGCACTGGCCTATGCATTATGTACTTCTGAGCCTTACACTTTCTGCGTTATGTATTCCTGACACCTGTAAACTGTATGGCAACCACTCCTGATCAAAGTGTGTTACATACTCCTGATCTGAAATAGACACTTAAACAAATACATAATTTTATTAATGTATGCAAGAAAATATACCCGAATTCACAGGTATATTGCCTGCGCCAAGGGGGGTCTAATTGAATATGTATATGGCCTAGTTCTATGGTGAGTAATAAATAGTGAATAAATGTGATAATGTTCCACCTAGTTAATAAACACTGAATCAATCAATAAATAAAAATAAATAAGTAAATATATAGCAGCTGCTATAGAAAGTGCTAGTGCAAAATTGTGGAAAAACAGTAATCAATATAGATCGATTACCTATAGCACTTGCTGTGATGTGATAAATCAATATGTCACAATATAAAACATATTGATTTATCACATCACAGCAAGCGCTATAGGTAATCGATCTATATTGATTACTGTTTTTCCATAATTTTATTAATGAACAATAACTTCTTGGATGTGTTTCTGCCCTTATTATTTATAATACATCTTTCAGTGTCAGGTGAGCTTTTTATCAAAACTGCTATAGGTATATGTTTAAACCACACCCATATGGCCACACACACTTTACACTATCCACACTTACTTTTCACTGTGGTGTGAAGTGCTACATTTTGCCCCTTTAAAAAGTGTCCCTTTTTGTCAGGTTCAAAAGTAGGGAGATTTGGTCAATTCTCTCTAGTGAATGGTTAGGCTGCATTCTCAGTGATGTCACCAGACAGTAGTGAATGGTTAGGCTGCATTCTCAGTGATGTCACCAGACAGTAGTGAATGGTTAGGCTGCATTCTCAGTGATGTCACCAGACAGTAGTGAATGGTTAGGCTGCATTCTCAGTGATGTCACCAGACAGTAGTGAATGGATGGACTGCATTCTTGTCACCAGTGTTTAGTGAATGCACATGCCTCAGTCGAAGTGATGTGAATGAATATGCCTCCTTCTGTCACTGGTCTTCAGTGAATGGATAGGCTGCATTCTCAAAAATGTCACTCTAGTCTAGACTCTAGTGAGAATAGGCCTCATTCTCAGAATGTAACCAGACAGTAGTGAATGGATAGGCTTCATTCTCAGTGGTATCACTAGACAGATAGGGAATGGATAGGCTGCATTCTCCGCGGTATCACTAGACAGTAGTGGATGAATAGGCTGCATTCTCAGTGGTATCATCAGACAGTAGAGAATGGATAGGCTGCATTCTCAGTGGTATCATCAGACAGTAGAGAATGGATAGGCTGCATTCTCAGTGGTGTAACCAGACGGTAGTGAATGGATAGGCTGCATTCTCAGCAGTATCACTAGACAGTAGAGAATGGATAGGCTGCATTCTCAGTGGTGTAACCAGACAGTAGTGAATGGATAGGCTGCATTCTCAGTGATGTAACCAGACAGTAGTGAATGGATAGGCTGCATTCTCAGTGATGTAACCAGACAGTAGTGGATGAATAGGCTGCATTCTCAGTGGTGTAACCAGACAGTAGAGAATGGATAGGCTGCATTCCCAGTGGTGTAACCAGACAGTAGAGAATGGATAGGCTGCATTCCCAGTGGTGTAACCAGACAGTAGAGAATGGATAGGCTGCATTCTCAGTGGTATCATCAGACAGTAGTGGATGGATAGGCTGCATTCTCAGTGGTATCATCAGACAGTAGAGAATGGTTAGGCTGCATTCTCAGTGGTATCATCAGACAGTAGAGAATGGTTAGGCTGCATTCTCAGTGGTATCATCAGACAGTAGAGAATGGTTAGGCTGCATTCTCAGTGGTATCATCAGACAATAGAGAATGGATAGGCTGCATTCTCAGTGGTATCATCAGACAGTAGAGAATGGTTAGGCTGCATTCTCAGTGGTATCATCAGACAGTAGAGAATGGTTAGGCTGCATTCTCAGTGGTATCATCAGACAGTAGAGAATGGATCGGCCGCATTCTCAGTGGTATCATCAGACAGTAGAGAATGGATAGGCTGCATTCTCAGTGGTATCATCAGACAGTAGAGAATGGATAGGCTGCATTCTCAGTGGTATCATCAGACAGTAGAGAATGGATAGGCTGCATTCTCAGTGGTATCATCAGACAGTAGAGAATGGATAGGCTGCATTCTCAGTGGTATCATCAGACAGTAGAGAATGGATAGGCTGCATTCTCAGTGGTGTAACCAGACGCTAGTGAATGGATAGGCTGCATTCTCAGCAGTATCACTAGACAGTAGAGAATGGATAGGCTGCATTCTCAGTGGTGTAACCAGGCAGTAGTGAATGGATAGGCTGCATTCTCAGTGATGTAACCAGACAGTAGTGGATGAATAGGCTGCATTCTCAGTGGTGTAACCAGACAGTAGTGAATGGATAGGCTGCATACTCAGTGATGTAACCAGACAGTAGTGAATGGATAGGCTGCATTCTCAGTGGTGTAACCAGACAGTAGTGAATGGATAGGCTGCATTGTCAGCTGTGTAACCAGACAGTAGTGAATGGATAGGCTGCATTGTCAGCTGTGTAACCAGACAGTAGTGAATGGATAGGTTGCATTCTCAGTGGTATCACTAGACAAGAGTGAATGGATAGGTTGCATTTTAGGTGGTGTCACCAGTGTTTAGTGAATGGATAGGCCTCATACTCAGTGATGTAAATGGAGAGGCCTCTTTCTCAGTAATGTCACTGGTCTTCAGTGAATGGATAGGCTGCGTTCTCAAGAATGCCACCAGAGTCTAGTGAGGACAGGCTGCATTCTTAGTGATGTTACCAGTCTTTAGTGAACGGATAGGCTACATTCTAAGTGATGTCATCATTCTCTTTTGAATGGATAGTCTGCATTCCCAATGATCAATACATTAAAAGATATAAGATTCAACAGTACGCTTACCAGCTAGTCAATACAAAGACAAAGTCAAAACAGTTTTGAAGATTTGCATTAAAAATAAAAGGTTTTGGTGAGTACATATGCAAATATATGTGAGCATGCTGCTGTGTCAAGCCCCTCTTGACAGTGGGTCCCTAATTCTAGTCAAAAAGAGGTCCATACTAGGACATATAGCAGCATAGGTGTGCACAGCCTATTGCATTAGGGTGTGCGCCCCAAACCTCAAACACACACACCTTTCTCTGCAGCCTTAGCTGCACTGGACAGTTAATGACTGGGAAGTGCTCTGTGCTGAGCGGCTTCTGTTCCTTCACAAACTGAAGCATAGGAAAACACAGTTTCCTATGCTTCAGTTATGATTGAACACAGTGAGTGAGTGTGTTCACTGTGTTCATTTAGAAAAGGAAGGGGCCGGTAAAAGAAATAGTTACTAGCCCCTTCTCCCAATCTCCATTCTGGGAGTTCAACACGGGTTGAAGCCCAGGCAATAGGGGGATCAGCACTGCACGCAGTGATTAGGGTGTGCCTAGGCACGCCTGGCACACCCTCTGCGCACGCCCAGTCCTTAGATGAAGTCCCTTCCTCCTGAAAGGTGCATAGTCAATTATGTCATTTGACTCTAGTGAATGGATGGGCTACAATCTAAATGATGCCATCAATCTCTAGTGATCAGTTCTGTAAATACTTTTCTCTTGCTCCAATGTATTAAGCAAAACCCCTAAAACAAGAAAGCAAGAAATGTGGACATTATGGGAAACAAGTTATTCTCCAGGTGTATCCATCATGTACATGCAATTATTAAAATTGCTGAGCTTATTACAAATAATTGCACTGACCCATTCTTGCTTGTCAGATGCGTAACATCATCCTGCGTTCAAGAGAAATTCCGCTCACCCCTCCCTTAAAATAATTTGACTTCTAAAATTGGAAATTGTTTTGAAAGTTTTGAAAGTTGTGCCAGAAGTCTGTGAACCTACGACTCGCTGTACCCCACAATTCATCTGTGCAATACGGAAAACAGATGTCCGTGGAGCAGAGAGCGAAGGGCGATTCACAAACTTCCTCCTTTCCCAGAAGCACTCGCTCCTCTGAGATCTCCATACTGCTCTCTGAAGCCTCCGTCTGCTCTTCAAGTTTTGATTTTTCTTGACATCTCCACAAAATAATTTTTTATTTGGCTTCTCGTACTGTTTTTTCATCCAAATAAAAGTGGCCTTGACCACTTAACCCTTCAATGGCCAAATCTTTCCAAGAGCACAAAAAAAAAAAAAAAAAAAAAACGTAATATAAAGGACTCTGAGCAAAGGGACACTTTTATTAAAAGAAACAAATAAAGGCACATGTACTTGTCTTTATATGCCTGCATTGACTGGCCACCTGCTGTTCATTGGAATTAAAGCGGAGTTCCGGGCACAAAAACTATATTTTTTTTTGTGCCCCTCTGCTAGGTATGCCTCACCTGAAAAGGAATTGGATAGTTATTTTTTTTTTTTTAGTTTACTTACCTTGCAATTGAAGATCGAAGATACTCACCTCAGAGTACTTCCTCCCTCGGAGCCGCGGCTCACTCCGTCACTTCCTGCCTCGCTATAATTAAAGGGAGCTGAACGTCACAGCTCCCAGGAATCAATGCGACGGCACCGGCCCCGCTCGTCATTTCTGGGCGACGCCGCATTCCCCTGCTAAACAGCTTCTGGGCATGCCCAGAAGCTGTGGAGGAATGCGGCGCCGCGCCGGAAGTGACGAGAGGGGCCGGTGCGACGCATTCTGGGACAAGAAGACGGGGAAGAAGACACAGAAGAGGACCGCGCCGGCTTCAGCTGCCCAAAAGAGAGATGGAAACGCTGTGGAAGAAATTTTCTAAGTAAGTATTTCTTCTAAAAGGTAAGTGCGAACCGGGACAGATCAGAGGCTAGCCATTGTGGAATGTGCTAGCCCTGACTGTCCCGGGGGTATGTTTATTAAAAAATGACATCTGTACCCGGAACTCCGCTTTAAAATGATTTGTTGCAGTTAATACAGAGAGAGGCAAAAGTTACCAAATAAAGGATTAGGGCAGAGGCGTAACTAGAACCTTCAGGGCCCCGATGCAAGAAACCATGAAGGGCCCCCCAGACCCCTGGCTGGGGCCCTTCCCTTCAAGCCCGGGGCTCTTCCCACTGATCCTGGGGCTCTTTACTCTCGTTGCATGGCCTTTTATTATGGTCCCGCAGCAGGATCCTTTCACAAGTTCTGCAACGGGCCCCCTTCCTGCAATCTTGGGGCCTCCCCACAGTGGTGCAATGCCAGGGCCTGGTCGCAAGTGTGACCTTTGAGATCCTGGAAGTTCACCCACTGGTTTGCTACCGGGCCCCCTGGAGCATGGGGCCCGGTAGCAATTGCAACCCCTGCAACCCCTGTAGTTACGCCCCTGGATTAGGGCTAAAATTCTCATTGGCAGTGCGTTAAATGTGCACTTTTGAAGATGGAGTGGGATTGTACATGGTGAACTTGCTGCGTACCAATTCTTAAATGTGGTGGTTGCATTAGTTTTCTCTTTTTTATTTATTTTTTTATTTAATTGAGCTTTTTTATTTTTTAGACTTTTTTTTTCCCCTTTTTATTTTTACCTGGCGATCTGGCCAGTAAACCAATTATTTTTCAAGTTCCTATAACAGACCAAACTGTCTAGCAAAAGTGATGGTTAAAGGGTAACTCCACTTTCGTGGGGAGAAAAAAATAGCAAATAAATGAAAAATAATATAGCGCATACAATTGAGACACAAGTCATAGTTGAAAGTCTGCAAAGGGACAATGGGGGGAATTGGGACTGTGCCATACCAAAGAGTAATAGTAAAAAAGAAAATACAGTGGAAAATTAAAAAAATGATATTCCAAAATAAGAATTTTATTGGTACAAAAAGCAGTAAACAACCTCAATGAAGGACCATTGTTAGGTGAATAATAAAAATCATGAAAACATACAAATAGACATAAATGTGCGGGGAGAACACTGGTATTAATACAAATGTAGAGAATAGTGAACACAGAAGCCCCGTGCGGGTTTTCCCCGCACATTTATTATTATTATTATAATACAGGATTTATATAGCACCAACAGTTTGTGCAGCGCTTAACAAAATGAAGGCAGACATTACAGTTACACTACAATTTGGTAGAAAAGGAATCAGAGGACCCTGCTCGTTAGAGCTTACAATCTAAAAGGGAGGGTCAATTGATACAAAAGGTAATAGCTGTGGGAGATGAGCTAAAGGAGAAAGTGAAACAGTGTATTAGTTAGTAGCCGGATAGGCTTCTTTAAATAGAAGGGTTTATTTATGTCTATTTGTATGTTTTCATGGTTTTTATTATTCACCTCACAATGGTCCTTCATTGAGGTATTTTACTGCTTTTTTTACCAATAAAATTCTTATTTGAGAATATCATTTTTTTTTTTTTTAATTTTCCATAATATTTTCTTTTTTACTATTACTCTTTGGTATCGCACAGTCCCAATTCCCCCCATTGTCCCTTTGTGGACTTTCCACTATCTCTTTGGGGATAGATACCTTTTTTCATTACTACTTTCAGATTTTGGAACCTAACTATTTTGGATTTGGAGATGCAATGCAATATGGCTACCTGGAGGTGTTCTGTACACAGAATGTATACTGACCACACCCCAGAAACCTCATTTCCTGCTTGTGTGATTGGCTCATCAATTTTCCCAGAAGTCTGCACTAAGATACAAGTCAGATTTCAGGCATCCCCTGCAATAAAAATTTCATTTTTGGTGAGATACTTTTTGTGTAGCAGGATTCCAAGCCATTTTGCTGGATATGGGTCCACCGGTGCAACAAAAGTACCTTTGTACATGTTTCTCCAAGTGTGAGCACTGAGACAATGACCAGTCCAGTATCTTTGGGTTTTTATATTTATTGAGAACTTGGATAGGAGAAGGGATAACTGGGATACTCCTTTGGCTCAACTATGCACAATTTAAAGGGGACAACTGAAAAAATGCCTGTTGGCGCTGACTTGATGCTGACTTGATGCCGGTCATCGCCGGTTAACACTGGTTAACGCTGGCCTGCTGCCTGTTAACACTGAACTGACTTCTGATCACCTCCTTGTGACTCAAAGTCCTTTTGAAGCTCCCTTAGGCACTCCTTGCTGAGGTAGCTACTTTATCACTGCTGAACACTTGTATGCTTCAGGGCCCGCACCGGCACCCTCTTTCACACACTTATCTTCAGGGCTTAGACACTGGCACCCCCTTTTCTCTACTGGTTTGCTGGCTCCCGGATCCCTCTGACCTTCTGGACTGGTCACCTCTCCTAGGCGGACCCCGGGGCAGTTTACAGTACTCACGTCACTGCTTTCCTGGAAACCTCTGCCCAGCAGCTCCACATGATCCACAGCACACTGGACCCTTCTCTGTAGCTCAGATCAACCTTCCGTCCTGTAGGCCGACTGCCAAGGACCCTTCCTCACACTAACAGGAGGAGAGACAGCCATCACCCTCCTCCTGGGACTCTGCTCCCCGCCAAAGATGCTGCATCATGTGCTCCCCTCAGACTTATACCCTATCCCAGGATGCATTGCGGCAGATTCTGCCCTCTGGGATAGATACAAGCCCTGGTGCACTATTGGTCAGGTTTCCTCCACTGTCCAATAAGAGCCCTCATTAGACATAGTGGGGAGACTCCCCAAGCTCAACAGGCACACCTGGAAAACACATGACAGCCTAGCTGAACAATCAGGCCCCCCTGATAAGCAGACAGGGCCTCCCTTATGTTTTTTCTAGCACCTACCTAGGAGGGTGCTACATCTGCTAAAGAGATGCAGGCGCAGCCGCTTTCTCGTATTAGAGCCCTGCAGGTGCACAGCTGATTGATAATTATGAAATCACTCCCATTAGACTCACTTTCCTACATGAACACAGACAAACACACATGGATTTCTTCAAAATAACAAAAGGTACTAATCTGCAACAAAGTTTGTGAAAATCCCTGCAATGTAAATAGATCACACAGAGGGGAATGTTTTTTTTTTCTCAACAAAAGCGGAGTTACACTTTAAAGTTTTGAGACAAACCACTTAACACTGACAGGGGGTGCTTATAATGGTCAGCTTTTTTTCTTATGTAAAACTTTTATCCCCAAAGAAAGAAAAAATATTGTCGTAACTGCTTAATGTGTTAGATGAAGTTTGGATTTAAATTGTTAGTCAAGTTCATCTAATTCTGCTACTACATCTAACACTACTCTCTCCCTAGATTGACAATGCAGCTGTCCAAAGGTGTCTCTATTGCTCCCCTATCCAGAATAAAGACACCCTAAGACAGGAAGTGTTACTAGCCAGATCACTCGTTGAAAATAAAGGAAAAAAGGAAAAGAAATAAAAAATGATAATTATCACAATTAAGGATTGGTAAGCTACAAAAAAAATGTTTTTTGGGTTAATACCACTTTAGGAATAGACAACCCTCTAAACCAGTAGTCTCCAAATTGGCCCAAGGGCCAGATGTTGCACTTTGCTTGTTTTTATTCGGCCTTTGGGGCACTTTTTTATTCACTAATACCAACAATGGGGCATATTTTCCCCCAATGTCACTAGCGATAGGGCACAATTCTTCCCAATGTCACCAGCGATGTAGCACAATTCTTCCCATTGACACCAACGATGGGGCACAATTCGTCTCAATGATACCAATGGTGGGGCCCAATGACATCAACGATGGGACACAATTCCTCCCACTTACACCAAAAGTGGGATGCAATTACTCCCACTGAAACAAACAATGGCAAATTATTTTTTCCCACTGATTTTGGGACCTTTTCTACTTCCACTGGGCACAGTCCAGCCCCCCTGAAGTCTGAAGGACAGTAAACTGGCCTTTTGGCAAGAAAGTTGGGGGACCCCTGCTCTAAACCCATCCTTCGACTGTACCCACTAGTGTCAAGGCTCACTGCTCATCCACTGCTCTGATCATTGCAGATACGCTCTGCTATTTTCTGGTGTAGGGCTCACTTGCAGGCTGCACCCCCTCAATGCAGTAGCCAATCACCAGGCCTAAACATCATCAAAGTGGAAGAACTGACTTTCAGGAAAAATCAACGTTTTCTCAAATTTTTGCAGGGGAGTTCTGAGTGCAGAACTGGAGCTGGGAAAGCCAAAAGATGCCTAATCAGGGCAAGACTGGGCTAGGGGGGGGAGGGGGGGCAGTACTAATAAGAAATGTGGAGCTGATGGTCCTGAGTTAAGATGGCTCACCATACAGACATTGTATAATAATCAGAGTAGGTTTGTAGCCTTCAGAGGATTAGCAGGACAGCCAGGCAACTAGCATTTCAGAAGAAGGTCACCAATGGCATCCTACATACATTAGACAAAGTTTCACAGCCCAACCACAGCTAAAACATTTTGTTTAATTTTGGATTGAGCAGGGAAGGGTTAGAGCACATGTGTCAAACACAATGCTGGTGGGCCTAATCCGGACCGCCAGGCCACTTCATGTGGCCCTTGCACCCAGAGCCTTTTTTCAGCCTTAAATGAGAAGTGGTCAGCCTGTGAAAGAGAGCTGAACCCTGCACAGTGTGTAAAGCACATCCCCAAACCCTGCATGTAGCACACTCCTCAACCTTACAATCTATTCACAGCACACCCCTGAACTCTGCATGCTGTTCACAGCGCACCCCTGAACTCTGCATGCTTTTCACAGTGCACCCCTGAACTCTGCGCCCTGTTCACGGCGCACCCCTGAACTTTGCACCCTGTTCACAGCGCACCCCTGAACTTTGCACCCTGTTCACAGTGCACCCCTGAACTCTGCGCCCTGTTCACAGTGCACCCCTGAACTCTGTGCCCTGTTCACAGTGCACCCCTGAACTCTGTGTCCTGTGCACAGCACACCCCTGAACTCTGTGCCCTGTTCACAGTGCACCCCTGAACTCTGCGCCCTGTTCACAGCGCACCCCCTGTACTCTGCGCCCTGTTCACAGCCCACCCCTGAAGTCTGCACCCTGTTCACAGCCCACCCCTGAACTCTGTGGCCTGTTCACAGCCCACCCCTGAACTCTGTGTCCTATGCACAGCACACCCCTGAACTCTGTGCCCTGTTCACAGTGCACCCCTGAACTCTGCGCCCTGTTCACAGCGCACCCCCTGTACTCTGCGCCCTGTTCACAGCCCACCCCTGAAGTCTGCGTCCTGTTCACAGCCCACCCCTGAACTCTGTGGCCTGTTCACAGCCCACCCCTGAAACTTTGCTTGATAAGTAGAGCACCCCTGAACTCCGTACATAATACATTCCTGGTATTTATTGCCCATTTAAGATTCTCCCACTGTGCAATTTGGCCACACCCACTGTTCGATGCAGTTTGGATAGAAAAAAGACCCTGGATAAATTTATGTATTCTTACAGATCCAACTGTCTCTTTGAGGGCAACCATAATGCTGATGTGGTCCGCAATGAAATTACATTTGACACTCCTGGGTTAGAGCCTCTCTCAAATTTTTTTTTGGTATGTGTGGACAGCAAGTAATAGAAAATCTTTCCAATGGGGGACACAAACAAAAACATTTTTAGTGGAGTGAGGAAGGGCTGGAACTTCTGACAAATGTCTTTTTTTGCTGACTGAGCCTTCCTGTATTAGCAACGCCAACACCTTTTTATTTCTTGAATAGACGTCACAGGGACAGAAAGTGAAGAAGATCTCCCCAGTTGGGTCACGGACAGAAGAAAAAGACAAAGTCAACTTTTCCCCAGTTTATGCAAAAGTAAGAAAAAAAAAAAGTGTCTGGAGTTAGGCTTTAAATTACACTATATATTTGATTTTTTTTTGGGAGAATATTTTTTTGTAAAGCCCCACACAATATGCTGACGCTGTAAAGGTATTGGAGATTATAACTGTCGTATAGAGTGGACATGTGCATGAAGAAAAAATGTTTTCGTTTTGTTTAGATTAGATAATCTAGTTATTTAATTTTGTTAAATTCAGAGGATTTGTTAAAATTAATATTCAGGAGCTCGTTTTATGTCTTTTTTCTTCGAATTTACCAATTTACCAATTTTTTTTTATTTGAAATGTGCGAAACAATAAATTTTGAATTGGTCAAATCAAAAACTTTAGATTTGTTTTTTTTTTTTTCGATTTGAATGTGGACAAACAAAAGAAAAATTTTCATCAAATGATTACAATGACTCTTTAAATCACCTTTGGCTTAACAAAAACAGCATTATTTTTAAATGGTTCACTAATAACACACACAGTGTTTGATTTCAGAAATATGTTTACAGTTCGAATTTGACTGGAATTCAATGTAAAATTGGATTCGAATTTAAATTTGAATTTCCGAAGTTCGGACGAAATTTGGTTTGTTATTCAGAACCTTCGGTAAGCTTTGTTTATACTGTAAATCGGGTATTTGGAAATATCCGAATCTCCCAATAACGAAAAATTAGTCTGAGGCTCCGTTCACATGTCAGCATATGGATCATAGTTCTACGTAGGAATTTAGTCCTGCATATCTTTATACTAGACATATGCAGTTCGATTGGGTTCGAATATTTAGGCTCCGTTCACATGTCAGCGTATGGATCGCGGGCAGAACCGCCGCGGTGCCGCCCGCGATCCGGACATTATTGTAAATTGCAGGACGCCTGTGCGTTGCCCGTTGATTTGCAATAGCCCCCCAAACGCTGAGCGATGTTGCCGCGATTTCCGCCTGCCGAATCGCGGTAACATCGCGCAAAAAAAAATCGCAGGACGCATTACGCCCAAAAAAGTACAAGAGCTTCTTTGGAGCGTATTGCGTCCCGCAATTTTTTTTGCGCGATGTTACCGCGATTCGGCAGGCGGAAATCGCGGCAACATCGCTCAGCGTTTGGGGGGCTATTACAAATCAACGGGCAACGCACAGGCGTCCCACAATTTGCAATAATCTCCGGATCGCGGGCGGCACCGCGGCGGTTCTGCCCGCGATCCATACGCTGACATGTGAACGGAGCCTAAATATTCGAACCCAATCGAACTGCATATGTCTAGTATAAAGATATGCAGGACTAAATTCCTACGTAGAACTATGCGGAGGGTACAGGATCACCTTCCCACATACCAGCTAATCACTTTTACTAAGAATGGGCAATTTTAGACAGGACACAATTCATTTTTCCATCAACATATCAATTGAAATCCCCCCAAGGGGCCCGGGGACAATGTGTAGATGTTGCGGATTAGCTGGGGTGCACACTCCCCTAGCTGTAAACATAAGAATAAGAAGGATTACTGCCTTAAAGACACATTAACCCTTTAACCTGTTTCGGCAGCCAGTGACTTGTGAGAGGTGAAAGCGCAGGGAAGCCATTAATCTGTGCAATGCTCTGGAGATTGTGAGGTGTGAATTACATTGGAAGCAAGAAAGGCAAGCGCTTGATGTATCAAACCAGAAAAGTACCATTAAAGGAACGCTCCAATAAAGCATGAAAATGTTGTGTTTAACCGGTTGCCGACCGCCGCACGACTATATACTGCGGCGGTCAGCCCCGGCCAGGCAGAGTGACGTATCGGTACGTCACTCGCCTGTCACTGACTTGCGAGCCTATAGCGGGCGGGCGCGCGCCCGCCGAGGCGCGCGCCCGCCGCGGCTCGTTCACAGGCAAGTCAGTGCGTGTGACCGGCGGACTCGATGTCCGCCGGCCACACTACGATCGCTCCTGTGAAGGGAGAAAGACAGAGCAGCTTGTGTAAACAAGCTGCCTGTCAGTTCTCCCTGTGTAAAAGTGAAGATCTGACCGTTCTACTATGTAGAACGGTTGATCTTTGCTTTTACACCAATAGCCATGTCCCTACACAGTAGAAAGCACGCCCCTAGGACACACTTAACCCCTCCCTGTCCAATAAAGTTAACCCCTTCCCTGCCAGTGTCATTTTTGCAGTAACAGTGCATATGTATAGCACTGATTACTGCAGTAATGTCACTGGTAACCCCAAAAGTGTCAAAAATGTCAGTCAAGGGTCCGATCTGTCCGCCGCAATGTCGCAGTACCGAAAAAAAAATCGCAGATCGCCGCCATTATGCGTTAAAAAAAAAAAACACCAAAAATGACAAAAATCTTTCTCTTTGTTAGTAAACGCGATAACTTTTGCGCAAACCAATCAAAATACGCTTTTTGCGATTTTTTTTTACCAAACATAGGTAGCATAAAACAAATTGGCCGAAAAATGTTAAAAAATTTTGATTTTTACTTTTTTTTTTGGGGAATTTCATATAAAAAAATGTGAAAAATATTGTTATTTTTGCAAAATTTACGCTCTTTTTTTGTTTATAGCGCGTGATCAAAAAATCGCACAGGTGATCAAATACCACCAAAAGAAAGCTCTGTTTGTGGGAAAAAAAGGACGTCAAATTCGTTTAGGTACAGCGTCGCACGACCGCGCAATTGTCCGTTAAAGTCACGCAGTAAAAAATCGCAAAAAAACCCCTGGTCCTTTAGCAGCCAAATCCTCCGGGGCTTAAGTGGTTAAAGCAGAGCTATAGGAAAACTGCTAAATGCACAGTTGAAATACCCATGTGCTGGTTTAACAGCCAAGGATTTGTAATTCTGTTGGACTGCCTTGAGATTCACTCACCTTTGTCAAATAGGATTGCTAGATCCTTGATCTCACCTAACTCCAACTCAATTAAAGTACTACAGCTTGATCAAGGTCCTCCTCAAACCTGTGATTGGATTGTGAAGGAGCAGAAGCCCACTTATGAGGTCATACTCGTGCTTTCTACTAAAGTTAAATGCCTGCACTACCTTCTTCAAAAAAGAGTCTATGGGTATATGGGTATGCGTATATGGGTAATTGCTTGCTTTTGACACGTGAAAGGCCCAGAATTTAGGTTAATTTCATCGAAATGGAGGATAAAGTATACCTTTTTGTTTTGGACAGAGTGAAGATGGAATAGAACAACTGTCAGTTTTTATTGCTGTGTCCCTGCTAGGGGGATTCCCCTCTTTTATGTCCTGTTTAATGTTATCAAAAGTGAAAGGAAAGGGAAATCCCTAAATTTGGGTTGTCCCCAGAACAGTAATAGAGGGGAACTCTTCCAATGGAGACGCTAGTTCTGGTGACCTGGGGGGCCCAATGGATTCTCTTCATTTGTAGGGATTTCCTATCACTTCCTGTTTTGGCTGATGGGCAGGAAGTAAATATGGCAGGCGCTCACCCACGAAGGAGCCGCTGGTAATCGGGTCCCCCAACGCTGCACAGCCAGGCAACAAATATTCTCCACACATTCTGCAGACACAAGGAACAGTCTTTGAGCTTGGGTTTTATGTTTTATCAGGCTTCATTCACACTTGTACGGCTCCAAAGTTGCAATGACTTTGGAGAGCAACTTTGATGCAACTTTGACGCAAATTTGGATGGGTGAAACTTGGATACGACTTTGGCTTTGACCAGTGATAATGGACAACTGTTGCACACAGGTTGCATTGTATAACATTCAGGTACGACTTTCATGCAACTTCTGAGGGTTAACATTGAAGTCTATGGCTCTAAGTTGCATGAAATGTGGACCAAAATAGTGCATGAACTAATCTAAAGTTGTTGCAACTTTAAGTCACGCATATATGAATGATTATCATTGGAAAACATGGGGAACGACTTGTCATGCAACTTTGATGGCCACAATTGCATGACAAGTCACACAAGTGTGAATGGAGCCATAGGTGTAATAAAACTTGCATGGGGGAATAGGAATTATGGGACTTGATAGCAACAAAAATCAAGGACAAAATCCTCCCAGGACAGCCTGAACAGCCCCCCCCCCCCCCAGCAGGGGTTCTCCTCAGCACTCCATCTTCCACCTGACTACCTACCAGCATGACTCATCCATATTTAAGGGCTGCTTAGCCACCATGCCAGGCACACTGCCTGAGGATTGGTCAAATTCCCCTAAGTATGCATATCAACCCTCCTGGCCTCCACCCTCCAGTTTCCAAAATGTTCTCCAACTTTCCAGAACTAGGGGAAGGCACCAGAGACCTGCCTGTATGTGTCATCCAGCCCTGAACTGCAGTAAACGTTTGACTCAGACTCATTTTAGCATAAACAAAAAAAAAAGATTTGCTTGAACTGCCATTAATAGCACACTAGAGGGTGCTACATGAAGTTAAATCTCCCCAGTGGGAGATGGATGGTAAATAAAAACCCCACAGGGGTTATAACCCTCCCTTACTCAATTCAAAATGGAAAAAAAAACACATTTTTGTCTATAGTCCTACTTTAAGTGTTTATAATATTTTCTATGTTACTTAGATTAGGAAATATGCCTTTTTCTTTCTATTAACCGCTTGCTGACCATAAACTGCATATATACAGCAGCAAGGTGGTTCTCCTGTGCACGATCATGTACCTGTACACGATCCTGCACTTCCGGGTCTGGGGCATACGTGATTGGACACAGTGGGAGCCAATCAGGGGGTCCAGCTCCCTCACAGTTAGTAAGCACTCCTTGGCACACGTTTAACCCTCTGATCGCCCCTGATGTTAACTCCTTCCCTGCCAGTGGCAGTGCAGTGGCATTGCATATTTCTAGCACTGACCACTCTATTAGTGTCACTGGTCCCCAAAAAGTGTCACTTCCCGTGTCCAGTTTGTCCGCTGCAATGTCACAGTCCCGCTATAAGTCGCTGATTGCCACCATTACTAGTATTTGTTTATAGCGCAAAAAATAAAAACCGCAGAGGTGATCAAATACCACCAAAAGAAAGCTCTGTTTGTGGGCAAAAAAAGGACATTCATTTTTTTTAGTACAGCATCGCACAACCACGCAATTGTTAGTTAAAGTAATGCAGAGCTGTTACGCAAAAAATGGCCTGGCCTGTCCCCCATAGACGTCATTGGTGACAAAACGCGTCCGGAGTGGCTTAGAGGTGACGTCATCATGCATGCACATCCGCGAACACGGAGCAGTATTCGCTTTGGCCTACAGTTTGCCAATATCTTGTGTTACTGTATATTGACCTTTGTAAGGTAATTGCAAAATAGTTTTAATAAACATCACATCTTATTCTTTGATGTACTTCACTATGGGATTTTGTTTGTTTGATTATGTTGAGTATATGGATTCCCACACCTGCAGTCTGCCTTTCCATCCATGAGATCCATCTGCCCATTTTGAGATCCATCTGACCATTATAATTTATGGTCTTGTGATTTGGTAAGAGGCGTGTGTTGGTGGTGGCTGGTGATGGTGATTTCTACTTTGATCTTCAATCATATCACATTGTTGATTTAATATTGGATACACCAATATATTGGATTTTTTATATATGACGCCGGCGGATGTTCCACCAAGAAAAGCACCGCTGCTTACCGCACTCTTAAGCCTTTGACTCGACACTTCTTGGTCACTACAACAAAGAATAAACCTCCATTGCGTAGCATTTGTTGTATAAAGCGAAAATATTTAGCATCCACTCACAGTTTGGGGAGTTCACGATCAGCTTGAATGGTGTTCGCCGGGTCGCTTCCGCGTTCCACTGGCTCAAAACACCAAAACCGGAAGTGACGTATTGACGTACACAAACCACGCCCTACGCGTTTCGTCATACGACGTCATCTGGAGCTCCAGCTGATCGTGAACTCCCCAAACTGTGAGTGGATGCTAAATATTTTCGCTTTATACAACAAATGCTACGCAATGGAGGTTTATTCTTTGTTGTAGTGACCAAGAAGTGTCGAGTCAAAGGCTTAAGAGTGCGGTAAGCAGCGGTGCTTTTCTTGGTGGAACATCCGCCGGCGCCATATATTGTTTTAGCACGGATCACAACACGTGGCACTTGGTTTTATCAGCACTTGGCACTTTTTATAAATGTATGGTATATGACATTTTAAATATGGCACAATAAGCACAGCCCAGGTCAATACCTATTGTTGGTTTTAAACGGCACGTAGCACCTTTCACTTTGTTGATTGCAACACATGCACTTTTACAGCACATATTTGCACAATACTATTTAAAGTGGTAGCGCCGGGTCCAACATTTCTTGCATTTTTCTAACTCTACTACCTCAGAGGTAGGTTGGAGGCAGCTTACACCACAAAAAAATTGATTTTGTACTGAAACTCCATAGCGCTGGTATATAACCCCCCTTTTTATATATGAATTTGCACTTTTTGCACATTAATTTGCACTATTTTTATTACATCATTTTTAGGTATTAATTAGTGCGTTGTGTACTCATTAGCGCTGCTTTATTGTGTTTACAATTACTATTTGACTGGTATCACCGTTTTATAAGTGGCTGCTTTTTTTATTTTTTAGCGTGGAAATTCTATTTGTTATATCGCAAAAAATAGCCTAGTCACGAAGGGGAGGTAAACCTCCTGGAGGTGAAGTGGTTAAACACTTGTCTATTAAACTATATGTAAACCGTAAACTGAAAACATTGTGTTAAATCTCTATGAAAAATACAATAAAAAAAACCTGTTGATCCTTCCAGAACTCTTGTGTAGCCTGCCCTGTGGTGCTGCTGTGACAGGAGCTGCACAGCCCCCAGCTGTTACAGAGGCACCCTGGTGTCATCTTCCTACCAGCCAAGAGTGCATGAGCAGTTGTGCGGCAGAGAGAGGGAGGGACTGTGATAAGCTGCATGCCTGTCATCTGATGTCCTGCCCACCTTCCAAGACAACAGGGGGGCAGTGACTGGCCACAGGGCGGCTGAAAAAAAACATCCACTAATTCCAGGGGCCAGAGAGACTGACAGGGAATGTAGTCTCCAGGGAGAAGAGTGCCTGCAAGACAAAGCCTGTATGGGACTACAAGTCCCAGGAGGACCATGAGCTGTTGGAGCCGGAGGAAAAGGACTAGAAAGCATGGGTTTGGGTACAGTCTGTCATTGAGAGTCAATAGAGAGTGCTGTGTGGATACCCTTCTGACATTAAGTACTGGTGTGACGTTATTTTGACAAACTGGAACTGTGCTGCTGCACCTTTCCAGGGACTGCTGCTGCCTGCACAAGGGACCATGCCCTCGAGCTGCAGTAGAGGACATCTGCACACAGAGCGTCTGTCACTTTGCCTGGGATCACTGCTACAGTTTTCAGAGCTTCTGCCATTGCCCTTGGAGACAGCCTGATCTGTCCGGTGTTTGGATGTCCACAAGATGTAAGAGACTCCACAATGAGCTTCAGAGTGGGGAGAGGCTGTTAGCCATCATCTTTGCTACTCTCGTATTTAAAGAGACAATGTGATTAGCTACAGCTAATCACATGGTACAGGGTGTTGTGATTGGCCCAGGTACTATGTGATAGCTGTGGCCCAAGCACAGCTCACTAATATAAAGAAGCGGAGCTGTTATGAATGAGATTCATTCATAACAGCTTTGTTGACATTGTGATCATGAGATCACGTAGCATCCCAGAGAGCGCACAGCGCCCCCCCCAGCCCAAGTAGGCACAATGACATACCATACTTACCAACTGTCCCGTTTTTGCCGGGACAGTCCCGGCAAATAGGAGCCTGTCCTGGGTAATTTACTCTGCTGCTCCAGGGCAAGAATCACAAGCGGCCTCTCCTGGGGCTGCGTCCTGGAAATCAAGGCTGATAACGGACAGTCAATAGCCGTGGGTGTCCACACACAATCACAGACATTCACATCAGGGCCGAGTGAGCTACTGGGTGGGGTCATGGTGTCCACTTTAATAGAAGAGCACATGCCGGAGGACAGATCTCTATACCTACCTTCTCCCAGAACAGCTGATCAGGCAGTGCTTTCATTGGGGACTCACTCCTACTGAGAACATATCCGAAGTGGAAGGTGCTGCGAGGCACGCAGTTTGATTGGGCAGGACTCTGAGAGGGGGTGCCGCTGGCCTCAGAGGTGCCTTGCCCGCCTTCTTTATTGCACGTGTGAGAGCCTCAGGCAGCAGAAACTGTGTGAGAGAGCAAAGGTAAGTTAGTTAGTGCTGTGGCGGCCTTAGCTCAGCACTTCTCAGTGTGGATTATCACAGCCCATCCTGGGATTTAAATCAGCCTGCTGGACTGAACCTCCTGCTTTGCAACTTCTTAATTTTACTATATAAGCAGTCCGGGAACCAGAATCGAGAGGAAGAACACCCCCTCTTCCATTTCTTCTCTTCTGAGGGGGTAACGTGAGAGGGCTGGATATTGACATTGAACTGGCAAAGGTGACCCTTGGAATCATAATTGTAACATGACAATGCACCCTCAGCCAGTACAGAGTGCCCAACCAGCCTTCTTGTAGAACCACACCCATATTAAATGAATGCCCACCCCTAAATAAAGTACAAGCCCAACCTACAACGGCTTTCTGGACAAACAGAAAAAGCTATGACATACATGTACGTAATTGGGCCTGCACGAGCCACCCGCCATAGGATATATACTGTGGCAGGTCAGCATCAAGTGGTTAAGGAATCAACATCGCTTGGCCTAACCAGCTGCATGAACCCAATGACCTTTATATCTGTCTGTAAGGGTGACATTCTGACCACCACTGTAAGGGGGGGCCTTCTTGCCACTAGCCAACAATGGGGCATTTTTTTTTTTTTTTAGCCACCAATGAACACATTTTTGCATGGGTTCCCAGGAATATGAAAATTATTTTAACCGGTTGCCGACTGCCGCAAGTACATATACTGCGGCGGTCAGCCCCGGCCAGGCAAAGTGACGTATATATACGTCACTAGCCTGTCAGTTGCTTGTGAGCCAATAGCGGGCGAGCGCGCGCCCGCCCCGGCCCATTCCCTGGGAAGGCTGTGCGTGTGACCGGCGGACCCGATCGGTCACTCCCGATCGTCCTCCGTGAAGGGAGAAAGGCAGGCGGCTAATGTAAACAAGCCGCCTGTTATTCTCCCCTGTGTAGGAATGGTGATCATACGGTTCTACTATGTAGGACCGTTGATCACTGTTCCTACACCAGTAGCCATGTCCAATCACAGTAAGAAGCACGACCCTAGGGACACACTTAACCCCTCCTTCCCCAATAAAGTTAACCCCTTCCCTGCCAGTGTAATTTTGCAGTAACAGTGCATATGTATAGCACTAATTACTGCAGTAATGTCACTGGTAACCCCAAAAGTGTCAAAAATGTCAGTCAAGGGTCCGATCTGTCCGCCGCAGTACCGAAAAAAAATCAAAAAAAAAATCGCAGATCGCCGCCATTACGCGTTAAAAAAAAAAACACCAAAAATGACAGAAATCTTTCCCTTAGTTAGTAAATGCAATAACTTTTGCGCAAACCAATCAAAATACGCTTTTTGCGATTTTTTTTTACCAAACATATGTAGCAGAAAACAAATTGGCCAAAAATGTTAAAAAATTTAGATTTTTACATTTTTTTGGGGAATTTCATATAAAAAATTTGAAAAATATTGTTATTTTTGCAAAATTTACGTTCTTTTTTTGTTTATAGCGCAAAAAGTAAAAATCGCACAGGTGATCAAATACCACCAAAAGAAAGCTCTGTTTGTGGGAAAAAAAGGACGTCAAATTCGTTTAGGTACAGCGTCACACGACCGCGCAATTGTCCGTTAAAGTCACGCAGTGCCGAATCGCAAAAAAGGCCCTGGTCAGGAAGGGGGTAAAATCTTCCGGGGCTTAAGTGGTTAAGGGTTCCTCTATAGTAGGAAGTTTTAGACAGGTGGCTATAGAGTATATGCAAAAAAAAGAGTTGCAAAAAAGGATGAAAAATAGTGAAAACTGTATTTGTATTTTATGAAAAAAATATTTTGGTAGCTGTTTATGATAGTCAGTGCCCAAAGAAAGTATTTGTCTTGTTCATTCCTCCTCAACCCACAGAGTACTCCAATGCATTGGAGACACAAGAAGTCCTGTTTGACTGGACACTCCTTCTTACACAGTTGTCACTGGAACAGGCATCCCCATTGGAAGATTTCCCCTCACCTCCTGTTTTGGTGACAACAGTAAAATTTTGGATTTCCCATCATGCTTTGAATAGGGTCATTGGAAAAAATAAAGACTTTCAATCTCCCGGCAGAGCCATTGAGAGCAATTAAATCTTGACAGACGTTCTAATCCTTTACACTCTATCAAAAAAAAAAAAGTGTTTTGGCTTTAGGCTGAGCAGATAAACGTTACTTATCTATGCTGCACAGTCCTGATCAATACTAGATTTCAGTAACGGTTGCTTTTTGGAGTGGTAGGACACAGTACGCAATATTGGGCGTCCTGGCCCAGGCTCGGCCGCTGTGGGTTAAACTTTTGTATGTTTGTGCATGCTTAGGCCGGAAGAGGGGGGTGAGCGCACAGCGTTAAAATGTGAGCCCCAATAAAGCAGCAGAGGATCGCCTGTCACAAAGAGCCAGGTTTGTTTTGGCAAAGAGGCAAAGAGCCAGCAGCTGGTTTTGATTATGTCAAAGGAAATTAGTTTTTAAGAACAAATTTCGGAGCTGGCTGTAAATCAGGCCTCAGTGAGAGGATTCCGGAAAAATATTGACACAAGGACAGAGATAGCGAGGTTTTCATATGCGTTTATCCCTGGATGTATATAAATATCTACACAAGGAAACATGGCCACATACACACACTGTGTACACAAGGATTACATGATGGTTAAATAAAATGAAACTCCACTCTGATCATTCATGCCCAACCTGCAGTTTTCATACACTAATCAGCTATAACTTACAGTATATGACCACCCACCTAATAATGGATAAGTCCTACTTTTGCTCCCAAAACAGCCTTGACCCATCAATGCATGGACTTCACTAGACCTCTGAAGGTATGCTGTGGTATCCGGCACCAAGCCATCCATAGCAGATCCATTAAGCCCTGTAAGTTGTGAGGTGGGGCCATGTCAACACCTCAAACTTGTTGTATTCCTCAAACCATTCTTGAACCATTTTTGCGGTGTGGCAGAGCACATTATCCTGCTTAAAAAGGCTACTGCCACCAGGGAATACTGTTGGTACATGTCAACCAGGGCCGGCCCAACCATGGGTCCCGTTGGGTCCCAAGTTGAGAGAGGTGGCAAATTGATGCCCAATATTTTTTTTTTTCTGGCAGTTTGGTGTGCACCAGCGGCACCAGATCAGATGTACAGCTTTCCTCCACCTGGCCCAACAGGTGTGGCAGGTCTGTCCCTTTCATAAGATCACAGTACTCCCCCCTCCCCTACCTTATTTATAAGAGACGGGAAGCATGGCAGGTCTGGACAAAGGGCAGGACTTTTTAAGTTAAACGGGTGATTGCTGGGACTGTCCTGCTGTCTAGTAACCAGTTATCACCTGCCTTTCACAGTCCCGCCCTTTGCCCAGACCTGCCATGCTTCCCGTCTTGTTGAAATAAGGTATGGCAGGGGGAGTGTTGCAATCTTATGGAACGGGCAGTCTGTAATATCAATGAAGGATTGTAATGGGGGTTTGTGATGAGGGGAGTGTTTCAGAGTGCGATCACTGGGTGCAGCGGAGTCCATTCAGATCAGACATTGTGGAGTAAACAGGAACTGGCTTCTTGATTGGAACATAACACAGATATCAAAGATGTCACCTCATGTCAGGACCCGGACTTGAACCTGGGACCTCCATGGTGTCTGGCAATGACTCTACTCGCTGAGCTACCTGGAATGCTGGTCAGCTCCGTGGACAAATCCTTGAATGATCCTGCTGTGAATCTTTATTGCCTTGAACCTTGAACCCTTTGCTCCTCCCATGAACTTCCTGTTATAAGCCATGTCTTTGCACTTCCTGGTCGCCAGAATATTGTGCCTTCAACAGCCGATATCTCGCTTGTCTCTCCTGCTGCCGTCTGTATCCTTGCTACTATCCGTTATCGACACTTGGCTTGTTCCTCGACTACTCTTCTGTTTGATCCCAACCTGCAACTACTGGTTACCGACCTTTGGCTACTCCTTGACTACGCTTCAGCTTAATCCCTATCTGCTACTGGACTCTGACTTGCTCACCTCCTGGTGGGGCGATCTTGAGGACCGCGACCTGGTGCTAACACGCAGCAAAATCCATCTCCACCTTCAGGAGCGCTGGTGAAGACCGGTTAGTACTTAGACTCCGCACCTCAGGTGAGCCTGCGTCATCTGCCTGGGTGACCTGTCAGTGTTCCTATCCTGCTGGTTCCTGTGTGCCCTGCGACTGCTATAGCTACTGGTCTTCGAGCCTGACCCCGGATCGTGACAGAATATTCTGGCCCAAAACATGGAGGCCGCTATAGCAAGCATCGTGACTCCTCTTAGGCAACAAATTGCTGAGCTGCAAGAATTTGGTGTTACCTGCCAAGAAAAAGTTAATAAACTAGAAAGTCTATTGGAAAGACAACAGAAGGAGATTCATGCTCTGCAGAGACTACTACTGGACCGAGGTGATACTATCACACATATGCCTCAGCCTTTACCATCCAAGTTTAATGGAGACCGCCATCATTACAGAGGTTTCCTAAATCAGTGTCGTTTATATTTCCAAACACACCCTGCTGCATTTCCTTCTGAGAAGAGAAAGGTAACCTTGATTCTCGAACTTCTGACTGGAGAAGCTCTAGCTTGGGCCTCCCCATATATTGAGCAGGACAGTGCCATTTTAAATAATCTGCAGACCTTTTTGACCGCAATGGATCAGGTTTTTGATTATCCCAACCGCTGTGCTACTGCTGAAGCAAAGCTGCATAGTCTGAGGCAGGGAAGGCGCTCTGTCGCTGAGTACACAGCAGAATTCAGATGTTGGGTTGCAGATACTACTTGGAACCCTGCTGCGCAAAAGAGTCAGTTCCGCCGAGGGCTTTCTGAACAGGTAAAGGATGAGCTCGCTAGAGTTGATACTCCTGATGATCTTGATGCCTTCATCCAATTATGTATCAGAATTGATCAGAGACTTACAGAAAGGAGGAAGGAGAGGCTGGGAATGTTTGCAAGTAAGAGTGGCATGCGTTTCTCTGCTACTCCATTTGTTCAGCAGGATTTCAAAGTTGCTCCTAATTCTAACACTCCTGAGCCAATGCAGGTAGATGCAATTAAGAGGTCCATTTCCATTCAGGAGAAAGAAAGAAGACGTTCTGAGAACCTATGTCTTTACTGTGGAGATTCTGGTCATTATGCAATTAACTGCCCTAACAAGGTTAGAAGAACAATTGCATCGATTGATGTGATCACGCCTGAACAAATAAACTCCATTAGCCAGTCCATCTCCCCGTTGGTCCAGGAAGAAAATAAAGTAAATTCTTCACTACCTCATTTTGTCCTCCCTATTAAACTTATCTCTGAGGGCATTGAGATTCCTTGCTCTGCTATGCTGGACTCTGGTGCAGGGGGGAACTTCATGGACATAGACTTTGCCAAAAACAATATGATTCAGACAAGAAATAAATTAGCCCCAGTCGATATGGAGACAGTGGATGGTTCACCCTTAACTTCTGGACCTGTTACCCATGAAACAGTCCCTTTGGTTCTCCAATTTGAGGCTAACCATCGTGAGACCATCAGTTTTCAGCTGATTACGTCACCTAAATTTCCTGTGATCTTGGGCATCCCTTGGTTTTCCACCCATAATCCCTCAATCAATTGGGAAGCACGCGTTATAAATTTTACATCCCCCCATTGTGAGGAATACTGTAGAGAGCCTTGTCCAATTAGTTCTCCACAGATTAAGGAAACACAGTTGGATTTGGTTACAGCACAGTCATATCCTAAACTGCCTCCACAATACCATGAGTTTCAGGATGTCTGTGATAAGAAGAACGCCGACCAGTTACCTCCTCATCGCCCATATGATTGCCCCATTGAGCTACTCCCAGGTGCAGAAATACCTTTCGGCCGCCTATTCAATTTATCAGAACCTGAATTAAAGGTGCTCAGGGAGTGGCTTGATGAGAATTTAGAGAAGGGGTTTATTAGACACTCAACATCCCCTGCTGGAGCAGCCTTGTTCTTTGTTGAAAAGAAAGACTCTACCTTACGTCCATGCATTGATTACAGGCACATGAATAAAGTTACTATTAAAAACCGTTATCCTCTCCCGTTGATCTCTGAAATGTTGGAAAGACTTCGTTCTGCCAAGATTTTTACAAAGCTTGACTTGCGGGGGGCTTATAACCTTGTTCGTATCCGCCAAGGAGATGAATGGAAAACCGCCTTTAGAACCAGATACGGACACTTCGAGTCCTTGGTTATGCCTTTTGGTCTTTGTAATGCCCCTGCAACCTTTCAACACTTCATCAACGATGTTTTTCGAGATCTGTTGGACCAATTTCTAGTTGCTTATTTGGATGACATCCTCATTTTTTCCAATAACCTAGAGGAGCATCGCAAGCATGTTTGCACTGTCCTTGAAAGATTGAGGCAGAATCGACTTTATATCAAATTGGAAAAATGTGAGTTTGAACAAACCCAGATCCAGTTTCTGGGGTATATTATTTCACCAGATGGAGTAAGCATGGATCCTGAGAAGATTAGAGCAGTAGTAGATTGGCCTGTCCCTGGAAACGTTAAGGAAATTCAAAGATTCATCGGGTTTGCCAATTTCTACAGGAAATTCATAAGAAATTTCTCTAAGGTGATAGCTCCGATTACACAGCTGACAAAGAAAGGGGTGCCCTTTGTGTGGTCATCTAATGCTCAGGCTGCTTTTGATAAGTTAAAGACTCTGTTCACTTCTGCACCAGTATTGGTACATCCCAATCCTGAGCTACCTTTTGTAGTGGAAGTGAATGCTTCTGACTCTGCTGTAGGAGCTATCCTTTCTCAACGAAGCGGTGAAAAGATGCAGCTTCATCCTTGTGCTTACTTTTCTCGTTTAATGTCTTCAGCTGAGAGGAATTATGACATAGGGAATAAGGAGTTACTGGCAATTAAGGAAGCCTTTTCCGAATGGAGGCATTTGCTGGAAGGTACTAAGCATCCTGTGACCGTTCTCACTGATCACAGAAATTTAGAATTCATTTGTTCGGCCAAAAGATTGTCTTCTAGACAAGCACGTTGGTCGCTGTTCTTTTCTAGATTTAATTTTATTATCTCATATAGACCTGGGTCAAGAAATGGTAAGGCTGATGCCTTATCACGGATGTTATCGGGGCCTTCCCAGGAGAACCATGCTGAATGCACTATCCTGCCTCAAAAGAACTTTCTAGGTGTCACAAGTTCAAAGGCATTCTTGAGTCTCCTCAAAGAAGGTTACGAGAATGACTCACTCCTCAATAATCCTCCTATGGACATCAGTCTTGAGTTCAAGAATGGCTTTTGGATTAAAACGCATCGCCTCTACGTACCTGAGTCTGCTCGGGTTGAAGTCCTCCGGTTGAGTCATGACTCAAAACTTGCTGGACATTTTGGAGTTTCTAAAACAGAGGAACTTTTATCACGCTCCTTTTGGTGGCCTGGGTACAAGAAAGATGTTAAAAGGTATGTAGCCTCGTGCCTGACCTGTGCACGCAATAAGACACCCCGAGCTTCTCCTTTGGGGTTGCTCCAACCACTCCCTATCCCATCAAGACCATGGGGGTCAATTTCTATGGACTTTGTGGTTGATTTACCCCCCTCAAAAGGAATGACCACTATCTTGGTGGTCGTTGACCGCCTCACCAAGATGGCTCACTTTATACCAGTTAAAGGGGTACCCTCTTCGGAACAAACTGCAGAGTTGATGGTTCGAGAAGTCTTCAGACTACATGGAATTCCTGAAGACGTTGTGTCAGATCGAGGAGTACAGTTTACTTCAAAGTTTTGGAAAAGCTTTTGCTCAGCTTTAGGAGTAGCAATCAACCTGTCTTCTGCTTTTCATCCTCAGTCTAATGGTCAGACTGAGAGGACCAATCAAACTTTAGAACAGTACCTTCGATGTTTTGTTAGTTATCTTCAGGACGACTGGGTGGACTATCTTCCCACGGCAGAGTTTTCTTACAACAATTCTAGACATAGCTCAACCTCTCAAAGCCCGTTTTTCTTAAACAATGGTTATCATCCAGTTTTTATTCCTGATCTCCCTATCTCAACTCCAATTCCTGCTGTAGCCAACAGATTAACTATGTTGCAAGAGATTCAGGAGAAATTAATTGAGACTTTGAAGGAGGCTCAGGAATCTTACAAGAAGGCTGCTGATAGACATCGCCGATCACTTCCTACCTTTCAAGTGGGTGACAAGGTTTGGTTATCAACCAAAAATTTGAAGGTCCATGTTCCATCTGCAAAGTTGGGACAAAAGTTTGTGGGACCTTTCCAAATTTCTGCTCAGGTCAACCCAGTCACTTTCCGTTTAAAACTTCCCGACAGTATGAGAATTCACCCGGTTTTTCACATATCACTGCTCAAGCCATTTAAGGAAAATCCCTTTCCTGGAAGAATTCTTCCGCCTCCTCCACCTGTTGAAGTACAGGGTGAAGAAGAATTTGTAGTGGAGAGAATTCTTGATTCCAGGATCTTTAGGAATAAATTACAATATCTGGTTCAATGGGAAGGATATGGACCAGAAGAAAATTCCTGGGAGCCAGAAGAAAATGTTCATGCCCCTAGATTAACAAGGGAGTTCCACCAGAGGTTTCCTCTTAAACCTGGTCCTAGGACGTCCAGCGGACGTCCTGGGAGGAGGGGAGTACTGTCAGGACCCGGACTTGAACCTGGGACCTCCATGGTGTCTGGCAATGACTCTACTCGCTGAGCTACCTGGAATGCTGGACAGCTCCCTGGACAAATCCTTGAATGATCCTGCTGTGAATCTTTATTGCCTTGAACCTTGAACCCTTTGCTCCTCCCATGAACTTCCTGTTATAAGCCATGTCTTTGCACTTCCTGGTCGCCAGAATATTGTGCCTTCAACAGCCGATATCTCGCTTGTCTCTCCTGCTGCCGTCTGTATCCTTGCTACTATCCGTTATCGACACTTGGCTTGTTCCTCGACTACTCTTCTGTTTGATCCCAACCTGCAACTACTGGTTACCGACCTTTGGCTACTCCTTGACTACGCTTCAGCTTAATCCCTATCTGCTACTGGACTCTGACTTGCTCACCTCCTGGTGGGGCGATCTTGAGGACCGCGACCTGGTGCTAACACGCAGCAAAATCCATCTCCACCTTCAGGAGCGCTGGTGAAGACCGGTTAGTACTTAGACTCCGCACCTCAGGTGAGCCTGCGTCATCTGCCTGGGTGACCTGTCAGTGTTCCTATCCTGCTGGTTCCTGTGTGCCCTGCGACTGCTATAGCTACTGGTCTTCGAGCCTGACCCCGGATCGTGACACCTCATTATAATAAGAACAACAGACAGGAAGAGATAACCAACAAGTACAGTGCAGTGTACAGGAAATACACATCATAGAAAATGCATAGCATATCACTTAGCATTAGCAACATCTACTGTCCTATTTGTGAACTGCAGTTTATCGGATAAGCTAAAAGCTGTTGTATCTCCAATACCCCTTCTCAACAGCTAAGGCTTAGTCTATTAAACCCATCTTCTTTGTAAGCCTTGAGTGTCTTTCAGCGGTCAGAGGCTTTGTAAGGATATCTGCTGTCATATCCTCGGTTGGGCAATAAAGTAACTCAAGAAGACCTTGCTCTTGAAGATCCCTAACAAAGTGGAACTTCACGTCAATGTGCTTGGTTCTTGAATTAAATACTTCCATGTGAGCAAGTGCAAGGCATCCTTGATTGTCCTCATAGATTTCTGTTGGTCCCAAGTGTGGTAGACCCATGTCTGTTAATAGCTGTCTCAGCCATATAACTTCTTGGCTTGCCTGCGCTGCAGCAACGTATTCTGCTTCAGTAGACAACAGTGAAACAGAGAGTTGCTTTTTACTAGTCCAACTGATGGCACCTCCTGACAGAAAAAATAAGTAGCCACTGGTAGATTTCCTGTCGCTGGTGTCTCCTGTCCAGTCAGCATCCACATATCCTGTCAAGGTGCTTTCATCACTTGCTGGTAACTTTAACTTGTAGTGCAAAGTCCCTTTTAGATAGCGAATGATTCGCTTTACAGCATTCCAGTCCTTTTGACTTGGCATGGAAACCTTTCTGCATAGGATTCCAACAGTTGCTGCAATGTCCGGCCTTGTAGCAGTGGTAAGATACAGCAATTTCCCTATTGCTTTCCTGTATTGAGTATTAGTAGGTAATGGGTTATCTTGGCAATTCATCTCCTTTAGGTAGTTGGTTTCCATAGGAGACTTTACTGGTTTGGCGTCTTCCATTCCAAATGTTTCAATTATTTCTTGTATTTTGTGTCTTTGGTTCAGAAGAAAGCTGCCATCTTCCTCTCGATCTGGATGCCGAGGTAATTCTTTAAGTTGCCAAGATCTTTGGTGTTGAAGTTCTGATTTAGTTTTTCTAGTATTTCTACTTCATCCCCTTCTTGCTCAAAGCAAATCAGGATATCATCCACATAAATAGGCATATAGACCCATCTGTCTGCCAATTTCTTTGTGTATAAGCAGGGGTCCGCTTTACTCCTCAGAAAGTTTTGATGTGTAAGCACTTATTTATTTTTATATTCCACGCTCTGGCTGCTTGCTTTAGACCATATATACTCCTGCGAAGTTTGCAAACTAGGTCTGGCCTTTGTTCATCCCTGAACCCTGGTGGCTGTTCCATGTAAATTTCTTCTGTTAGCTCGCCATGTAGAAACGCGGTTTTCACATCAAAATGTTTCACTTGCATTTTCCTTGTGACGGCTACTGTCAGTAAAGTCCTTATTGTAGTGTGCTTGACTACTGGTGCAAATGTCTCATCATAGTCCTCTCCGTATTTTTGAGAATAGCCCTTGGCTACTAGCCTTGCTTTGCATCGCTCAATTGTGCCATCTGCATTGTATTTCACTTTAAAAGTCCATTTACAGCCTATGGCTTTCCTTCCAGGTGGTAGCTCTGTAAGTGTCCATGTTTTAGTGTCATGCATGGATTTTATCGCTTCATCAGCAGCCTTTATCCATTTACTTGCTTCTTGTTCTGAAAGCTGAGATATTTCTTCCCAGGTTGCAGGTTCGTTGATACTGGCAGTACTTGCTTTGTTTGAGAGACGTACAGGTGGTTTACTTTTGTTTTCTCTTGTTGAACATCTCAGTTTTGTGTCTGAGCCTTCTTGTGTCTGCTCTTCAGTACTGGTAGAGTCTGCACTTACTTCAACTGTTTGTTCAGAAGTTACAGAGATGGGCTGGTCAATGTCAGTTTTCTCTTCTATTCTTGCTTCTACTGTTGTCATTACATTGTCTCTTAAATCTTCAACAAAAGTTATGCTGTTGCTAACGGTAACCTTGTCTGTTTTGGGATCAAGGATTCTGTAACCTTTGACATTGTCACTGTATCCAACAAAGATACCTTCAAATGCTCTGTTTTTGAGTTTGGTGCGTTTTTCTTCAGGTATGTAGATGAATGCTTTGCATCCAAAAACTCTTAGGTGTTTTACATTTGGCTTCTCAACAGTATTTTTGTGGTAGTCCAGAGTCTGTCAGCATACATCTGATCATTTCAGTCAGAGTTCTGTTCTTTCTTTCAGCTACTCCATTTTGTTCTGGTGTATATGGGACTGTCTTTTGATGTTCTATTCCATTCTGTTTTAAGTACTCTTGTATCTTATATCCTGTGAATTCACCTCCATTGTCACTCCGAAGTATGAGAGGCTTCCTCTGAAACTTGTTACTGGTCTTTATTATATAGTCTTGTAATTTGTCAAAAATTTCACTCTTGTGTTGCATTAGGTAGGTGACTGTGTATCTTGAATAGTCGTCTATGAAAGTCACTATGTACCTTTTGCCTCCAGGTGTAGGTGGGTTTAGGGGACCACACACGTCACTGTGAACTAAGTCAAGTGGTCTTGAAGCTCTCTTCTCACTGACTTTGGGAAGTGTTGCTCTTGTAGCTTTGGATTTAATGCAACATTCACATTTAACAGTAACTGGACAAGGGGATATTGTTAGATCCCTTGTCAGATTCCTCCTCTGTAGTTCCTGTATGCATTCTGGGTGTCTGTGACCTAGACGTCTGTGCCATATATGTATACAGTTATTGTGCTTGTGTGTACATAGTCTCACCTTTTCCTTCACTGTGTCGAGGTGATATAGATGATCATCCAGTTTGGCACTAGCTACTGTCTGGTTGCCGTTTAGGATTGAACACTTGTCACCTTGGAATTTTACAGTGAGTCCTCTGGCTGTCAGACGCTTCACAGATAAGAGTCATCCTTCTAGATTAGGAACATAAAGCACATCTTTCACTGGTATGGCTAGATTGTGTCCCGCATCATCAGGGCATACAAGGGTTCCATGCCCATATCCTTCTGTATGTATTTTGCTTCCATCTGCAAGATAAATAGTTTCTTTGTTGTTCAGATCAAGTTCTGTGAAAAAACTTCTATCACTCGTCATGTGACTGGTTGCCCCCGTATCGATGCACCAGCCTTGACATTTATTGTTGCCTGCCACTTTAAATGTGGCATTCCAGTTTCCTTCCCATGGATCATTGATTGTGGCTTTGAGCTTTTGTTTAGCATAAGAGGGACGCTGTCTTCCTTGCTCTGCTTTCCATATAGTACAGTCTTACTTTATGTGTCCCTGTTTGTGACATCTGAAACACACTCTGGTCTCTTTCCTGTGTAACCTTGTGTCTGTAGCTTTAAGAGCAGTTCTGGTGTCGGTTTCTGTGGAGTCATGCACTAATTCCTTTCTTCTCTGTTACTCCTCTATGAGCCTTGTTTTTACAAATGCTAGCGTCAGATCTGTCTCAGGTCGTGTCTCCAGTGCATTGATCAGTGCAGTATATGTATCGGGCAAACTGCATAACAACATGGCTGCAGCATGGCTGTCTGTTATATTCTCCCCGATTGATCTGAGTTGTGCAATCATTCCAGCATTGCGTTTATGTGCTCCTGCATGTCCTGTTCTCTGCTAAGTCTCATTCTGTAAAGTTTGCGCAGTAGAAACAGCTTGCTGTTTAAACTGGATCTTTCATGCAGTCTTTTTAGAATGTCCCACATGCCTTTCGCTGTGTCCTCATGGCGTATATGTATGAGCTGATCATCCTCCACTAGTAATCTTATGGTGGCCCGTGCCTGTCTGTTTTTCTTGTCCCAGTCCTGATTACTGTCCTGTGGCCTCTCTGTAGTGGTAACCTCCCACAAGTCATCTCTAGATAATAGCATTTCCACTTTAAACTTCCATAGCTGATAATTGTCATTGTTCAGCTTGGCCACTGAGAGTTTAAGTTCTGAGTTTCCGACCATTTTTCCCTCCTTTATATATGAACAGTCTTACTTGTCTATAGGAGATGTCACTGGAAACCTTCCTTATGTCGATCTTTATCCGGATCCTGGGCCCATAACCTGTTGCAGAGTGCGATCACTGGGTGCAGCGGAGTCCATTCAGATCAGACATTGTGGAGTAAACAGGAACTAGCTTCTTTATTGGAACATAACACAGATATCAAAGATGTCACCTCATTATAATAAGAACAACAGACAGGAAGAGATAACCAACAAGTACAGTGCAGTGTACAGGAAATACACATCATAGAAAATGCATAGCATATCACTTAGCATTAGCGACATCTACTGTCCTATTTGTGAACTGCAGTTTATCGGATAAGCTAAAAGCTGTTGTATCTCCAACAGGGAGTCTGTAATGGGGGGAGTCTGTGATGGGATGGTCTGTAATGAGGGGAGTCTGTGGTGGGATGGTCTGTCATGAGGGGAGTCCATAATGGGGAGGGGGGAGTATGTGATGAGGGGAATCTGTAATGGGGAGGGGAGGAGTATGTGATGAGGGAGTCTGTATTGGGGGGGGGGGGAGTCTGCGATGAGGGGAGTCTGTAATGGGGAGGGAGGGGGGGAGTATGTGATGAGGGAGTCTGTAAAGGGGAGGGGGGGGAGTATGTGATGAGGGGAGTCTGTATTAGGGGGGGAGTATGTGATGAGGGGAGTCTGTATTGGGGGGGAGTCTGTGATGAGGGGAGTCTGTAATGTGGAGGGAGGGGGGGGAGTATGTGATGAGGGAGTCTGTAATGGGGGGGGGGGTATGTGATGAGGGGAGTCTGTATTGGGGGGGGGGAGTCTGTGATGAGGAGAGTCTGTGATATGGAGTTTATGGTTTGGAATTTAACATAATGGTATGTCATATAAGTTTGCATATAGACAAGGTGCTGTCGCATGTACATTTGACTTCCTGATAAATAAAAATAAAAATAAAGGTATCATGATTGTAATAAGTGTGGGAACAACAACATTTATAATGAAGGTGTACTGGACAGCTAACAAATACATTTGCTATAAAATCATCAATAATCCATAGCAACGCAATTATATAAAATAATTGATGTGTGGGCCTTTTGGTGGGTGTGATTTATTTATTTTATTTTTTTTTTGGGGGGGGGGCAGCATGTTATTCTTGGACCCAGGCAGCACAATGTCTTGGGCCAGCCCTGATGTCAACTAACATCCACATGTTGTTGGCAGGACCCAAGGTTTCCCAGCAGAACATTGCCCAAAGCATCACACTGCCTCCACTCCCTTGCCTCCTTCCCACAGTGCATCCTAGTACCATCTCTTCCCCAAGTAAGTGACGCTCTTGACCATCCACATGATGTAAAATAAATTGTGATTCATTAGACCAGGCCACCTTCTTCCATTGCTCCGTAGTCCAGGTGTGATGCTCACCTGCCCATTGTAGGTGCTTTGAGCTGTGTGAACATGGGTCACCATGGACGCCCTGAACGGTCTGCAGCTACACAGAAAAGTGTGATGCCCATTTTTTTTTTTTGCTTTTAATACATCAACTTCAGGGACAACGTGTTTACTTGCTGCCTAATATTTTCCACTGACTTTCAGATGCTATTGTAATGAGATTATCAATGTTATTCACCTAAAGTGGAATTTCACTCTCACAATCAACATTCTTATTTTTAATCCTTCTACTGCTAGCATTAGTAAATAGATAGAAAACTATATTATATTTACTTGTTTTAACTTTTATTTATTTATTTTTTACATTTCTTCAGCTACTTCCTGGTTTCTTACCTAGGCGAATGATGTCACACATCCCAGGAGTCTTCAGGAGGGTAGAAGAGGAGGAGGGGTTTTCTCAGCTAAGCACATTCTCCTGCATGCATACCTGGGGATCATACATTTATGGCTGATCGGTATATTTATCTACTTGTCTGCGAGTGCTGTTTATAAATGGTGGCAAGTAGCAAGGGATTTTAGACCCCGTTCACACTGGGGCGACGCTACTTGCCGGGGCGACCTCACAGGTTGTGGATGCGCAGCTCGCACCGCGACCTCGGAGCGGCCGGCACGGACTTCATAACATTGAAGTCAATGCAGGTCGCTCCGGGTCGCCCCAAAGAAGTTTCGGACCCTTTTTCTAAGTCGGAGCGACTTGTGTCACTCCTATTAGAACGGGTCCACAGCTTCTCTATGGCAGGCGACCTACAGCGACCTGTCAGGCGACCAGGTTGCCTGACAGGTCGCCCCAGTGTGAATGGGGTCTTAAACACGATTGTTTCTGCTTCTGATAACTTTCACCATAATGTTTGGGACTTTTAACTCTTTATCAGGCTGAAAACTGCATTTTAACATTTTCTATGATACTTAGCACCATATAGTGCCAATTCCTGTATTTTCCATTTTAAATCAATAAAAAAAACAATTTCTTGCACAGGAAATAGCTTAATAAAATGTGGTTGTTTTTTTTTGTTTGTCCCATTTGCACAAAATGAATCTACATGCACTTTCACTGGGCAAACTGCTATGCTTTTATTTTAACCAGTTCTGAACCGGAAGGATTTGCCCCCTTAATGACCAGGCCATTTTTTTGCGATTCGGCAATGCGTTATTTTAACGGAAAATTGCGCGGTCGTGCGTAGCTGTATCAAAATAAAATTGATGTATTTTTTCCCCCACAAATAGAGCTTTCTTTTGGTGGTATTTGATCACCTGTGCCATTTTGTATTTTTATATTTTTTTGCACTACAAACAAATAAAGAGCGACAATTCTGAAAAAAAGATGAAATTTTTTCATCATTTTAGGTCAATTTGTATTCTGCTACATATTTTTGGTAAAAAAAAAAGTCACAATAAGCGTATTTTGATTGGTTTGCGCAAAAGTTATCGTGTCTATAAACTAGGGGGAAAGATTTATGTCATTATTTTTATTTTTTTTTACTAGTAATGGTGGCGATCTGTGATTTTTAGCAGAACTGCAACATGGTGGCGGACAGATCGGACCCCTAACTGACCTTTTTGACACTTTTGGGGGGACCAGTGACCTTACTACAGTAATCAGTGGTAAAAATATGCACTGTTACTGTAATAATGACACTGGCAGGGAAGGGGTAATCTAGTGGGTGATCCTATATAGAAGGATCACAGGCGCTCTGATCATTTCAGAGAGAAGAACGGTCAGCTGTGTTTACAACAGCTGACTGTTCTCCTCTCTCAGCGGGCAGCGATCGTGGGTGACTGGCGGCAATCGGTGCCACCAGCCCGGTGCATCAGCATCCCCGCTGCCTAGTGGGGGCGGGAGCGCGCCGGCAGCGGCGCGCTCGCCCCCCAGCACCACACCTGCGATCGTCGTAGTACTAATAAGGCTTACCTATAGGTACAAAAAATAGAAACAGGGGTGCCGCGGAGGTCACCCCTGGAAATGGTTGCAAAAAAGGCTCTACTCAGGTTAAGAAAGGCCAAAAACTTTATTGTATAGATATTATCTGGTGGACAGACAGTGAACCAAAGCTAAAAATCTACAGCCAGCTGATAAACAACTCCATAGACTTGCTGCTGCAGATATTCCCACACTCACCCCAACACTTCCACCCTGAACCCCTAGAAAGCTGCCCTAGAAAACATCCTATTTGTGAAAACAAATGCATATTATAATATCAAACATCATGTAAACATGCGTTGCTATTTGGATGTAAGGCAGTGAAAGCTCAATTCCTGACTAGTATGGCCTATAGTCCATGGGTACACTGATAATTCTGGGAGGCTGTAATCCTTCATGGTAACTCGGACATAATATGTCTTCTCACAGAGGCCTGGGATGAAGATAGTTCGTGCAGATGTAATAGTTCACTTTGAGTTCTAGTCCATCAATGCATAAAATCCAGAGGCGTAACTAGAACCTTCAGGGCCCCGATGCAAGAAACCATGATGGGCCCCCCAGACCCAGGGCCCTTCCCTTCAAGCCTGGGGCTCTTCCCACTGATCCTGGGGTCCTTTACTCTTCTTGCGGGGCCCTTTATTATGGTCCCACAGCGGGACCCTTTCACAAGTTCTGCAGTGAGCCCTCTTCCTGCCATCTCGGGGCCTCCCCACAGAGGTGGAATGCCAGGGCCCGGTCTCAAGTGTGACCTTTGCGATCCTGGAAGTTCACCCACTGGTGTCAGAAGTTTTTATTTTTTGGTATTTTAATTATATTATTTTTCATTTTATTTTATTTTTTTACAATGTCACTGACTATGACTCTGTCCATTCAGAAAAGGAAGGAGCTGGAAATTACATATTTACTGACCCCCTTCCTGGTTCTCTATTGTGACACACCCCCTGCAGCAGCCGGCAGGAGAGGGAAGGGAGCACAGTTGGGGGGATGGCGCAGCACAGTGGGGGGGGGGGGGAACCAGGGGAGCACACAGGGGCCCGGAGACAGCAGAACACAAGTGAACTGGATAGGAGTGGCGGGGGCAGCATACAGAGGAACCAATCTCCTCCATTTTCCTCCTGCAGCTACAGGAGGGAGGAAAAGGGAGGACAGTGATTTCTCTACATGCTGCCACTGCCGCCCCCTCCTATCCAGGTGTACAGGGCCCCCCTGGAGAATGGGGCCCGGTTGCAATTGCAACCCCTGTAGTTACGCCCCTGATAAAATCCATATAATTCAATGGGCTGAATACAAGTTGAGCAGGTAATTTGACCAAAGTCCTAATAAGTGTCAAACAGCCAATATGGAGTCAGTGCTTACCCAGATAGGGCACTGTGTTCCCATCTATTGATATCATGGGAATAGCGGGTCAGGTCTAAGGCCAGCCATAATCTGGGGACACCCCCTGCGTTGTCCTTAGTCAGTCCACTACACTTGCAGCAATGTACTCTAGGGTCAAACTGGGTCATATGTTGGACATATGGTGGACATATAGTGACTCAAGTCCATTGATACACTCCTGTGCAAGTCGGTTTGCTCAGTAGGTAGGGGGGGTGTGGCTCTGTTAGTCAAGGTATGTCCATAGAGAGAAGCAAATGGGCCTCTAGTCCTTCTTACCACCCCCCTAAAGTCGAGGCGTGCTGTCACCGATCAGGATGGACGAGACACCTTCAATTCAAAGATGGCCGTGGAGCCAATCTGAAGAGGCATGCAGGCTCATCAGAGCCGCTTCCATGTTGAGTATTCAGGCCGCCATGTCGCTTCACTCCCATGTGACCCCAGGACCCAGAAGGACGTTGGTAGGTCGTCAGGAAGAGGCTTGGGGCGCAGGCGTGGAAGAGTGGGCCCAGCGAGTGATGTCACCTATAGGTACTGTAGATATCTCCTAAACTTGCACTGTTTATGAGATATTTACATTTCATGCAGCCAATGACGTCATTGGCGCATGCCCTCTGAAGAAACGACCGCCTGTGCCGTTTCTTCAGAGCCCTGTGCCGTGACCGGTGGCTCCCGCGCGCATGTGCGGTGGTGACCTCACGCGGCTCCCGGCCAGTAGCATAGCCGGAGTCCGCAGACCAGGAAGGAAGACAGCAGAAGATGGAAGTGGCCGCCAGCGGGGACGACGAGGGCTTTGTTTGGAGGTAAGTGTTACATAATGTGCTAGTATGCTATGCATGCTAGCACATTATGCATTTACTTTGCAGGGAAAAAAAAAAAAGGAAGAGTTTACGTCGTCTTTAAGTGACGCGACCCTGTAGAATTATTCCTTTGATAAATACATTGAGTTGCACAGTGACAACAGGAAAGGCAGACTGGTCCATAGAATATTACAGTTCTCCAGCCATCCCTGGAATTCTGCACTTCCTATGGACCAGGCAGAGTTTTTCTGTAATATTTGCCTCTTGCTTTCAGTAAACAGCTCAGTTCTTTCTGGCTGGCTTGCAGAAATCGGGGTGTTGTCTGACCCCGATGGGAATGTCCAGTTCTCATTACAATGCTAGCGGCCCTTATCTGCAGCCATGTGCTGCTTTTCTGTGCAGAGTATGAATGGTGTGATCTTCCCCTGATTATCTGAAAAGATTTCCTCGTCCTGAGTGTCGGTGCAGGCTTCCCCCTGAACACACGCTGCTCTGCCCTGTGTTTCCTTCCTCAGACACAGCCTGGGATATGGTACTGATTGTATTCATATCAGTATTTTCAAATGTCCTTCCGCTCCGAAAAAAGGCACATCGCTGAGCTCCGGTCCCACGACATCCCACAAATAGTGCGTGGCGCCTGCCAGTGACCTGCTCTGCTTTCACCAGGATAAGGGCTCCAATGGTACTGGGCGTGCAGAGATGGTATAGGTTACAACAATGGAGATGTCGTACAGCTGCCTGAACAGATATAGGAATCACACAGCACAATGTGTATCCTGTATGGAACCCATAGATTTCCATATTACTGTGACACACAGAATGGCTAGGTGCCCATTCACACTGATGTGTTGCATTAATGGTAACGCATGCACTTTACTGCAATGCACATTAATGCACAATAGGATGTACATTGTGCTGCAATTATAATCATTTAGATTCACCCCAATGCACTGGTACAGTGAACACCAACCAGGGCAGGACTGAGCCAGGGGGCGGGGGGCAAATGCCCCCTGGGTCACTCTGATGCCCCGTAAAAAGGCTGCACCACTTCTGCCACAGACATGCCTAAAGTTTTCTGGTGAAGGGAAGTAAAAAATCCCTGCCGCTGACCTACTGAGTGAGTGTTGAAGACAAGGACAGAGTGCAGGTCTGTCTCCCTTCCATGGATGGTGTAAACTATGTCTGAGCAGAGGCTGGTTCAATGCCCCACTGGAGACTCTCCTCCAACCCCAACTGAGCTGTCCCAGCTCCCCCAACCGCCCCCTGCTGGCCAGGTCGGGAACCCAGATTCAGCCAGCGAGTAGAGAGTATCTGTAGCGCAGCTTCAGCCTGGAATGGGGGTCAGGAGGAAGAAGGGAGAGCGGGAGGGGGGCCAAGTCGCTGCAATATGGGCCTCTGGTTTGTACTTACCCCTGGGCTGAAAGTTGCCAGTCTGCCCCTGACACCAACACACCTGCAGTACAGCGCTCCAACAGAATGCCTCATGGTATACTGCGCTGCCAAAAATATTGCACATGTCCCTTTTTGTGCTTTATGGAGTGCTGCAAGCCTGAATGGGCCTTGCCCTTTTAAGAGTAAACATGTGCAGTTAACCACTTCAGCTCCGGAAGGTTTTACCCCCTTAATGACCAGGCCATTTTTTGCGATTCGGCACTGCATTACTTTAACTAACAATTGCACAGTCGTGCGACGATGTACCTAAATAAAATTGATGTCCTTTCTTTTCCCATAAATAGCGCATTCTTTTGGTTGTATTTGATCACCTCTGCGGTTTTTAGATTTTGCACTATAAACAAAAACATAGTGACAACTTTGAAAAAAACACTATTTTTTTTTAATTTCTGCTATAAAACATTCCCTATAAAAAATTTTTATTTTTTTATTTTTTTTTATCAGTTTAGGCCAATTTGTATTCTGCTACATATTTTTGTTAAAAAAAAATCCCAAAAAGCGTATTAATTGGTTTGCGCAAAAGTTATAGCGTTCACAAGCTATGCGATAGATTTATTCTCTTTTTATTTCTTTTTTTGTTGTTTTTATTAGTAATGGCTGTGATCAGCGATTTTTAGCAGGACTGCGACATTGCTGCAGACAAATTTGACACCAAGTGACACTTTTTGGGGACCAGTGACACCAATACAGTGATCAGTGCTAAAAACTATGCACTGTTGCTGTATAAATGAAACTGGCAGGGAAGGGGTTAATACTGGGGGTGATCAAGGGGTAAGTGTGAGCCTAATTGTGCTTACTAACTGTGGGAGGGGAGGGCTCTGTTAAAGGCACACAGAGATCAGTGTTTCAGCTTAGCTGAGACACACAATCTCAGTGTGCCTGTCTGACAGGAGAGCCGCCTGCTTTGTTTACATAGGCAGGCAGCTCTCCTGTCAGTTCCCCTGAAGATCGAGGAAGGCTGGCGGCGATCGAGCCCACTCCTCCCGTGGTCTGGCTCCCGCTGTGTTCAATCATAGCGGTGGCACAGGTCAGTCGCGCGCCGCTTAGACCGCATGCACATAATCACGTAGATCTACGTGATTAGGCGCAGCCAAGACAACCTCCTGCAGTAAATCTGCGTGGGGCGGTCGGCAAGTGGTTAATGTCGGTCCGAATGCAAATTCGAACAAATTTTTGGTTATTCTGAGATTTGGATACATCCAAATGAAATAGTAACGAATTACACAACATGTGGACAAGGTGCTTTTGGGGTGGGGGGCAGAGCCAAAACAACCCCCCCCCCCTTATGTTAAGGGCATGTGGCCTGGTGCAGCTCGGGGGGGCTTTTTTTTGCCTGCCGGGCTGCAAGGGGCAATGGTTTGGTATGGATTTTGGGGGGAACCCACGCCATTTTTTTTTTTTTTTTACATTGTGACGTGGTATGGATTGAGGGGAGACCCCAATGCGTTTTTTTTCTGCATTTTCAATCTTTTGTTTACATTCATCTGTCAGCCTTCTGGAAAGCCTTCTGACAGCTGATGAAGGACGAAGCGGCTGGCTTCCTGGCCTGCTCCTTAACAACCAGCTATTCTTCAGAATACACAGAATTATAATCAGCCGATCATTTTTCGACCGATCCTAATTGAAATAGTTCCAAAAATTTGGAATTTGTTAGAAAATGAACATACGAAACTAAATGTAACTAATTTTAATGAAATTTGGTACTATTTCATTCCGAGATTTGGAAACATGCGAATCTCTAAATAACCAAAAATTCATCCGATTTGCATAAACTGACCACGGTGTCAGGGCTCAGCAGCTATGGTAAACCGTGGTCAGTTTATAGGGGGGAGGGCATAGTCAGGCAGGATCAGGCAGGTATTTCAGCTGATACGGGGGGGCTAAATTACACAGCACAAGCACTGTGCTGTATAACATGCTTTAGGGAACAGGATCTAATTATTATTTTTTTTTTTTTTTAGGGTATCAAACACTTTAGGCTCTACCCAGCACTTCCTGTCCTGACAGACAGCAATAAAAACCCAGTAGAGGCTCTAACCCTTGTGCAAATCAAAATACAAGGTGTTTGTAGTTTGGAGTTGAGATTCACCAACATCTATCGAACATGGAAAGATTTGTCTTGGGTTGCCTAGCTCTTTAAGGCTTATTTAAGACCGGTGGTAAGTTTACTGCCCTCTGAAGAGTGACCTGCAGTAGATCGCTTTTCAGAAGGAGGTCTAGTAGCAAAGCATCACGGCAGTAGCATATGTGCTGCCCTGTCAGAGTGTAATGTTAGGACTTGGGGGGGCGGAGGGGGGGGGGGGTATGTCTGTTTTTGGGGCTGCCTGCATGCAAGAGCCCTAAGAAAGTTTTTTTTAGGTGGAGACAAAACAGTAGCCAGACTTCCGTCAACTGTATAGAAAATTTCTAGACTTCTAGAAATAGAAGAAAAAAAAAGTTAATTTGCCTGTAATCAGCATGCTTATATTTTCATTGTCACCGGAACAGATGGGTTTAATTTTCATTTAATTAACATGTTTGTATATGTGCAAACGAAGCAATTCACCTGAATATTCTGTCACCCATCCCCCTTGTTATACACTCAGATGCATAGATCTATAGGCTGAAAATTACATGCCATTTATTTTAGCAGTCTCCGCTTCCCGGTTACTCACCTGAATCCGTGCTGGCGGAGTGAGATCTTCCTGTGTCAGGGGAGAAACTGCGAACGCCGAGGGGCACTTCTGTGCGGGCGATTTCATGGGCAGATTTCACCCTGTTCAAGGCCTCGCTGTGCCCAGGTATGCTAATGACTGCAATGCAGATCCAAGCATTGAAATAAATACTAATTATCACATTCATGGCTCAATTAGGCTAATTGGGTCACTTTTTATCAGCCATATAAAACAGACGCACTTCCTGCTTAAAACAAATAAACGCATTACTTCTGGCTTTTTTAAAGGTGTGAGGGTCCTTTCACATGGGTGGATGTATTAGGTCCACCTATTAGGTCTCCTCTATGGACACATATCCATTGACACCCGCCGACATCCCATCTGATCTGATCCTAGAAACAGACCAATGGGGATCTGTTACCCATCCGTCTGGCAGCAGGACTGGTGCAAGGATTTTAGCTTAGGTGCATTTTGGTGCACCCCATCCTTCCTCCTGCTACCCCCCCCACCCCACCCCCATATGGCATACACTTAGACTGCGGGTGTGGCACAAGGGACGGTCAGAGACTGCGGGCATTGCATAAAGGATGGTCAGAGACTGTGGGCGTGGCACAAGGATAGTCAGAGACTGCGGGCATGGCACAAGAGAAAGTCAGAGACCGTGGGTATGACACAAGGGATGGTCAGAGACTGTGGGTGTGACACAAGGAATTGTCAGAGACTGCATACATAGCACAAGAGACGGTCAGAGACTGTGGGCATTGCACAAAGGTCAGTCCGAGACTGCAGGTGTGACACAAGGAATGGTCAGAGACTGCATACATAGCGGTCAGAGACTGCATACATGGCACAAGAGACGTCAGAGACTGAGGGCATCATTTAAGGGATGATCAGAGATTGCAGGCATGGCACAAGAGATGGTCAGCGACTGCGGGCATGGAACAAGAGATGGTCAGAGACTGTGTGTATGGCACAATGGATGGTCAGAGACTGCATACATGGCGGTCAGAGACTGCATAAATGGAACAATAGACGGTCAGAGACTGCGGGCATGGCACAAGAGACGGTCAGACTGTGGATGTGGCACATGGATGGTCAGATTGCGGGCATGGCACAAGAGACGGTCAGAGACTTTGGGTATGGCAGATGGGATGATCAGATACTGCATACCTGGCGTAAGAGAAGGTCAGAGACTGCATACATGGAAAAAGAGATGGTCAGAGACTGCATACATGGCACAAGAGAAGAGGGGGGTGTCTTCAAGGGTGTCACAGTCTCTCTCTGTGCTGCATCTGGCAGAGGAGGAAGAGTGCAGTAGGCAGGGCTGGGACTCTAGTAAAGAGAGGCGAATGGGTGAAGTTAACATCGCCCGGCTGAGGCTGTGCTGCGCCGAGCCCCCAGTGCTAATCTGACTTGGGTACAGGTTACAGGTGCGAGCAGGCCTGGCCGGCTGCTGGCACCAGCATAACTTGCACCTCTTGACTGCCTTATGCTGGCGCTGGCCCTGTCTGGCAGATCGAATCAGATGGCAGTCTGGTGTAAACAGACAGGCAGTACGTTTGTATCGGACCGCCTATAGAGGAGAGCGGGCTGTGTCTATTCTGCATAAGCGCAGCAGACACGGACCAGCCATCCGCCTGCTCAGCAGGGACCAGCGGACAGATTTCCTCACTGAGCAGGCGGACTCTAACGGAGCCCACCCTGTGTGTAAGGGGCCGGTCCACAATGGAATTGTGCATGGTGTTTTTTCGACAGCCCATTCCTTTTTAATACACTGCCAAGATGCAACTTTTAAAATTGTACCGCATCAAACTGCATGGGATTACGGAACTGCGCGGTTTGGTTGCTGCGTTCGCTAGATGCCTCTGGGGTGCCATTAACAATTAATAGCACCCGCGTATGTCTACCAAGAGTAGCACATTCCTGTGCGGGAAAGAGAAACGTGCGTTTCCTGCACTACGATTGGTGTGAACTGGCCTTAGGGCAAGGCAAAGAACTGAACTACTTTACATATAAAAATATTTGGTAGGTTTGCAGAAGCTTTGGATGAGTTTTGGTTTTAAATGTAAATCCAAAACAGAGGGGGGTGCACTCCTTGCAGGTGGTATCAGGATATACACTATATTACCAAAAGCATACGCACATAATCTTTAATGGCATCCCAGTCTTAGTCCGTAGGGTTCAATATGGAGTTGGCCCACCCTTTGCAGCTATAACAGCTTCAACTCTTCTGGGAAGGCTGTCCACAAGGTTTAGGAGTGTGTCTATGGGAATGTTTGACCATCCAGAAGCGCATTTGTGAGGTCAGGCACTGATGTGGACGAGAAAGCCTCTCAGTCTCTGCTTCATCTTAAACATGTTCTATCGGGTTGAGGTCAGGACTCTGTGCAGGCCAGTCAAGTTCCTCCACCCAAAATTCGCTCATTTATGTCTTTATGGACCTTGCTTTGTGCACTGATACAAATCAATTGGTGGAGAGGGGATTATGGTGTGGGGTTGTTTTTCAGGGGTTGGGCTTGGCCCCTTATTTCCAGTGAAGGGAACTCTTAATTTGTCAGCATACCAAGACATTTTGGACAATTTCATGCTCCCAACTTTGTGGGAACAGTTTGGGGATGGCCCCTTCCCGCGCACCAGTGCACAAAGCAAGGTGCATAAAGACATGGATGAGTGAGTTTTGGCTGGAGGAACTTGACTGGCCTGCACAGATTCCTGACCTTAAAATGATATAACATCTTTGTGATGAATTAGAGCGGAGACTGTGAGCCAGGCCTTCCCGGCCACATTAGTGCCTGACCTCACAAATGTGCTTCTGGAAGAATGGTCAAACATTCCCATAGACACTCCTAAACCTTGCAGACAGCCTTCTCAGAAGAGTTGAAGCTGTTAGGGTTGGGCCAACTTAATATTGAACCCTACGGACTAAGACTGGGATGCCATTAAAGTTCATGTGCTTGTAAAGGAAGGCGTCCCAATACTTTTGGTTATATAGTGTATATTTGGTTAAAGGATAACGCTAGCCATACACACAGAGATTTTGCTTAGTCACCCCTTGTAGAGAAATCCAAGATTCCCCCATCAACACTTAACAACCTGGATGGAGGACTCTCCCTTGCCAACTATTGTGTACTTCATTAGTTATTGTTGATAAAAATGAGACAAGAAGAAGATACAACTTACAAGCCAACAACCCTTTATCAGGGCTTGAATGAAAAATGGAAAATCTACCTATAGGACTATAAATAGAAAGACTTCTGGAAAGTGTCCTATGTCAGTTAAGGAGCTACTAAGGTGTCAAAGTGGACATGACTTGTGAAGCTTGTGTTAGGGGCTCCTTCTCCAGGCTCCAACCCTTAAAGTGGTTCTAAAGGCTGAAGTTTTTTTTACCTTCATGCATATCTTCTGTATGTAGCTCCCCCCGCAGTCCCCCCAATACTTATTCGAGCCCGATCTTGATCCAGTGACATGCAAGAGAGCGGCTGCTCTCCTGGATCTCTGCCTCCTCATTGACTGAGAGCCATTGCACAGTTGTAAACCTAGCCTAACACTCTATAATGGTCAAGCTGCTGTAGTAGTGTATCTTCCCTATTTTAAAGCAACTCCCCATCCAGTTCCCAGTGCCTGAAACATGTTAGACTGGGAGCACATTGTGTAAAATGTGACAGATCCTTATTGGCTCAGAGTGTAGAATTTATCTTCTCCCAGCCTGGGTTCTGATTAGGAGGGGATTATGGGAAAATATACACAGAGATTACAGGCTCTTTTGCTGGCGGTATCCATTTAAAGCGTTTGTTACCCCAACACTTCATATTCCTGATATGCCTGTGTGTGTGTGTGCGTGATGTGCCTGTTGTACCATGTAATTGTATGAGAAAGTGTCCTGTTCCCTTTGTATTGCTTCCTTTATGTGAAATACCTGGTGATCCTGCCAGTCCCCCTGCTTTCTTATTAAAAACTGACCTCACTAAGCAGAGCACACTGTGGTCAGTTCTCTGCTGCTCTGCTGGGAACTCAGCCTGCTCTCCTCCAATGATCAGACCAGACTTGTCACCCCCCCCCCCCCCCGCTGCACAGCCTTTCACTGGGAAGCTCAATGTGCTGCTGCTTCTCCTCCCCCCTAGTGCTTATGCAGCTGAGAACAGAGGGAATGTGATCACTTTTAAAAAGGGGGGGAAAAAAAGGTATTTATAATGTTTTTTTTATGTCTATACAAAAATGTTTGCCTTTCCTCTCTATTTTAAACTGAATGGGTTGTTTTACAAGATAATCGTTTGCAATCATTTTAATCTGTGTGCAGGTATATATATATATATATATATATATATATATACACACACACCCAGTATATTTTATATAATAGGTTATATATTAGAATTCTAATAGTATATTTCATATTGTTTTATTTTTTTATATATATTATTTTAAAACATC